>NC_056732.1:103971315-104196315 GCF_019279795.1 Protopterus annectens
GGAAGTTATATGCAGCAAATGCTGTTCTTAACTAATGTTCCAGATGTTGCAGGCAGTACAACATGTATGTTGCTTTGTGCACAGCAGCTTGGTTTTAAATTTCTGTTTGTTCTCAAATGAATATCTGCTATGTCCGCTTTCAGTTTCAGATTAACTTTTTTTACACTAAGAAGATTTTTTCAAAGTCAGCTTAATATTGTCTTTATGAATTTAACGTGTGTCTAAGTAAAACTGCTGTGATTAATAAATGAAAGAATGAACTATCCTCCCTCCCTGGAAAATCATAAATGGTACACAATGAGCACAAAAAAGCTCACAGTTTCCACATGAGTAAGAGCGGTAGTAAATCAGGACAGCACAAAGAACTGAGCCATCCATCTCTTCACCTCTTTGTCTCTTATGAACAGACTGTAGCAATTATCCCCTTGGGGGACAGGTAGCGTGATGACAAGCTGTTGCAGGGACTTGCATGCAAGCACACTGTCCCTCTCAAGTGCTATAAACCACAATGAGTGGTATGGGTGGGCCATTCAAATGCAAAGCAGATGGTCAGAATCTGTAAGAAGCTATAGCACATTCTGTAATTATTTAACTGAGTACAGCTCATTAGACATGTTCCATATATACCTGCCATGTACAGCACTCACACTGACACATGCATTGTTATGAAAATCATTACTGGTACAGAATATGCATCTGTATGTTTCCACTTTAGGATTACTGCCACCGTCATGAAGGAGAGTTTGAGAATCAGCATGTTTCAGACTGTGTGGCATTAGGTTTAATCATGGCATTGCCATTGTTAAAAATATCCTTAAAGCAAACATTTCAGTATCACGGACATCTTTGGATCTGTTTGATTAAACAATGGCTAGGTCAGCACTTAAAAACTCTTAGAAGGGTAAGCACACCAAAGAATAAAACTTTTATGAAATTTTGTTTGCTGTCTTAAAGTCCTTCTTACCTCTATTCTCCTGTTCTGTTAAAATAGGATTATATCAGTCTGTTATCTCTCTTGTTTGATCACTGCTCAAATGCTACTTTTCAAACCGTGTTACTCTCTTTGTAAATAGATACCAGACCCAGCCAAGCAAACGTCTTCTGTGTGTAATATCTTAAGACATGGCATATGTCTCCAGCTAGTCCAGTTTGTCTTTATTGGCTTGAATGCATCTGTAAAGACTTAAAAAGTGAAAAGCCATAAACATTCAGAAGGCATGTAGCCGAAACACTGGCATGTCCTTAAACGGCCATTTGCATATAACCCATGGTCCTCCACTGTATGAGGTTTAAGGTATTACACAGTAAAGATACTAGTTTGGCTGAGTCTCGGAAGTTTTTACTGAAGTGGTTTGCCTGTATGAAGGTTTTACCCTTTGGTTTGGATTTTTGTAAATAGAAGTATATCATGTTCTGAAATGGCTTTATTCAGGCAGTGTCAAATGCTACCTAACATCATCTGCATGTTTTTCACCATCTTCTTACTCATTCTATAAATCTGCTACAAATACTGCATGTATAAATTGAATGTTTCCACATTCTATACAAAAACTGCTACTAAATTCTACATGTATGCATTGTATATATTAATATCATAATTTTATGGAGTTTTTCTTCCTGGACCTCCACTAAAAAGGCTATTATGTGCAAATAGAACTTCCTGGTAAACAAAGGGAAACAAACAAACCAATAAATAAGGACATATGTTATGCATTGTTTGGGAAACCTACCGTTTTGTCAGTAGTCAGGTGAATGATGTTCAGAACATCATCAATGAAAGATTGCCAGCATCTTGCTTTGGCAGTCGACTCAAAGAACTGGGAGAAAATAAATGTTACACTGGCATCTTCTCCTTTTTCTCCAAGTCTGAGTGATTTTGGAGTTGGTATATTTAGCTGCAAATGCATACATATACAAACACACACAGAAACACACATTTATATATATGTGTATGTGTGTGTGTGTGTGTATATATATATATATATATATATATATATATATATGTATGGGTTCCGTCACTTTGTTCGAAGTTTCACTACTTCGAACTCCACTTCACAGAGTCCACTTGTTCGAAGTAGTGAAACTTCAAACATAGACTTCGGCAAGCACACTACAGCACGGAATGGGATTATTCCCTTTTCCCTGCTGTAGTGCAATCTCGGAGTTGGTATATTTAAGTAGGGGTGTGTGTGGAGGGCACAGACAACAACATGGGGGGGGGCAGGGGGGCTTGCCCCCCCCTGCAAAAACATGTTTTAGTGTGTTTTTTTTTTTCGGGTAGTAGACATCAGCGAAAGTGCACTTTCGTTTAAGTGGACTTTCGCTGAAGTGTAGGGTCTACTGCTTAATTTCGAAGAAGTGTATTTTCGATGTTAAACAGTAGACCCAAATATATATATATATATATATATATATATATATATATATATATATATAGGGAGGGAGAGAGAGAGAGAGAGAGAGAGAGAGTATAGGGGCTTGCACCTATGTGGATGATATAGTGGGGATGTCCCTTACAAAAACTGTTTTTTTTTTGGTGTTCTGTGACCTTGGGAGTGTTGAGGTCTTGAGCAGTGACCTCCAAAATGTTTACATGTTTTGCAGTCAATCATGTTCTGATTAATTTAGACTCAATTCTTTATAATAAACCCATTTGTTTACTAGGAAAGTTCCATCAAACGTTTGTTTTTGAGAAGAGACCTGGCAAGAAAAGCTACATATTTAGTTTAAAAATGCAAGTTTATATAACTTAAAATAAAGATTTTTCATTCATATCAATACATTGCACTTGGTTTTAGAGTTACAAAATACATTAGGAAAGAAAAAGAACACAAATAGCACAATGAAAGTGGATATAAAGAAATTAGTGCTAAAAATAATACAGAAAATGAAGTGTATTATTTATTTATTACACTTTTTAACTCAGTTGTCTTTATTTGGCAGTAGCCAAGAGACCTAGGAAGACAAGCTTCAGAATACAAACAATTCTAAAAAAAAACTGATAAAAAGATTAAATCACGGTACATATAGTTAAATCCTTACTGAAGACACATGAGTGAGGCAATTATACAGAAAGAAGAGACACTAAAAAGGCTATTTCAATGTATGTACATGTTACTGCACATGCTCAAGGAACATACATTTTACAGTGTGACCCCATCTGGACATATATATTTTTCTGTACCTTTCAAACTGCAGTAAAGTCACACTGTAATTGCCTTTCCAAGCAATACATATCAGTTCTGCACAGCACAATTATGTAGGTTAGACACAATATACTGCTGAAAAGACCACACTTTGTGTGCAACACACTGTGAGGAATAACAGAGAAAGAGAAAAAAATAAAATAAAAAAGTACAGCAGGTGAGAACAAATGTGCCAACACCATTACTAAAAGAGTAGTATGAGATGTGTTTAATTCACAAGAGGGAAAAATCAGCAAATGGACTGAGAAACCAAGTTTGTAAAATTAAATATTTTGTGCGCAAATGATTTTAAGGTACGACAAGTTTTATTTATTTATTTGTTGAACATAAGCTAAACAATAAAGAGATATGTAGGGTAAAATACTTAAAGTGGTCTGTGCATGCAATCAAAGGGTAAGAGCCCTTAACAAAAGGAACACAGTTTTTTACCATATCTTCATCATTTCTTCAGTACTAATGTTTCTGCATCACTAACAGGCTATTAATATTTCTTATTTGTTATATCCCTGAATTGTATGATGGCATGATGCCATATTGCATAATTTCATTTAATTATATATGGACAAGATGTGCACTATAATGAGAATAGTGTTTAATGTGGCAATATCTCAATGACTTGCAATAAAAATACCTGCAGTTTGCCTTTCCACTGTATCCTTTGATTTTTATTAGTGACTACCTCTTACAAACCATTTTTCATTACATTTAAATGATGGGTTTGACGGACAGTAGATCATTCAGATTCAGAATTGGATTCCCAGCTACTAAGTCACATTCTCTAGCTGATATGTGAATTCAGTCAACTGTGTCATGCACTTAAAAGGATTGAATGCAGTCAGTATCTATGTTTACTGACACGGTATACAGAATCAGTGACCTGCATAATTACTTTGGTTCTTAAGGTCATTAAAGTCTGAGAATGTAGTTACCCTTCAAAAAATGCTTAACGTCAGAGATCATCTCAGAAGCAATACAAGAAACAATGTCAGATTTCACAAAAAGTCCAACTGGTGTGTAAAAATAGCTTAAGGAAGAAATTAGTAGGAGCACTACTTAAACTGTATTTCCTTTGTATGTGGCATTCTTAGGTTTATAGAAAAGGATGGAAAGTGTTTTGTGATGAGAGAATTTTGACATATGGGTATAGGTCTACTTAAATCAAAATGTTGTACAACTCATTCCTCTTCAACCTGTGACTGTAATATGACATACAATGTAGTATGACGTATAAAGTATGATTCATATATTTTTATTTTCTTTTTTATTTATGTATGTATCATACAGCAGCTGGAAGGCAGGGTTTCATTGTGTGTGCAGGGGACTGGACAAAAATAAAATCCTTCAAAACCATAAGAGAACTTTTTGTAATTTGATGCTGTTTTGGCAAAATTGTACTTTATTTTATTTATTGCTTGCATAATTGGGACTCACATAATGTGCTGTCATATTTGAGATGGACAGCAGATAACTCCATGTTGTTCTTAATTCATCCATCTATCCTCAACCCCTTTTCCCATTTTGCACATGAGGTCAGGGTGTCACTTCAGCAGTGACAATCATCTCGAGCCAAGGTTTACACTGCTGGGCAGCTAGCTCTGCACCGGAGTTCATTCATACCACTCACTTGCACACAAGCACTCTCGTCTACGGCCAATTTAGAATGTCCAGTCCACCTACTGCATGTCTTTAGAATGTGGGAGGAAACTGAAGCAGCTGGAGGAAACCCATGTGACCAAAGGGAGGTTATACAGACTCCACAAAGAAAGCACCCCAGCTGAGAATCAAACCTAGAACCTCTTCCTGTGAGGTGACAATGCTAACCACTGCACCACCACAGCCACCCACTCATTGTGTTCTTGTGATTAATTGTGAGTAATTAATTGTAACTAATTGTGATGTTCTTGATCAATGTCTGAAAATATCTACTAGGAGTCATGCTGCAGTTCATTAAGTTTTGCGGGGAATGTGCCTTATGTTTTACTGAAGAAATCAGCAGTAGTCCCTTTGAGAGGGGTGGGGTATACTTTCAAAGGTGGGATCTTCTTGGTACACAAGAGGTGAAATATTTGGGACTCAGAGTATACATTACTGTGCAAGACATGACAGACAAGAACTAAATGAGGAAGGTGATAGTTCTGCTGGATAAAGAAAGTCTCTGGAAAACTTACTGTGACAAGAACAATAGTTTTACCTAATGCTTTATATCTGACAAGCAGAGGTACAGGTAGGGTGCTTCAGCTGGGCTGCCACCTCAGGTGCAGGAGATGCCAATCGATAGGTCGTATAGTTCCAGGATTAATTTCTGATTGCCAGTACAAAAAAAACTGCTTTTGTGTTCAGGACTGCAGATAAGCTATATCAGGCCACTTGATACAAATGTAGCCAGCTGCTTGTACAATTTTAAAAGTGGAAAGATCAGGGCCGTTTTATTTTTTTGCTCCCCAAGCTGAAAGTTGAGGGGCATAGAAACACGATCTTTCTTGCTCCTCATGTTAACAGTACCAACCAGATATGGAACAGACCTTTAAAATTTTTGCTCCAGAGTTGGGAACAGCACCAGATGCAAGTTGAGCTAGCTATGGCTCTATTGACAAGACATATCCTTACCAGGCTCAAGTAGTAACAGTATCTATATGCTCAATACTTGTAAAAAAGATAAAGCAAGGGCAAAAGTGGGTGTAAAAGAGGCTGGAAATGGAAGGAGACTGCCAGACTTTTCTGAGCATGTGACTGCATGCAAACATGCAGCCTAGCATGGGGCTTAATTGTCTAACCCCTCCCAAGCTCAGTGGTGTAAGTGATAAAAAGGAGAAAGAAGTAGTGGTGAAGGATTCAGTAGATAATCAGAAAATCTTGGACAAAGGGAAACATTACTGTAGTAACAACTAGGTTGGGAATTTGAAGATAAAGTCAGAGAATGGCGGAGAAGAGGAATGGTGGTGCACATGAAGGTGGTAGCAGGTAGAGAAGGAAGTATTGGGGAGGGACTGGTGTAGAACACCTAAGAAGAAGAAGGGAAGGAAAAGTTATGCATGAGCATAGCCAAGCATATACTATGCACATCATGGTGCACACTTGTTAGAAATAATTTATTTTGTGCAACAATATTTTTTTTTTCTAAACTGACATACTCTTCATGATTTTATGTCATTTTTTTGTCTAAATTCCCAGTTATCTAAATTGGCTCTTATGTAAGCGTGTACTTTTTAGGATTAGGGGATACAACTGAGGCAGAGAAAGGGCTAAATTCTGGAAGTTGCCTTAGAGTCCCAAAAATCCTGGCTATGTCCCAACCCAAAGCAATGAAACCTTGAAGAAAATTTCAAATTTCTAACATACTCTGGCTTGAGAATAAGTTGCTGCAATGAATGATAATGATCATATGGCAGTTGACTTAGAGAATTTAAGGAGCTGTTGCTGAGCTGTTGCTTTTGGTCCTGACGTGCAAGTTTTGATTCCCCTAAGCCTTCATTGCCTAACTGTGCGTGTCTGCTCAAGTCACTTAACCTGACACTGCTCCTGGACTGACTGTGAAAAAGGTATATGGTCCTGGAAAACAAATACAAATAAATAATTATTCAGTTTGAACAAACAATTGCAAGGTCATTCATTTTCATCCACAGACAGCCCCCACACACAGTAATTATAGAAAAATTACTGACGAATAATAATAACTTATTTCAATGTTCTCACACACAGATATGCCAAGCAATTACAGCCAATTTACTGACTGTGTACAGCTCAGATGTCTGATCATGATCACATGAATGAACAAATACATAAATACTGAATCTAGTAATGCATCTCAGTTCAAAACCTTTCAATGCATACAGTGCAACGAACTGAAACCCACTGCCACACACATTGCAACTTTCAAAAAAATATTTACTGTCTTTAAGGAAGGCTGCCAGTGGAGGTAGTGGAATTGTATTTAGAAATGTTTTAACAAAAAAAAATCCTAATCTCGCAGTTCTGCCTGCAAGTCAGTCCATGTTCCTTCAGTTCTGATTCAACCTGCCTGAGGCACTAGTCACCTAATGCAAACTGGGCTAATATGAAAGGCTGCTTCATGTAACAGTCAAACCAGCCCTCAGTGAATGTCAGCTATATACTCCTAAAATGGAAGGATGACCTGTAATAAGGCATAGCCACCTTTTTCCTCTATTGTGGGTGTACTCCTAAATATTGTAGTTTTAAAAACAGCCAACAGTCAGGTGAATTCTTAATAATAATCAGAATTTTTGAGTACCAAAACAGACAAGTCAGCTATTTTTAAGGAAAAAATAAAAAACAAATAAACAAAGACTAAAAATACAAAGATGACGTTTACTTTGAAGCACTGCAGCCTAACAGTCCATCAGCCACTCCTGCCAAAGAGTCTCGAGAAGAAGAGACTACCCCATTTAAAAGTATTATTGCCCATGTATCAGCGTTACAAGAAACAATGGCATATTTACCTATTGTTAGATTCTGCTTAGAACAAGCTCAGCAGGCCAGACAAAGAAAGTCCCAGCCAGTGGGAAAGGGTTAGTCTTAGTTCCTACAACTGAAATAAATCCCTGGCTAGATGGTAAGGGCCATATGAAGAACTGCTTGAGAAAGTAAGCAATGTCAATTATTGGATAAAACAGCCTGTACACCTGAGCATATATATATCACATTAACAATGTAAAGTCCTAGAAGGAACAAAAGGGACTGGTAGCCAATATAACTAAAGAAAAAATGGAGGTTAAGAATTCCAAACTTGAAGTGCCAATGGACGTTCCAAATTTTGAATGTGAAGTGCACATAGATGAAGCATTGTCAGCCTATCACAGAACAGAGGTGCATGAATTCCTTCAGTGAAATAAAGGTGATTTTTTTTCTGTTTTCCTAGGCAGGCCTACCTGGTAAACTATGACATTTTTAGATTCCCTGGGAAAAAAAGTTTGGCTAAATCATTACAGAATTCCTGAGGTCCAGAGAAATGCAATGTCTGGGCATAAAGTAAATGTTACAACTTGGGGTGGACTAAGAATCGCACATTGCTTGAAGCAGGCCAGTTGTTCCCAAAACTGAAGGCAGTAAAAGATTCTACAATAATTTTTGCCAGCTAAATAACATTTCAAAATGCTATGCTAATCCAATACCAAGAGGAAAAGAATTGGTGGAAATTTGATATTACACAGGGGTATTGGTAGATTTCTTTAACTATGCAGTCCAGTGAAAAGACAGACTATATTCTTCCCCATGTGGCTTGTTCCAGTACAAGGCCATGCCAGAACGCACCAGAAAATCATTGTAGACTACGTCCCATGCCCTCTATTTGCCATATAACACAACTCATTGTTTTCTCTTCGCCAGAACGCACCATAAAATCATTGTAGACTATGCCCCATGCCCTCTATTTGCTATATAACAGAATTCATTGTCTTCTCTTCGCCAGAACGCACCATAAAATCAATGTAGGCTATGTCCCGTGCCCTCTATTTGCCATGTAACACAACTCATTGTCTTCACTTCACCAGAACGCACCATAAAATCATTGTAGACTACAGCCCATGCCCTCTATTTGCCATGTAACACAACTCATTGTCTTCACTTCGCCAGAACGCACCATAAAATCAATGTAGACTACATCCCGTGCCCTCTATTTGCCATGCAACACAACTCATTGTTTTCTCTTCGCCAGAACGCACCATAAAATCATTGTAGACTACATCCTGTGCCCTCTATTTGCCATGCAACACAACTCTTTGTTTTCTCTTTGCCAGAATGCATCATAAAATCATTGTAGACTAAGTCCCATGCCCTCTATTTGCCATGCAACACAACTCATTGTCTTCTCTTCGCCAGAACGCACCATAAAATCATTGTAGACTACATCCCGTGCCCTCTATTTGCCATGTAACACAACTCATTGTCTTCTCTTCGCCAGAACACACCATAAAATCATTGTAGACCAAGTCCCATGCCCTCTATTTGCCATGTAACACAACTCATTGTCTTCTCTTCACCAGAACGCACCATAAAATCATTGTAGACTACATCCCACGCCCTCTATTTGCCATGTAACACAACTCATTGTCTTCACTTCGCCAGAACGCACCATAAAATTATTGTAGACTACATCCCATGCCCTCTATTTGCCATGCAACACAACTCATTGTTTTCTCTTCGCCAGAACGCATCATAAAATCATTGTAGACTACATCCCGTGCCCTCTATTTGCCATGCAACACAACTGATTTGTTTTCTCTTCGCCAGAACGCACCATAAAATCATTGTAGACTACATCCCGTGCCCTCTATTTGCCATGCAACATAACTCATTGTTTTCTCTTTGCCAGAACGCACCATAAAATCATTGTAGACCAAGTCCCATGCCCTCTATTTGCCATGCAACACAACTCATTGTCTTCTCTTCACCAGAACGCACCATAAAATCATTGTAGACTACATCCCGTGCCCTCTTTTTGCTGTGCAACACAACTCATTGTCTTCTCTTACATGCTTTTGCTTCCCTTTAGCTTTTTCCTCTTACTTCTCTCTAGCAATTCAAACAAACCAAACACACTTGAAAGAGTGAGGGAGACAAACATTTAATAACATATTAAATATTTGTGTTTCTGGCTTGCCTGAGAGTTTTGTGGATTATACTTATCAGCTTGTTCTTTTTATTTTTTACTCCAACAATTAATATATTAATGCACTGATAGGACCAATCCTTTTTGGCATTTACTTCTCTGAAGTCAAGACCAATGTCAATGGCTTCTAGCTAACTAAATCTGCAGATGATTGCAAATTAGGAGCAGGAATAGAATCCCCCACTGAAAATGTTTTCCATAAAGTGCTGACATAGACAAATAACTGGTGTCAGAGCCATGAACTAAAACTAAATGCCAAGAAATGCATAACAGTATCTTTTGGGAAGTCATCCACCCCTAATAACTATCATACTGACCTGGCTGTCAGGAACTTGGATACACGCAAAAAAGTACAGTTTTGTACCTACCATAAATGTAGATGTTCGAGGATTCCATTGCTGCAGTCCTGACTATTGGGTATAGTCCGCGTCCAGTCGGCCCGAATACCAGAGTATATTGACGTCGGTCAGGGCGCATTAGACTGACGTCAGTACGTCAGGGTACTAATGCGCATGACCGACGTCATATCCTCAGTCTTTTCTTGCCCCAGATGTCAGAAGACCCTAAAAAGACAAGTCCCAAAAAACCTGCACCAAAAACATGTACAATATATACAACAATATATACAAAAATATAAGCATGTAAACTCACCTACACAACCACCCCTAAATACAGAGGGAAGGAGGGAGGGTTGACTGCAGCAATGGAATCCTAACATCTACATTTATGGTAGGTACAAAACTGTACTATGTTCTTCGCCTTCCATTGCTGCAGTCCTGACTATTGGGTAGAATCCCAAAGCAGAGGTAAGGGAGGCTGGTAAATTATAAAGTAGTAGGAGCTGACAACATGCCTTGTAAAACAGCTGTGGCAAAACCAGCCCTAGACTTAGAGTAGATAGGAAGGTGATAATGCCTAGAGAAAGTATGCACTGAACTCCAAGTAGCTGCTTCCAGAATATCCTTAGTTGCCACCCCCCTTAGAAATGCTGTTGAAGTGGCAGTAGCCCTAGTGGAATGAGGCCTAATCCCAGCTGGAATCTCCTTGCCATGATGGGAATAACAAAATGCAATGCAAAAGCCAATCCACCTAGAAATAGTTTGTTTTGACACAGGCTTGCCCTGAGAACTCAAAGCAAAAGAAACAAACAACTGCTGAGACTGCCTAAAATCCTGAGTCCTGCTTAAATAATAACGCAATTGCCTGTGTACATCTAAAGTGTGCAAAATCTCTTCCCTTTATTTTGAGGATCTGCAAAAACGTAGGCAAATGAATAGTTTGGTTTAAAGCCACACTAGAAACCACCTTAGGCATAAAAGAAGGATTAGTACGTAATGATACCCTATCCTTATGGAAAATCAATAAGGGCTCTACTGCCATAAGGGCCTGCAACTCAGACACCCTTCTTGCAGAAGTAATAGCCAACAGAAAAGCAGTCTTCCATGACAAATATTTCAATTCAGCAGTAGCTGCAGGCTCAAAAGGTTGTAGAGTAAGTTTTTCCAACACAAAATTGAGATCCCAAGCAGGAGTAGGAGCTCTACGGGGGTCTTATATTCTTTGCCCTCTAAGAAACTGCTTGAACAAAGGATGCGAAAACAAAGGTGGGTCACAATCATAGTGAGCTGAAATTGCTGCAGCATGAATCTTTATGGAAGAGAAGGACAAACCTTTGTCCAATAATTCAGTAAGATATTGAAGAGCCACACTCAAATTAGGCTCAGAAATCTCCAAATTCTTTGCTGTACTCCAAAATAAAAATCTCTTCCATTTTTCTGCATACACTTTCCTTGTACTAGGTCTTCTAGCTTCCATAATCACATTTAAAACTTGTTGAGGAAGTTGAGACCTGCTGTGCTTCAACACAGAATATGCCAAGCTGTTAGATGAAGAGAGTGTAGCTTGACATTGAGCAGATGACCGTCCTTCTGAGATAACAGATGAGGAATCAGAGGTAAAGGCCATGGAGGCTTCTTTACCAGACTCCGTAGTAGAGGGTACCAGTGTTGCCGAGGCCAATCTGGAGCTATCAAAATCATCCTTGGCCTGTCTTGTCTGACCTTTAACAGTACCTTTGGAAGAAGAGGTAGAGGTGGAAAGGCATACACATGAAGGTTTTTCCAACTGAAAGAAAGAGCATCCACTTTCCAAGCCGCAGGATGAAACCCCTTTGTGCAATACTTTGGCAGCTGGTGGTTTAGTGGAGAAGCGAACAGATCTATGTCTGGAGTTCCCCATGACACTGTCAGTTTCTGAAATACATGAAGATCCAGTTTCCACTGTGGGGATCCATGATTTGTCTGCTTAACACATCCGCTAAGGAGTTCTGTGCTCCTGGCAGAAACCTTGCCTGAAGAGTTAGTTGCAGGCTTAGCGCAGTCTCCCATAAAATCATTGCTTGCCTGCATAGAGGATAAGAATGTGTTCCCTTGCTTGTTGATGTACCACATGACAGTTGTGTTGTCTGTTAGAATCAACACCTGCCCTGGAAGAAGTAACTCCTTGAAAGCCATCAATGCAAACTGGACTGCTAACATCTCTTTCATGTTGATATGTAGATGCTGTAGTCTGGCAGGCCACTTGTCTTGTATCCACTTTCCATTTAGATGAGCTCCCCAAGCAATGTCCGAGGCATCTGTCGTTAAGATCTGACTTGCCTCTGGCCGGGTCACAGAGAGTCCCTTGTTTAGGTGACATTCCTGAGCCCACCACAAGAATTCTTTTGAAGGCAAGGTATTATTTGAATGACAGTGTCCAAATCCTGGCAGTGCTGTGTCCATACATTTTGAGATACCATTGTAACTTCCTCATATGCAGTTTGGCATTGGGAAGCACCAGAATACAAGATGCCATGAACCCTAATGCTTGAAGGACTGTCCTTGCAGTCAGCACGGACTGATGAGATAGTTGATGGAAGTAAAGTGACAGACTCTTTTGTTTGTCCGGGGTTAAAAAGGCCATCTGGGCTGCTGTATTCAGTCTCACACCCAGAAAGCACATGTCTTGAGAGGGTACTAGACTGGACTTTATTTCGCTCACAGAATACCCTAGGCATCTTAGCACTGCGATAACATATTCCAGGTGCTGTAGAAGAACTTCCTTTCTTGAGCCAGAATCAGGCTGTCGCCCAAGTAAGGATAGATTTGAATTCCTTGAAGCCTGAAGTAAGCTAGCACTGGAGCCAGAACCTTTGTGAACACTCTGGGCAGTAGATAAGCCAAAGGGCAATGCAGAGAACTGATAATGAGAATTTCCAGTTCGAAACCGCAGATATTTCCTGCAACTTAGCCTTATAGGCACATGAAGGTAAGCTTCTTTGAGATCTAAAGTTACCATCCAGTGATCCTTGCCCAGCAGAGGTAAAAGCTGTTGTAACGTCAACATCTTGAACTTGGGAATGTCCAGATAAGTGTTGAGGATAGATAAATCCAAAATTGGTCTCCACGTGTTTCCTTCTTTGGTACAAGGAACAGGCGAGAATAAAATCCTAGGCCCCTTTCTGATACAGGGACTGGCTGAATGGCCCCTATGTGAAGTAACTGTAAAACTTGCTTGTGAGCCTCTTTTCTTTGTTGAGGAGGAACGTCTGGCATGCCTTTGAAAGGGGGCATTGTATGGAAATAAAATCTGTAACCTTGGTGAATGATATCCAACACCCATTTGTCTTGAGTAATTAAATCCCAATTTTCTTTGAAAAGAGACAGTCTTCCTCCCAAAGGAGCTGCCAAACGTGAATCTGCTGGCAGCTGAAAAACAGGTCATTGGGTCTGTTTACGAAAGGACTGACCCCTGCCCTCACCAGAAGTCTGAGCAGGTGAACTCCTGTTCTAGGCCTAAAAGAACCTTGAGCCCTGCCCCTACCACGCCTAGACCTACCCCTAGACTGAGAATCATAAGCAGGATATGTCCACCCCTTAGCAGGCCAATTTCTACTAAACTTCGTGGCTGCACCTGCAAAAATCTTTAACAGTTTGCATAGACTTAGCTTTGTCCTCCATTTTCTTTAAAACTGCTTCCACAGGCGAACCAAACAACACATCAGACTGTAAAGGAGCATCCAAAATCCTTGTCTTAACATGCTCAGCTAAATTCTGATCCTTCAACCAGGCATGCCTGCGAAGAACAGAACTGGTAGCAGCCACCCTCGAGGAGGCCTGTACAGCATCAAAACCACATTGCAAAGAATGCTTACCCACTTGTTCAGACACATGAACCAAATCCAGCAACTCTTTACACTCAATACCTTCCGCCAAAGCATCCACCTTAGATTTCAATTGTGAAAGGAGATAATTCTGATATTTTAGCATGTGAAACTGACAATTCAAAGCTCTCATGGCTAGAGTGGAAGAAGTATACACTTTCTTTCCCCACCTATCCAAAGCCCGTGCCTCTTTATCAGTGGGAACAGGATTTTTAACCACAGAAGCCTTTACACCCTTAGGCCCTTGAGAAATAGTTTCTGGGTCCGCCTAGGACTCTTAAACAAATATTTATGAGCTGGGCACCCTATAATACCTATCAGGCTTAACAGGAGCAGGAGGCAAAGAGTCAGGGTTCAGGGAAGCCTCTGCAAAAACATCTTCCACCACATTCAACACAGGAGGAATAGCTAAAGGCCTATGCTGGGGTAAAACAAGAACTCCCTAAGCCTTTTCCTGAGTCAGAGTAATCCTGGCCTTCCCATTTAAAGTGCTCCTCATGGAATGCAAAGTCTCTGAAAATGAGAAATCCTCAGGTGGAGAAGCTGTAGGAGTGGAATCATCCACATCAGAATCAGAATAAGTAGGATACTCCTGCATATCTTCCACAGAAGATTCTGAAGCCTCTGAACACTGTTCAAAACTATCAAACTCCGGTTCCACCCTAGGCCTCTTATCAGGCGGGGGCATAGAACCCGTAATCATAGTAATCAAATCTTCTGCCATTTTAAGCATATGTTTCTTAGGTACAGAACCCGAAATGCTAGGAGAAGCCCACTGAAGCTGAAGTAGGCCTACCTCTCAAAGAAGTTTTGGCAACAGAAGGAGAGGCCCTAACTACCTTGGGAAGAGAGGGAAGAACAGTCACCTGAGAAGCCCTCAGCCTGGCCTACCTCCTGAGAAGGCACATCCTGTAAGAGTATAGTTTCTGCCTGGGACTCCATGGAAACTCCTGGCAAAACCTCCGGCTCCACTGAGTTTTCTAAAGAACCGACGTCCGGGACTGCCGGTTCCTCAACCCTAGGCTTCACAGTTTTATCCTTGCGCTTCTTGAGGAAGCGGCGCCGGAGCATCCGACGGCATTTTATAATTGCAACGCTTCCCAAACACTAACCTGGCACAGTCTAACCTCCTCTTAATAGTGCTTGTTAAACCTAGCACAAGAGCGCAACCAACAACGCCGTGCTCAGGCCCTAAACAAGGTATACACAAGGTATGATAATCCCTATGAGGTATCTGTTTCCCACAAGAAATACAGTTATTCACTTTTTCTGACATCCGTAAAATACTGAGGCAAGAAAAACTAAAATGTTCCCCAACGGGTACTTAGCCAACTCTGTTTCGGGTCTGAAACTCCGGTTTCGGAAATATTTCAGTACGCCAACCTGCACTCGCAAAACTGCTTCTGCATCAGACCATGCGGCAAAAAAGACTGAGGATATGACGTCGGTCATGCGCATTAGTACCCTGACGTACTGACGTCAGTCTAATGCGCCCTGACCGACGTCAGCCTTATACTCTGGTATTCGGGCCGACTGGACGCGGACTATACCCAATAGTCAGGACTGCAGCAATGGAAGACGAAGAACATCAGTAATCGAGCCTTTGACCATTATGTGCTATAGCAGTGAGGAAATCATTCTATGTTTTATAACTTACAAATAAAGGTATGGCATCTAGGTCCAAGGAGGTTACTGTTCTACTGTATTTGGCATTCATCAGACCTATCATTGTGTACAATACCTCCTTTGGTATGTACCTAACCAGACACATCCAACAGCTAGAGAAGCTTCTCGCTAAAAGAATACAGGACATAAGTAACATGTCCTATGCAGACCACCTCGAGGCTCTATCCCTGTATTCTGTCTCCTACTGGCTGTTGAGGAGAAATGTATACCTGGCATACAAGGCACTGTAAGACCCTGATGGACCTCCTGCATATCTGCAAAACAAACAGTACCAGAATTACCCACTCTAAAGATTTAAACCTTGCCTGTGATATAGGTTCATAGGTAGGTACTAGGCTATCTGCCCGAGGGCATTTATAAGCCTAGCCAGAGTGTGTCGGCTTTCACAGCCCCATTGATTAATTAACTGAGCCTCATCTTGCCCTGTTAGTAATATTAACCTTTTGGACTCATCAGTGTTGCACACAGCAGTTTGTCAAAACAGCTGGATCCATTAAAGTATATATACATGTACAGATGAGTATCTGTTGATATAGCTAAACTAACAACAATCACAACTCAGGCAATCAAAACTGTAATCACATACACACACAGTCTACTGTACATTACCACACAAGCTCCATACCTCAAACAATGCAAATTCAACTGAAATGCACCCACATACAAACACACTCCATACTACAACCATAAACCACACACCACAGCACAAATACACACAAACATACACACGCATGGCCTGTCATACACTATCGCATATGCCTGGTACCCCAAACACTGCACATTCAACTGAAATACACTCGCATACAAACACACTCCATACTACAACCACAAAGTGCACACCAGAGAACTCTCACATGCGAACATGCGAACACACACACACACACACACACACACACACACACACACACACACAGTCTACCATACACTACCACACATGGCCCATACTCCAAACACTGCACATTCAACTGAAATGCACTCAAATACAAACACACTACATACTTTAACCACAATGCTCACACCACATACACAAAGAGAGCAACATACCATAGCACATGCACACCAACAAGCACACAAATACCATTACCAGCTTTATTTTGGAAAGCAGCCCTTTCACACACCCCATCCCTGCAACTTTATCTATACCAATTAAGAGTTCACACAACAATGCAAAGAGGGCATATTCCCACACTCTGTAGTGCTACTATGTTGAGCAATACAAAATTGGCACCTTTCAGTTAGGTGTGCATCACTTTAGATCACTCGGACATTCAATGGATAGTAACACAGCTGAATATGTTGGATCAGCAGTGCATTCAATTCACTGTATACAATTTACTGTATTCGATGTATACATCGAACAGTTTCAACATATTAGTTTATTAACATTATAAATCTATCCATTACAGTGACTGTTTCACTTAATAGGGGGTTTGAGCTTCATAAGAATTGTTACACATTTTCTGGGTTGAACTTTTCAACATCCTGCTTGTACAAGCTGTACTACTGACTAACAACATACAAAGACATTTTCAAAAGATGCTGTGCTGCAGTTTGAGTTTTTAACCATATGTTTTTACCACCTGTGCTGACTGACAACTCTGTATACTTAATGAGCAATATTGCTCTGGACCGCAATATAAATCAGATCTACTGGAAAAACAGGTATGTATCTCAGAGACTAACAATTCTCTGAAAAAAGCTCCCCATTCATGTGAAGCAGAGTTTCTCCCTAACTCAGTTCTAGTGTGATTGGACAACTGGATGGATAACAAGATATGTCATCTATGTGTTGGCTACCTATGTCTCTAATGCACATAGGCAGCCTGTAAATAGTTCATCAGCCAGGCCACTGCTTGTAAATGGTTAATCTCTCAGGCTCCTGCTTGTAAATGGATCATCTGCCAAGCCCTAGCTTACACTTACATCAGGTACTGCAACTCGACTTGTCAGAGATTCTGGATGCATGGCTAGGCTTAAAAAAGCTCTTGTGGTCATTAGCCCAGGACACCTATGGATCCATAATTACTGTGTTGAGACACTGGAAGACTGTGAATTGGCTAATACTATTAGAACAGGCACAATAAAGTGTTTGTGTACTCTTTCATTGTTTTAACAGGTTTTAACACTGGACTTCACATGCTTCAATTTACCAGCTACAGCTGAAAAAATATCTTACCAATCCAGGAACTGGAATGTTTGTATGTGGCACAGCCCTTTACCATATTTATTGGTGTTTTTTGCATACCTGAAAATAGCAGAAAGTTTCTGTGGTGGAAAAAGTCCTTATTCATCCACATGCGAGGGGGGGGGTTAGACCCATGGACCCACTTAATATAATTAACTCTAAAGTCATTCGTCTTTGGGGGGAAAGGAAAATCTCCCAAAGGGTTTTCTTCATCACTATTGACTTTTAGGCTGTAATGTTCTTTCAGCAGAACTGCTATCTGACCTACATCCTACTCCCAACTGAGTTTGGTTACCTTTGCACATTGGATAACATACATGGTATCCCTTGTCTGCCCCAGAAAATTTCTACAGACTGGTAGAATTCACCTAGTTAATAAATGTAGTAAAACTAAGTGAAACTAACATTTCTAAGTTTATTAAGCCTAAGGTTATGTTAACAGCTTATCCATAAATAAATATAAGGCAGATATTAATTTATATATATTTGTTTTCAGTATACCAATTCCCAAATCCCGCCCAGAAAATAATTAATAAGTGCTTGGTCCATCTAGTTGGTAGCTTTCTGTACTTTATGGATATGCTGCAGTCCTTACTCAGCCAACAGCTTACTTCATTTTTATACCACCTAGTGTAAGTCACACCTCATGTTTGTCTTATTCATTCCTCCATGTTTTCACTGTTCTTTGTGCTATCTGCTGTTCAAAAATGCTGTTCAAATCAATCAGCACGCTGTCTGTGAAAAGGAAAATGGTTCCTTGTATCCTCCTTGAGCATAGGCTTTAAAGCGTAACTTTAGACAGTCTCCTCTTATTTTATTGTATTAGCTTATTAAAATATTGTACTTGTCCAGAATTTGTAGATTCCCTTGAAGTCTTTAAGTGTTTATATCATTCATTTCATGAAATTTAAGTCTCACACGGGAAACCGGGCACAGTGAGGTGGACTCAGGTGAGGCACTGCATTAAGGAAAGCCTTAAATGCTTGGTCTGTTGGCACTCAAGGAAACAATGGCATTCTAAAACTGCAGAGATGTGCTGAGGAACAAGAAGGGTCTATCTTAAACAGGAGGCTTAAATAATAAAAAATTATAAAGAAAGGCTTTTACTCTAGAATAAACAAGTGCATCTTACAAAGGAGGCTTAAAGAATCTAAGAGTACAGGAAAAGAGTATGATTCTTCTGATATCCAAAGAAAAAAAATCTGTTTTGGCAAATAAGATGCCCTAGATGATGGCCTTCTGAAATATTTCAAGATGCTTGGTATCGGAAGCAAATTCTCCATGTGTAGCTTAACTTGACTCCTTTTTACCTAGCATCTACATTCCAGACTAATCTTTTTCATCTTCCTTCTTCTTTTTCTGTCATCTTTACTAACCAAAGATGACTTAGGTACCCTGATCTGGTAATAATATGCCACAGTACTGAACTGCCCCATTGAAATGAAGGAAGATCGATTGAAAAAGGTGGACATCATTCTTCTAATGAATTGATCCCACAAAGTGAATCACGCATTGATACTAAAGTAGCAAGTTCACATAACGTCTTGAGCATGTGTAACGGAAGGAAATACTGCCAGCCCACCCATCTGGAATTTTGTAAATAATCACATGTTATTTGGGAATAGTGATATGATTTCTACAGAACTGTATGTTATGTACTGAGCTTCAAGAATGCAACCACATGTTGAAATTAAGAGCTTTACGATGTGCTATAAAAGTTAGTTAATGCAGCAAGGAGACAGGATGTCTAAAGCTAGAAGTTTTTTTTCTATTGTCTTGGGGACAAATAATTACTAGGTTTAAAATGCAAAAGGTAGTTTATTGCTTTCTGACTTCCTAGAAGCTGCACATCTGAGACATGTATTTTTAACACAGATGTTAATATTCTGTTAGTATCTGTTTAGCATGGGAACTAAAGGCAGGTAACAAAGAGTGATGTCATCCAAGTTGGCCCAACAGTAATGTTTGATATTAATTTAAGAACAACTCAAGAAACTGGGCATTTTGTATTTTGTCTTGGACCTAGCAAGAACATCCACTCATCATCATCATCATCTGCATTACGATTTAGGGCATAGTATCTCTCAGATATAGATAGGACTATAGTAAAGATCAGTTTAGATGTTTTCTGTATTTATTTGAGACTGTCCTGCAATGTTGTTTTAAAATATTTCCTGTGATTCTGAACTCTGAAGTGACTGTGTTTGTTGTACTGAGTACTGTTTTTTTATTATTATTATGAAATATATTTAAACCCATCTTTGTTGCTGATATTTGTGAGAGATATTTAAGCTCTTAGAGTACTTGCATATGCATTTGGTGACACTGTACAGGCCACTCCTAAATAGCCTTGCATATGTCATGGTCAACACTACCATTTGGATTAACAGTGACAATACACAGTAGGACTGGAAACCCTTTGTAAAGACCTTAGAGTAGCTGATAGAGGTGGTTGGTGGTAGCTGGAACTACCTTATAGTCTGGGCAAAAGGGGCATATATAGTAAACCTGTACCTGCCTTTCCCAGGTGTGTGTTTGTCTGTAAGTATATCAATCAAATATCAAAGTGTGTGCATGTGTCAGATACTTGGGCAGGGACATGAAGAATTGGTTAGACAGAGAGGGTGCTGGAGGTCTTAACTTGGCCACTCGGCTGAGATCTCAACCCTAAAGCTGTGCCAGTGGGGAGTCTTACTGGGGATCTGGAGAAAGAGGGAGAAACCAGCCCCAGACTGACTGTGATCTCTGTGTGCTCTTAACGGAAACTGCACTTTACTGTGTGTGCACTTATCATCCTCCCAGTGTATATGTCCCTCACTGTTGCCAGTGGTGAGGACTGAGGCTCCTTGATTACTGGGCCAGTGCAGGGGTGTCACATATTAATTGGTGGCAGTGGTTGGATAGCCGCACCACATATTAATTGGCTTGTAGTGGTGTGGATATTGAATTGCTGTAGCCTGTATACAGAGGTCACTGAAGGTGTTTGTACTCACAATCAGCCATGCAGTGAACATTCAGAGGTTTCACATCACAATTGTTTTATATTTTTGTTAGCTTAGTTAGTCAGGGAGAGCAGGCAAGCATGTCAGCAGAGGAGTATGGCAAGCTGAGAAGGAGCCAGTTGGCTGAGATGTGCCAGGCTAAAGGACTGGTACATGCCAACCAGACTAAAGCAGAAATTATTGCAGCTTTAGTCACAGCTGCATCACAGGATAGCAACCAGGAGTACAATCAGACTGGCCTTGGACATGTACAACTCTCAGAAAATGGACAGTTCAACCTTTCCACAGAGGACTTGGAGTTAGAGACTTGAGCTGGAGGCAAAGCATTTGGAAATGGAGGCAACAGAGAGAATGAGATGTCTAGAGACTGAGAAAAATGAGAAAATGCAATGTCTGAAGGCTGTGGAAAATGAGAAACTGTGATGCCTGGAAGATGAGGAAAAGGAGAAGCAGAGGCAAGATGAAAAGGAGATGCTGACTCATCGCCAGAGTCATGGAGGTAATGGAGAAGGGAGTAACCAAACTCCAGAAGCAACAAAGGTCAGCAAATTTCTTCCAAGGTTTACAGAGGGGAATAATTTTGATAGTTTAATTCATATGCTTGAGAGGGTATGTTAATGGTATGATGTTGACCAGTGGCTCTGGGCACAGTTCCTGACCCTTACTCCATGGTAAAGCTGTAACTGTTATTACTAAACTGTCTGATATGAATTGTTTAAATTATAATGTTGTAAAGAACTGTCTTTTAGAATATTTTAAGTTAACAACTGAAGCTTTTAGAAAAAAAAGTTTTGTGAACATAGATGCAAGGAAGATGAAAGTGTGTATGAATATATTGCTGAACTAAGCCACTTATTCTCATAGGTTGGTGAGTGGATCTCAGCTTGCCACTTCTGAAGGGCTAGCAGACCTTTTGGTGAGGGAACAAGCCCTTTGCACTTTGCCTGAGGACATGAGAATCTGGTTAGCTGATAGACAATGCACTACTGCAGATGAGTTGGGGAAGAAGGGAGACCTATACCTAGCAAGTAAGGCATCACTGCACAGGAAAGGGACACCTAGTGGTGCTCATGGGTTGAAGGGAACCCATGTTGGGCAGCACAGACTGCCCCAAAAGAGTCTGCCAGTAGCAAGGGAAGCCACTAGTCTGGGGTACACATCCAGGACCAAGGGTTAAATGTTTTAAATGCAGCAAGTGGGACCATATAGCATACAGATGTTCACTGAGGCAAGGTGGGGAACAAAAGGTGGGAGAGCCAGTAAGTGGGAATGACAAAATGCCAGCAGAAGTTGACTTGAGGCAACAAGGGTACCAAACTACCACAAGAGATTATATCCTATCTTAGTGGATGGGAAAGAGGCCATTGCTAAGACAGACATAGCCTTTGACCTAACCATTGTGAAGCCTGCAATGGTTAAAGAGGAGCACTACTTGCATGGGCAGTCTACTCCAGTCAGAGCTTTAGGAGGGACCCAATCCCCAATACTGCTGGCTAGGGGTCACCTTGACTGGGATGGTGGAAAAGGAAGCCAGCAAGTAGGTGTGTTTGAGGAAATCCATGCAGATGCCCTGATAGGGAAAAATTTTGATAAGCAGTACCGTGTGTGCATGCAGTTACACACAGTCAGGCATGGAGATAAGCATGTGGGTTTGGTAGCCTAGTGGAGACCAATACAGACAGCACACTTGCAGCCAGGACTGGCGAGGTGGTTAATTCAGGGAGGGGGCTACCCTGTGGCAGTGAGACTGAAGGTGAGCCACAGCTGTTTGTGGGTACTGATGTTCCCTTGGAGAGAGTAACTGCAAAGGCAGAGATGAGTAGTAGTACCCAGGCTGATGGTGAGACACCACTGTCAGAGGATGCCAGACTTCCTCTGGAAGGGGAGCTGGGAAGGGTTACAAAGAGAGAGTTGAGACAGGCTCAGCTCTCAGACCCTACATTACAAGGCTTGAGGGAGGTAGCCAGTGTGGCACCAGATTCTCAAGGAAAAGGGAATTTATATACTGGGACAAAGGGGTACTGTACACAGAGTGGACTACTAAGGGAGGGCTAGAGGGTGAGAGAATACAGCAGTTGGTACTGCCCAGAACCTACCATCTGGCACTTCTAGCCATAGCCCATAATATTCTCTTTGCAGGTCATATGGGCATAAAACGTGCAGAGAGATGTATTATGCAGAACATCTATTGGCCTGCAATTTCCAGAGATATAACATGGTACTGCAGGACCTGTGAGCAGTGCCAAAAGGTAGGGAAGGCAGGAGACAAGGTGAAAGTTCCTTTGATGCCTTTGCCTGTGATTGAGGAGCTATTTCAGAGGATAGCTATGGATATTGTGGGGCCTTATGAATAACCCAAGTACCACAGGGGAAAAGTATATCCTAGTAGTAGGAGATTATGTTACAAGATACCCTGAGGCAGTGGCTCTGTTCTCCATTGAGGCAGAAAAGGTGCCAAATGCCTTATTAGAGATTTTCTGTAGGGTAGGTTGCCCAAAAGAAATACTGACTGACAGAGGTGCCAGTTTCATGTCAGACCTGCTGGCTTGTCTGCGGAAGCTCTGTGGGGTGATGCACCTAAGACCACCTTCTACCATCCCCAGTCTAATGGTCTTGTTGAAACATTAAACTCTGCACTCACGATGATGCTCTGGGCATTTACAGACCAGTTCAAGTGGGAGTGGGACAATATCTGCCCCATCTGTTGTTTGCTTACAGAGAAGTTCCCCAGGAATCCACGGGTTTTTCACCTTTTGAGTTGCTGTAAGGGCATAGGGTGAGGGGTATCTCTAGATTTGATGAGTGGGAGGGTGAGTGTAAATCCCACAAGGAGTCTGTTGTGGCATATGTCCTAAACCTCAGGACAAGGCTTAGGGAAATCATGGGTTTTGCCCAGGAGAACCTGGCAGAAGCCCAACAGCAGAAAAAGGTCTGGTATGACAGGAATGCTTGAGCTAGAGAGTATGCTGTAAGGCAGCAGGTAATGGTTCTCATTCCTGTCAGACACAAGCTGCAGGTAGCTTTGGAGGGACCCTGCAAGGTGGTAAGGAAGGTCAGTGATATTAACTACATAGTAGAACTGCTAGGCAGGAGACAGGGGCACAAACTGTACCATGTTAACATGATGAAACCATATCATGACAGGGAGGCCCTTGTGCTAAGTATTTGCAGTACAAGGTAGGAGGAGTCTGAGGGGCATCTATGGCTACAGGCAGCCAGCCAGGAAAATCCCAAATTACTGTGGTGGAGCCTAGAGTTGTAGGCATATGATGGGACAGTGCAGCACTGTACTGTGGTCAGCAGTGTCAAGACAGCTGGAATCTCAAGACATGGAATGGGGTAAGGTACCCCCAGATTGTCAACCCTCTCAAGCAATATTTCATAAGGGTCATTTGAAAATCTAGCTTGAATTTTTTGGTAAAGAAGAAATATAACAGAAGGAAATACTTCCAGCCCAGCTATCTGGAATTTTGTAAATACTCATTTGGGAACAGTGATATGATTTCTACAGAACTGTATGTTATGTACAGAGCTTCAAGAATGTAACCACAGCATACCCTGCTGGAACATAGAAGATTAACTTACAAAACATCAAGAAAATAAGTTGAAATTAAATACTTTACGATGTGCTACAAAAGTTAGTTAATGCAGCATGGAGACAGGGTGTCTAGAGCTACAAGTTTTTTCTATTGTCTTGGAGAGAAATATTTACTAGGTTTAAAATGCAAAAGGTGGTTTATTGCTTTATGACTTCCTAGCAGCTGCACATCTGAGAGATATGTATTTTAACACAGAGATGTTAAAATTCTGTTAATATCTTTTTAGCCTGGGAATTGAAGGCAGGTGAGAAAGAGGGATGTCATCCAAGTTGGAGAATGGGCATTTTGTATTTTGTCTTGGACCCACCAAGAACATCCACTCATCATGATCTGCATTTGCCTGTCTTTAAGTAAGATTTAGGGCATAGTATCTCTCTTAGATATAGATACAAATATAAAAATTAGTTTAGATGTTTTCTGTATTTATTTGAGACTGTCCTGCAATATTCTTTTAAAATATTTCCTGTGATTTTGAACTCTGAAGTAACTGTGCTTGAGTACTGAGTATTGTCTTGTTCTTTTATTATTTATTAATAAATATATCTCAACCTATCTTTGTGGCTGATATTTGTGAGACATATTTAAGCTCTTAGCGTACTTGCATATGTATCTGGTGACACTGTCCAGGTCACTCCTAAATAGCCTTGTAAGTGTTGGTCAATACTACCATTTGGATTAATAGTAACATTACACAGTAGGACTGGACACCCTTTGTAAAGGCCTTATATTAGCTGATAAGGGTGGCTGGTGGCAGCTGGAACTACCTTATACTCTGGGCAAAAGGTGGCATAGCTAGTAAACCTGCTTTTCCCAGGTGTGTGTGTCAATCAAATCTCAAAGGGTATTTGTATATCAATCAGATCACAAAGTGTGTGTGTGTGTGTGTGTGTGTGTGTGTGTGTGTGTGTGTGTGTGTGTGTGTGTGTGTGTGTGTCAGCTACTTGGGCAGGGGGGAAACGAAGCACTGGTTGGACAGAGAGGGTGCTAGAGGTCTTAGCTTAGCCAGTCAGCTGAGATCTCAACCCTATAGCTGTGCCAGTGGGGAGTCTTATTCGGGATCTGGAGGAAGAAGAAGAAACCAGCCCCAGACTGTGGACTCTGTGTGCTCTTAAGGGAAATCGCACATTAACGTGTGTACTTGTCATTCTCCCAGTGTGCATGTCCCTCACTGCTGCCAGTGATGAGGATTGAGGCTCCTTGATTACTGTGCCAGTGCAGGGGGCATCAACGCATGCCAACACATGCATCACTGAGAACCTCTGTCAAAAATGCCACAATGTTCTATGAGCAACTCTGTTTTGGCTGTCTTACTTCCATCTTCCAAAAGAGTCAGCATTGCAGTGGTGGGTCTTTCATCCTCTCCTTTGATGAGAATGCCAACAACTGGTCTGGTCACTTTGTTTTCAGCTAACCAACTTCCAGCAAGCCTCTCCAGTGTACAGGCCACTTATTTAAGCCAAGTCCCTGTCAATGTACATGGAAACAGAACCTCTGTTCCTGCATTCCATTTCTGTGCATATAACAATGCGAAGAAGTAAAATCAGCATTCTCTTGGGTGAAGCTAGAAAAGAAGTAACTGCAGTTATTAAAGAGTAAGATCCTTATAAGATGTACCGTGCCACAAGGTCACAGAAGAATTCTTACCACTGAAGGAAGTGCAAAAAGACATATCACTTACTAGGAAAGACTGTCCTACTTGGCAACATACGATTGGACAGTAGGCTGGAAATGATCTAGCATGCACAGTGTATAAATGCCAACCAAGATGGCAACCAAGTTCCAAAATAAATGGGTCTATATCACTTCAGCGAACTATCACTTCAATGGATGGCATTTCATCGGAAATGCTGTTCATCAAATTCCCCTCATGTAAGGGCTGTGCCCCCAAACCCCCCACAAATTTTATATACCAACTTGAAGATCACAACAGTGGGGAAGGGGAAAATTTTGCAATCCTTACTGTACCGTGTAATTGCACTGAAAATGCCATTCAATGAACTGATTTTTGCTGAACTGATAGGAACCCAAATAAACTACTGGTATTTCAAGGCATCAGACATCTGAAAGAAACCACTAAAGCGAGTTTCATCAGGATGACTTTGTGAACAACCTCCAGGAGGACAGCAAGAGATGTTCTACTTAGAAATCTCTCGGGGGGGGGGGGGAGGTAACACTCCTGCTAATGCTAATGCTATCCTCAGAGGTTCACAAAACAGTAAGTGGACCTATCCTTTCATTATTTCTCAATTTGGAAGCCATAAGTATCCAACAAAATACCTAGTCACTGTGCCAACAAGAAAATTAAAACCTTAAAAGCTGTGCGAGTACAGAATATAGTGGTAGATGTTTGATCCAGGATATTGTAACAGACAGTTCACAAAGCTGTAGTTTGTCCAGCTCTTCAAATTTTTTTCTGCAGTACATGCGCTGATGGTACTTACTCTCAGTATCAGTGGACAACAATTAGAAAGTAACTGTTCAAATACTGGATTGCATTGTCTTTGGCAAAGGAAACTAAAGTTAGTGTCACTTCCACAAGTTCTTGACCCAAATAATTCAAGGATAAATGGCACACACTGCAGCACTAATAAGCAGTCATGGGAAAGGTGCAGGGATTCAGTGCTAATGTATAATAAATGTCTTTTTAGCTGTGAGCCACCTCACATAACGAACTCCCCAAATTACTGAACAGTGCTGTTCTATGAATCCCAACCAGTGCTGTGGCATGTGACAGTGTAAGAAGAGAACTGTAAAGTGAGTACACTGCAAGTAAAGACAGCAAAGCTACTGGGGCACAGTACATGAGAGCATGCTATACATTTAAACAATAAAACTACTACGTACAAGACAGCAGTATGGGTACATAACAAATCTCTGTACAAAAAAGAACACTTCAAGAGAGCATGTGGGGAAATACTTCAGAGGAAGAGTACCACTGATTGCTCATATAGTTTTCTTGTAAAGAATTACAAATCAAATATTCCCATTACGCTATGTGCACACTCTCAACATGCAGATACTTAACGAGTGCCTGGAAGGAATGAAGTTCGGAAAGGACATCAAACAATATGCGAGCACTGTAATTCAAATGTTAGAAACAGTTTTTCAACCTACTGATAACTATTAAAACCTTTTACTGGACACATAAAACAGTGGAATACAGTGATGTAAAAGCTAATTACAAGGAGCAAGAGGAAACCCTACTTTTGATAATAGTTAAAATTACTGGCCCAGATTTGGTTGTAAAGAGAAAAAGTCTGAACCAAATTCATTAAAACCACGGAGAAACAAAGCTCACACATTCTTATACTAAAGCTTAAGAACTAGTGTTTATTAGATATAAAGCTACATTTAAAGAGGAAACAGGTATACTAAAACAGATAACAAATATAAGTTCTTCAGACTCGGGTCAGTTCCTTCATGAAATGTGTACTAAAGTAGAAGACGAAATAAAACAGGCCGTTAAAAAAAAAAATCATGTGAAATAATGAGAAAGGCTGATTCTATGGTATGCACAGTGAAACCTTGTGGAAGCATTAGCCTGTGTAGAATACGTTAATTGTTAACCAGACAACTCCTTCAGAACAGTAGCCCATTCCACAAATGGATGACCATTACGTAATGTGGCAGGCAGCTAGAAGTGTTCATAATTAGATATGAGCTATGCTTATCAACAACTTTCTGAAATATCTGACAATAAATTCTCATTATTATACATAACTGTTACCTTCTGGAATGTTACTTAGAGTTACCATATATTAGTGCAGTAAAGAACGATTATTACAAGGTGTGTCACATGCTCCCCTTTATTTAGATGCTCTTCTAAATGTTGAGACATAAATGTTGGGACATGTACCAGGGAACATCTGCAAAACTTGCAAGAAGTATTGCAAACACAGAGTAATGCTGGGTTGTGTCTTAAAAAATCAAATGTGTGCTTTTTGAAAAAGAAGTACAATAGTTAATTATAGATGCACATGGTTTATGACCCATTGTGACTAAATTAAAAGTGATTGTGGAATCTCATACAAATCTTACTGAAATGAAAATATATTTGGGTCTATTTACTTATTATTTATTATTATTTTTACCAAACTTGGTAGTCTTTTTAGATCCTTTATGTCAGATACTGCAAAAATGAACTATAGATATGAGGCAAAGAATGATAACTAACATTTTAAATGTTAAAGATCTTAGAATCTGTTTTTTTCTTTCAAAAAACATTTCATTTTCTTTCAAATATATAAGCTAAAGCTTGCTTGACAGATAAAAAAAAATTACATTACTATCCGAGCAGTATAACACAAAAAGCCCATTACATCTCTACAAAAAACTATATAATGATGTATGAGTGCTACAAAAAGACAGCTAAAAAGAAAGCAATCAATTCCTATTTCTATTTTATAAAAAAGCACTAATTCAAACAATTAATACCAATATTTTGTAAAAAAAACACCATTAAGGATCTGGCTTAACTCACTGATAAATAATAGCTGGATAGATATAAAAAGAAAACCTTTCTTGATTAGTTTAGTCCTTAAATTACATTACTATCCGAGCAGTATAACACAAACAGCTGATTACATCTCTACAAAAAAACTATATACATTATGTATGAGTGCTACAAAAAGACAGCTAAAACAAAAGCAATTAATTCCTATTCCTAGTTTATGACAAAGCACTAATTCAAACAATTAACACCAACATTTTGTAAAAAAACACCATTAAGGATCTGGCTTAACTCACTGATAAATAATAGCTGGATAGAAATAAAAAGAAAACATTTCTTGACTAGTTTAGTCCTTTAATATATGATTGAGAAGAAGGTTCCAATATTTCTGGTAGGAACGTTGGTTAAGAGTTTTGATTATAAGTTTATTTGAGGATATATATTTAATTGCCATGGTTTTGAAGACTGTCTAAAACATCTTGGAACAGTCTAATCAGTTCGGAGTTATATACAGCTTGACTAAAGTGAACAGGGTAATTAAAATATGTAATTTTAACTCGGATAATCTCTGAGATGTGACATTTAGGACAACAGTGATTTTTCATAGTCCATTTTTTTTCCAGTTTCACCTTTAAAGAGCACCATAGTGTATATGTGCACCTACAGCTCCATAAAATGTGCATTAAATCGGCTTTCAGAAATCAGCAGCACTGACAATGAGGATAACTTTTAGGGTTAAAACCATTAACATTGCTGGGATACAATAGGCATTATTGTTAATCATCAATTGTGTACAGATTAACTTTATAAATGGAATTAACTTGAGTAGATTCAATTGCTTGGGATTTTAATTCATCAGTTAGGGTTTTATTCATCTCATTCTAGTATTTAGAGTGCAACAAAGCTGATTTGTATTTAATAGAAACAAGTGGTCTATAGACATTGGATACCATCTTTTTTATGAGATAATATCTTAATCAATGTTAAACAGATATTGAGATCAGATTCATTTATATCTGGAAATCTAAACAAATCTAAGGTGAGTTCCCTAATTTGCCTCAATATTGTAATATATCCTTTATGTAAATTGATTGATAATCTAGCTTGCTCAAGAGGTTTCTCTCTATGCTTATAAATATCCCATAGGTTGGAATTTTTAAGAAGAGAGAATTTATCTAAATTTATCATATTATTATTATTTAGTTTAATATTAGGGTTGAAATGGATGGGTTGCAGTAAAGTAAGGACCTTATCTAAGTTTAAAGTAGCCAACAAATTTTGAAATACTTTAATTTTATGTTTTAATGAAGCATGTAAATTAAGCTTGCCACAACAGATATCTTTTCTAAGAAAGGGAAGAGCTCTTGGGTTGATGTTATTTTTTAACATGCTTGTGCCAGATTGTGACCAGGGGTCCATTCATTACTTTTAGGACTAAATTCTCATATTTGAATAAGTCTATTAGAGTTAATGATATGACAGTACAACTTAAAATCCGGCAGTACAAGTCCTCCATTCTTTTTAGAGGGAAACCAATTTTGCAAAGCTGATTCTGGGTGACATGGGGTGCCAAATAAATTTAGATAGTTCTATCTTGATTTTGTGAAAGGAATTTTTAGGAATAATTAGATAAGATGCATTAAATTGATATAGTAGTTTATGTAGGATGTTAATTTCAATTATTGCTGCATTAGATAAAAATGATACCTTCATTTGTCTCCATCCAAGACTGTCTTGGAGAATAGAAGCCCATATTTTGTATAAATTATTTACTTTCATTGTTTGTTGATTGTGGACAAAAGTTATTCCAAGGTACTTAAAGGAATATTTTATCTCAATAACAGACTCTGGAAAGTATGTTTCTTTATGATTTAGGGGATTAATAGGGAAGATAAGGGATTTAGATTGATTAATCTGATAGAGACTTTAGAAAATTTCCCAAATTAATATGAGAGTTTATTGAAATCCGTGTTCGGAAGCTCAAAATATATATTTAAATCATTGGCAATGGCTGGTAACACAATCTTATTACGCAAGACCCTTGGGATATGATGAAATGTTTTCTGAGAAATGTACAAAAATAAGGTTTCATAAATTGAAAAGGTATGGGGACAGGGGGCATCCATGTCTAGTTCCATTTAAGATACTAATAGGCTTGGAACTTGTTTTGTTTAGATATTGTTTTTATATACTCTAACTACTGGGACAAGATAAATAAAAAACTAACTGATGAATTAAAATCCCAAGCAATTGTAAACGCCTTCATATAGAGTATTTAATTGCATCTACAAATGCTTTATGGATATTAAGTATGACAACATTAAGAACAAAAAAAATCTAAGTTAACCCTATCAAATGCTTTAGACGCATCTAAAACTAAGGTGTACTGCGGACATTTATTGAATTTCAGAAGATGGATCATTGAGTACAGTGTCAAAGCATTGTCCCATGTTTGCCTACTGTTCATAAAACCAGACTGTTCAGTTGATATAATCTTAGGTAAGACCTTCTTAAGTCTTTCTGCTAATAATGCAGACATAATAATTTATGTCCAGGTTAATCAAGGAGATTGGCTTATAATTAAAAGGATTGGATTTATTAAGCTCATTTTTTGGAATAAAAACTGTTTTCAAATTATTAAGATACAAGTCAGTGATACCAAATTGTGTTATATAGTTAAAAACTTTCAGAAGAATATCAGGTACATTCCTAATAAAAGTTTTATAAAAGTTTGTTGTGAACCTATCAGGACCCAGAGCTTTATTAAGTTTCAAGTTGTTAATTGCATATATAATTTCCTGCAGGGTAAAGGGGGCATTAAGAGCTTCCTTTTGTAATTCATTAATTTTCGGGAAATTAAGACAGTTTAGGAATTCTTTGCATTCAAGTTTTGAAGTTTAATTGTTAGATGAGCCATATATATTTTTGTAGATCTCTTCAAAAAGGTTTAAGATTTCTGCATTAGTGTGAAGAGTTTTAGAATCTTAGAATCTGTTGATGTGACTGTTTTTTATTTAGCGGACACAGGGTTGACCTTTTCCTGTCATGTGTCTCCTTATGGTGTAAGAACTGTGACTTCCACTCAGAATGCTTGATGATACTAGGAAATGCACATTGCTCAAATGAGATGGCTGCAGTTGAGAGGTACAGCGACCTTACAACTGAGGTGTGTGCGGAGGGGGGATCCTGATGAGTAGCCACCTATGTCTCAGCCAAGGTAACAGAAAACATGTCACAAACTGCAGTACACATTGTCACTGCCTTTGCACTGTCCTCTTGCTGAATGTGTCACATATCAGCTGGTAACATAGTGTCTACAACAAGGACTATCCATCTGTTATGTCATGATGTGCATAGCAGCTTACATAAACACCCAGGCTACAGTGACTACTATGAGATGCAAATGTAGTAATATGTTCATAGTGTACAGGGAGCATTTAGAAGACTGCACATACCGTTTGCAACACCACGTTACCAGTCAGAAAGATGTCTGGGGATAATCTCAAACAGCAGGATTAGTAGTGATGTGGGATAGGCAATATCACTCTTTGCCTACTCCCTCCACATCACTGATACTATTCAGTTAGAGACAGACCTCCCTTTACCTGTGAAAGATCCTTCTCTAAAATTGCCCCCGCTTGCTGGAACTCCCTACCTGAAGCTATGTGACAAACTGACAATCTCAAAACATTCAAAAAATCTCTCCACTCTATTCTCAATAAAAAAAGAAATGTAACTAATGCAGAGATACAGGCTAACTGCTAAACTCCTTCGCTCTCCTCACTGCTCCCAACTGAAATCTGTAAGTAAATTCTCCTTCAGACTCAAATGGAAATCTGTAAAAAGAAAAGGGGAAAAGGAAAAGGGAATAGCAAAGAAAGGATAGAGGAATGGGAGGGGAATGGAAGTTGTGTATTTATTTGTTGGCCTGTTTCTGATAACCTTTATCAGAATGCAACTGCACTCATTTTACATTACTGTATGCATATTGCAACACATTTACACACCTTCTTTTGCTGCTTTGTTTCATTCATGCTGTTTTATTTTGTTCACTTGTATTTTTCCTCTCTCTGTGTACATTGTTTATTCTATGTATATTATAATGCATACTTATTTTTTTGCATTTTTAACTCCTTTATGTTACTTTTCTTGTTCTTAAGATTGCACGTTACTGTACTTGCAGCCACCTTATATTTGTCTACTTAGCCCAGGCCGTGGGTGAAAAGGGTCCTTGAACCAGTTGACTTACCAGTTAAAGATTAGATAGAAAAATAAATAGATAACAGATACACAGATAGACTGATAGACAGACAGATAACCGCAAAGTAAGTTGTATACTCCATACAGTATACCTGGAACTACAAATTAACTGAGTGCACAGTGGAATGGTGGCGATGTCTGTGCACAATGGATAGTCACAACATTCTTGGCGACCTGCTTTCAGCTACTTTGGCTATGATGTCTGTATAGCAGCTAATCAGGATATTCACTGACGTGTTTTCAAACTACATTGACTACGATTATCTTGCAGGCAGACAGACAGGATTCCATGCTGGATACTTGGGAGTGTGGGGTCTTGCCCTATAGAAGTACATTTCAAATGTGATGAGAAATTCTTCAGTAGGATTCTAGTCAAAATATTATACATTATTAATAAAAAAAAAATCTATTGTGAATTGTTCTGTGTGGAATGCATTGAAGAATTTTGATTTTTCAAATATGGCGCACAAAATTATGATTATGAAAGTGGACAGCTGTGATTCTGGCAAAATCAGCTCTACAATGATTATGGATACCAACCTGGTCTTTGGTGGAAATTAAATATGAGGATATTATTCACTCTAGAGAGGAGTGTTATGATTTCATCTATCTTTTGTCTAAGCATCCTCAAGGATATCACCAAAACACAATGTGTTTCAGTTTATATTAAAGCCTCCTAGAAGGAGAAAGACTCCCTCCCATGGTGTAATATTTACCAGAGGTCAATACTTGTTTTAGAGGATGATGTGACGACTTTAGAGTATGGTAGAAACAAACAAGTGTGAAACTGTATGCAGAAAAAGAGCCACCAATTGGGTAAGGTACCACCAAACAATGTAGAAACAAACCAATGTAAAGAGAAAGTATGGTACTCCACGACAATCGAATCAGACCCACAAAGTAAAAATCCAATATTCCTTTATTACAGATCAAGTAAGCGCTTTCGCGTTTGCATAAATGCTTCATCAGACTTTCAAAGTATCTAAATAAAACTCCATATAAATACTATGACTCATTTAAAACAGCCAATAAAATTCTAAGTAATCCTAATTAAAAAAATTAAAGTGCCCTCACTTACATACACATCTCACTAATGCATTCGATAGCATTAAACAACATAAAAACTTTGAAAGTACAAGCATATATAAATAACTAAAATGAATTCTAATCAACATATTCTGAGACGTACATATATTCTCACATGTAATAATTGTAACAAATGCATAATACATTATAATACTGTGGGTCAATGTTTAAGGGCACGGTCTTTAAGAAAGGGTTTTAAAGAAACCCTCTCATTCAGACCATGCCCTCTGTCTGCTAGTAATCTAATAATCCATTTCCCTTCTTCTTGTGTTCACATATGATAGTAGATACTTTCTACAGATTATGGGTGTAGCAATGGGCACACCCTGTGCAAACTCTTATGCAAACTTAGTTTTGGCATACTGGAAGTATACTTATATTTTAGAGCATACTTTTTTTCACAATTTATTAAATATTACAGGCGTTTTGTGGACGACGTCTTCCTTATTTGGGGAGGGGATATTTCCGCATTAAATGAGTTTATTACTTATATTAATGGAACAACGACTTTCCTTACTCTGGTAAAAGCTCTCAGTATGAAATTTAATTTTTAGATGTGTTATTGAAGAAATGCGATGATGTGATTACCACTGAAGTCTTTAAGAAGCCTTGTAGAAGAAATGCATTTTTACATCATAAGAGCATGCACCCATCACATATTCACAAAAATATTGTTAAGAGTCAGGCACTTAGGACCTCGCATATAGTAAGTAAAGATGAGGTATTTTATGAGGCCATTAGAGATGTGAGGACGGACTTTGTAGAAAGAGGATATCACACTAATGATCTAGATGCCATACATGAAGTAGAGTGTGACACAGTAGGCCAACCCTATATTAAGAGGACTGGTCAGTTACATGGCAGACAATGACCCACTTCTACTTCTAGAATCAATAGACTTGTCATTCCTTATACTAACAATAATAAGAAAATAACACAGTTAATTAAAAAGAACTGGAATATGTTACTGTTAGATGACAATACAAAAAAGTAGTAGGTACTTGCCCTAGATTTAGTTATAAGAACACAAAATCATTAAAACAAATTTTGTGATATGAAAGGAAAAATAAGAAATAACTTCTTTCAGCTAGAAAGGGGACTTTCCCCTGTCGTCACTGCAATCAGTGTGGCTATATAGCTAACACCAACATCTTCATACATCCAGATACACATCTGAGGTTTGAGTTCCAGCAATACACAGATTGTAGAACAAGAAATATAGTTTATTTAGCCATGTGCCAGAAATGTAATAGTTTTTATGTTGGGAAAACTCACAGGACATTGAGAGAGAGAGAATAAGGGAACATATATATGCTATTAGCAGAGAGAATGAAGGTAATGCAATAGCTAGACATGTCATTCAAAATGATACAACACATAACTTAAAATGTTTAGTTTTAGAGTTAGTTACCCCTACACAAAGACTAGGAGACATAGGAAATTATATAGAGAAAGAAGAAGGGAAAATGGATTATCAGATTACAAGCAGACAGAGGGCATGGTCTGAATGAGAGGGTTTCTTTAAAACCCTTTCTTAAAGACCATGCCCTTAAACATTGACCCACAGTATTATAATGTATTATGCATGTGTTACAAGTATTACATGTGAGAATATATATATGTCACAGAATATGTTGATTAGAATTCATTTTAGTTATTTATATATGCTTGTTGTACTTTCAAAGTTTTTATGTTGTTTAATGCTATCGAATGCATTAGTGAGATGTGTATGTAAGTGAGGGCACTTTAAATTTTTTAATTAGGATTACTTAGATAGAATTTTATTGGCTGTTTTAAATGAGTCATAGTATTTATATGGAGTTTTATTTAGATACTTTGAAAGTCTGATGAAGCGTTTATGCAAACGTGAAAGTGCTTACTTGATCTGTAATAAAGGAATATTGGATTTTTACTTTGTGGGTCTGATTCGATTGTCATGGAGTACCATACTTTCTCTTTACATAAGTGTGAAACTGTGAATAACTTTTAAGGAGAGGTCTGGGAGCAATTATCTCAGTACATAATGTTGAAATGTGTGACTAGACACAAATGGCTACTGCACTTGGAATAAACTATCTTTTCTGAAGAAGGAGAGCAAAAATGAGCTTTTGTTTCATGCTACAATGCTCTGAGCCAACCTTCTGAGGCCATTACTAGCAGTTACATACCAGACATGACGTTCTGGTCACTTATTTTAATGGATCAATATGTTAAGTTGATGAACACTAGACTTTTGGAGAATAATATTGTCATAAGTGAGGTTGACAATCCTACCGAGTGCAATGGAACCAGGGTAGGGCTGAATATCAACAGCAAGCAAACAGTAGGAAAAGCACAAATGGAAGGTATGTGGCTCCTGTGCTTGTCTATTCAGGGTATGTGGCTCTGGTGCTTGTCTATTCAGGGTATATGGTTCCTGTGCTTGCCTATTCAGTACCATTCACAGTTGTGTTAAACATGGCAATGGGCAGTTGGCTGAGAGGGGTGAGGGCTCAGGGGCAGAATCAAGATAGAATATAATCACCACTCAGTAGAAGGCAAGTAGAACTACAAGGTCAATCTTCAGTCTTAAGCAACTCAGTAATAAAAAGTGGCCAAGACAATCCTGTGGCAAGTGCAAAATACATGGGCATATCCAGGATAAAGAATACTGGGTTTTCATCTTGCTATAAGAGTTAGTAAATGTTTTATTAATATGTTTTACAATAGTATTAGGCTCACCAAGCACAGGAAAAAAAAGTGAAATAACTGCAGTTCCACTACTAGCTTGGGACAGCAATTAGTCCAGGTTGCTCATGGCATACGAAAAGTCTGCAGTGGGTTTCATTCAGTGGTTTGATTCACCTGAGCTCATAACACACACAACTGAGATCACAAGCTTCTGTCTTATGTTGCCCGTTCTTGTTTAACTTAAGGCATACATAAGTGAGATGCTGTTACTCACATGTGTTTTCTTTAATTTTTCGTCCAATCCCATGGCCTCCCTTAGAAAGAGCTAGATAGCCTTTAGACTGGCTGTGACTAGTCAGTTTTTAAGAAATACAGTGATGCTAGTATGAAAATCATTAAATGTTGTGGTTTTGATGTATGGAGTGCTTGCCCCTGTTAAAAAATAAATAAATAAATAATTTTGCGTTTGATTTTGTTATATACAAGTTTCAGGACTTGTTATCTGAGTTTTTAAAGACTTTGCTTGTGTGATATGGGGAGATGCTACCAAAGTCTTGTTATAAGCTTAGGTGTCTGAAAGGGTTGCACAATAAGTGTCTGCAACTAAGTTCTGGTTTATGATGCTATGAAAAGCGACAGCAGCATCAGCACCATGGCCAATATTGGCTGACAGCAACCTGCAGGCTGTAGGCTAGCACATGCAAATGAGATGAGAATGAACATAAGAACAAGGGCACGAAGGGTGCTACCATTGACTATCACTGAAATGGTTCCCATCAGATGCCTTATAATGATAACAAATGAAAGTAGCGAGTACCAGAAGTATTCTCAGCTTTGCAATTAAGAGAAATTGGGAAGAGCAACTGCAGCTAGAAGCTTTATTTAGGTTGCTAATATGTGTGTGAGAGGATGTTGAAGGGCATAGTGAAGATAATTTGGTAGTGAGGGCTCTTCTGGGCAGGGTTGAGGTGGCATTATTAAGTGCAGGTGTGGAGAATGGCAAGTGGCACAAAAACAGATGCCGGTCCAATGGCAGGGTGTCCTGCTCAACCATTGGTTACTCAGCAAGGAAGTGATAAAATCTTATCTACTGGTTGGGGCCACAGTTTCAGAAGCAATAATTCAGCTCCCTTATAGGAACTCATCTCAGAAGAAAAAAAATCAATATAAAGTGTGGAAAAGAGATGCAAGAGCAGATACTTGTATTTCAGCACTAGCAAAAAGTGTTCTACCAAGAGTTTTTAGCACAATATCAGCAGTGCATATTGCATACTTAATATGTTAAAACAACAAAGCAATAATCAGTCGTCTAATTGCCATCAACAGCTGCTTATGTGATAATGTCTTTATACTGTAAAATCAAAACCCATTATGAACTCGCTCACAGATTTATTAGCCCAAGTCTGCTTGTGTTGTACACAGTTCCTCTTTTATGACAGTTTTGTAGGCTCACACTTTAAAAGAATTTCATGTGACAAAAATAACATATCTTTGGTTAGCTATCACACAGTATGAGACAAGGGGAATGTGGCAGTTATTTGAGAACTCTTTCCCTGAATTTGTGGTACTGCAAAAACAATTTGCTGAAAGCTTCTTACAGCAAAACTGAAGTTTGCCCTTTTCTCCACTGTTATGTAAGTCCGGAACTGGTATATTGGTTGGCATAATGGTTATGGTGTTTACCTGAAAAACACCATGAACAGGGTTTGATTCTTACATTTGAGAGGAAATTAGCTAGGCTTAAAAATGGACCACAAGGGCAGACAGCCTAGTACTTACTTATGAACCTATGGGTGAGCAAGCCTCCCTGCAAAAAATAAAAGCTTTCTATCAGGTTCACTGAAAGTAGCATTCATTGACTTTGTTCTGCAACATTAGGGCTGAAGAAATATCCTCCATGCAGTTATCATCATCCTGAAATAGGGCACATAAGGAAAATAGATGCTACAGAAAGATAATGAAACAAAGGTATTGAGGATGGGATCTCTGTAAGAAGTTCTGAAAAGTAACAAAAGCTTTTAAGGAAGATGCAGCAGTCCTTGCTCAACTTTACAGATGCCATCATCCAGTGATGTCGCCAATGAATGGCAAGTCTGTCACAGCACCGATTATGTTGCCATTTCTAGTCTCCAGGGTGATCAACAATGTCTCTCTTTCACATTTGTTTATTTGTTTATTCAGTTAGTTTAATTTATTCTCTTATGTGAAGGAAGTACCTCTTTTCAGTTTATTTGCCCTGTTCCCCCTACAGGCTGCATAACCCAAAAATCTACTAGTATTAACTAAAGATCCTTGAAAACTGTCAGTAGTAAATGGAAACAGAAAGCTTGAACACACTAAGCTTGCCTTTTGTCAGTTCCTACACAGAGGTTACCACTGTAACCTAACTAGTATTATAACTATTCCTAATTCAGTCCAGGACTGCATTACGTCTGCTACATGCTACTCTCACTTTTTATACTACTGCTACTGAATCCATCACTTTTTTATCAGACAGAATTCTACTCACCAGGAGCAATATGGTGATGGTTTACTATTGGTGTTTTGTATCAGCTTTTGATCCATATTTATTTTTTGTTTGTTTTTTGGTGAAGCATTTTAAATTAGCCTTCCTGGTAAAGCCTATGTCAATGTGCTGGAAAGAAAACATCTTCCAATAGTCAAGTCCCTGATTCAGTTGGAGGAATGTGGGCTTTTGTCCTGCCTGCCGTGTGACCCTAAACAAGTCACTTAACCAGACATTGCTCCTGGGTCACCCCTGAAAAGGGGCTATGGGTCCAGTGGGATGACCTAGTTAACAAATACGATTACTATAATTAGTATCAAAATAAAGAGAGAAGTAGTGCCAGAAAAAGTGGCAGCCAGAAAAGATGGACCAGGCTAAGAAAGAATACTGGTTGGCTAACAAAGAGACTAAGAGAGCAGTTGCAATAGCAAAGAACATGGCATTACAGACACTCTACCAGCTTCTAGAAAGTGACACAGCAGATGGTACAAATAAACTCTATCAGGTTGCAAGATAAAGACAGAAAAATAAAAAAGATAGTCATCAGGTACCCTTCATAAGGGATGCTAGTAACAACCTGGTCACTAGTCCACAGGACAAGAAAGACAGGCGGAAGGAGTATTTTCAGCAGCTTCTGAATGAAGAAAACTCCATGGAAGCTGCACTGTCCCAGGCACAGCATACAGTGAGTCCTCCACAGAAGAAGTAAGAAGAACACTATAGAAAATAAAGTTAGGAGAAAACACAGTGGCGGCTGGTGACTTCAAGGGGGCTGGGGCAGGCTGCTTGAATGGGGGGTCAAAGGGAAGGGTGTGGGTCAACCATAAAGGGGAGGAGCTATGCACAAAACCACAAAAAAACTAACTTTAATTAAATACGCTGCCCTGGGTGGCAAACCATCATTATGAAAGTCCAATCAAGACAAAAATAAGTGTAGAAGAATAAAAATATTTCAATGCATTGGCTGCATGACAGCTTACTTAATATCTAGATGGAAACAAAAGGTTGTGAGGCATGAAAAATAAATTACTTTTTAAATACATTACTGGAATGCCAGTCAAAATCAAGTATAAGAAAACCAGAAGCACTCAACTCAAACTACTTCTCCTTGCACTGCAGTTCTAATTATAATATATTCAGCTTTATTAAAGTACCAAGCAACATGCAGAAAGTAGAAATCTATGTGATGCCCCACAAAAAAAAAATGTTTCTTAAAAAAAAACCCTGCTGCCTGACAACGCTTCATGGGGAAAACATGAAAAAAGTAAAAATGAAAAGCAAACAAGAAACAAGCTCAAGATACATTGCTTAAAGGATTACTGTACAGGTTATGGACCACACATGATTGGCATTCTGTTTTAGTTACGGGTAAAGCCTGTAGAGATGACTGGAAGTCTCCAACAAGTGTAATGAGCTTTTAAAATAATGGAATCCTGTCCTTTAATACCCAAGGCTTATACATTATCTAGTCAAGTATTCTCTGCATGGCAACAACAGAAAGGCTTTCAATGTTGGCAATTCTTTAACAGTATGCTTATTAAAGCTTACTTGCATCTTACGATGTCAGACAAGCTTACCTTATGGTCATTAAAGCATTGCTACTTAAACACAGAGCAACAGGCACTTTGAGTAATAAGCATAAATCAACAGTACAAAAATATGACAGAAACCAGACCATTCTGCAAAATCAAGGACAGATGAAAAGCCACTGTAGTACTTATGCAGTCCTCCCCATCCAAGGTAGATACAACTACTCCTTGCCTTGCTTGGACACATCCAGAGTCACTACATGGGGAGTGGGGTGCAACAAGCATGTCACAATTTGAAATCTCTCGGCTGACTGTGATGGCCCTGACACATTTGTCATACCTCTCAACTTCAAGAGCAAGAAATCTGGACAAAGCCATACACAGAAGTGGGACAAAGGCACAACAAGAAGGACAATTTTTAAATATTGCTCTAATAAACTTAGAAAGATAATAGAATAGGTCTTGCATTAGTATGAATTTTCTGAAGGGTATAAAATCTGAAACTCAAATGTCTGTCATTTTCTAACTTCAGTCTTTAGTGATTTGTCACTAATTTGCCAAAAACACAATTTTATGAAAATGGACCAAAATCTGATGCAAAAATATAAAATAGACACACAATACAGCTTCTACCTGTCAAAGAAGGGACACTTTAATATTAGTACTGCTACCTTGAGCAGCTGACAAAATAAAAGAATCTACATGCATTTCAAGTAATCTATAACTTTGATTATTACAGTTATTTCTTAGTTGTAAACCCTCCATGTTTTCTTCCAAAATTGCTATTTTTGGAGGGATTATTAGGGGAAGAGCAACATTTTGAGCCAAAAATTGGGGACAGTTGAGAGGTTGGCTATGCCTAATTCTATAAAGCAATTTATTTGCATGTACCTCTCAACCTGTTAATGCAGTAAATCTGAACAAGGCCAAATATATTGGGGCACATATAAACAGTACTAAAATTGCTCTTGTATAAATTGAGACAGTTGATAGAACGGCTCTTACTTTAACATGCATTTTATGAAGGTTATGAAGTCTGAAACTTATTATTTAGTGACTTCTGGCAAATCATTTAGGAATTAAAACTACAAATTTTATGAACAACAAACCAAAAATAAGAAGCAAAAATCTATTCATTCTTTGAAAATCTGGACAGTTGGGAGGTATAGTTCAGCTGGGCCTGTCTGAGTTTGCTGCCCTTCCCCTGACAAAATAATGGTTGAACTGGAGCCTCTGCAGCCATTCCAATTAACCATTACTTGGCTATTTCACTCCATTTACCATAAACACTAATGTGCATACTGCTTTACTTCAATGATTGGACTTCATTTGAAAGTTTTATTTTGTATTTTACAGCACAAACATTAAGTAATCTGTTAAACAAAGCAATGCAGTCTCACAATGAAAACTTAGCATTAAAACTTCTCTGCCCTTGAAACTCACATTCATTGAAACCCACATTCAAAGAAAATACATTTTGCCAGTGGCAGATAAAGATTAATTTTGGGCTGTTTCCGAATCATAGGCCCCTTGCATATGAAACATACATGTGCTCTTTGATACACCTTCCTCATTGTACTAAAATTATATTCCTTGTACAATACAGTACACTTGTTAGAGGGTGTTTTAAATTTGTTTTGAACATTTTTCCAGTAAGCAATGAAACAAAACATATGCACCCATAATGGCAAAACTGCCCAGTTGAGAACATTTATCATAAAAAGTCTACTCAGACTTCCACAGTCCACCATTATTAGTAAATATACACAATTCTACAGTCCACCATTATTAGTAAATATGCACAATTCCACAGTTCACCATTATTAGTAAATATGCACAATTCTACAGTCCACCATTATCAGTAAATATGCACAATTCTACAGTGCACCTTTATCAGTAAATATGCACAATTCTACAGTCCATATTCAGTGAATTCAGTTCTTGCCATAGCTGTCAACCTTAGCACAAAAACCTGGACGAAGCCAATAATGGGGAATACAGTCCCAAAAATAGGGACAAATTTAAAATATTCATCTTATAAACTTAGAAAATTGCTAGAAAAAGGTTGTGCTACTATGTATTCTGAAGAACATGAAGTTTGAAATTCAAATGCCGGTCAATTCTACTGCGGACAGAACAAAAACAATTTTCAGCAGAGGCAGGGATTAATACTGCAGACACGTCTTTGTAAAATGGCAGGGCATCAGAGCAAATCCACACAAACACAGGCAGGAGATGCAGACTCCAAACAGAAGCCACCCCAACCAAGAATCAAACCAGAAAACCTATAGCTGTGAGGCAACAATACTACCACAAGACCATCAATTATGCAAGGAATTAAACATTCAGAAACCTGAAGTCTGAAATTCAAATGCCTGTCAATTTTACTGCGGACAGAACAAAACCAATTTTCAGCAGGGATTAAAACTGCAGACACGTCTTTGTAAAATGGCAGGGCACCAGAGCAAATCCACACAAACACATGGAGGAGATGCAGACTCCACACAGAAGCCACCCCAACCAAGAATCAAACCAGAAAACCTATAGCTGTGAGGCAACAATACTACCACTGCACCATCAAATCTGCAAGGAATTAAACATTCAGAAACCTGAAGTCTGAAATTCAAATGCCTGTCAAATTTACTGCGGACAGAACAAAAACAATTTTCAGCACGCGCAGGGATTAAAACTGCAGACACATCTTTGTAAAATGGCAGGGCACCAGAGCAAATCCACACAAACACAGGCAGGAGATGCAGACTCCACACAGAAGCCACCCCAACCAAGAATCAAACCAGAAAACCTATAGCTGTGAGGCAACAATACTACCACTGCACCATCAAATCTGCAAGGAATTAAACATTCAGAAACCTGAAGTCTGAAATTCAAATGCCTGTCAAATTTACTGCGGACAGAACAAAACAATTTTCAGCAGAGACGAGGGATTAAAACTGCAGACACATCTTTGTAAAATGGCAGGGCACCAGAGCAAATCCACACAAACACAGGCAGGAGATGCAGACTCCACACAGAAGCCACCCCAACCAAGAATCAAACCAGAAAACCTATAGCTGTGAGGCAACAATACTACCACTGCACCATCAAATCTGCAAGGAATTAAACATTCAGAAACCTGAAGTCTGAAATTCAAATGCCTGTCAAATTTACTGCGGACAGAACAAAAACAATTTTCAGCAGAGGCGCAGGGATTAAAACTGCAGACACATCTTTGTAAAATGGCAGGGCACCAGAGCAAATCCACACAAACACAGGCAGGAGATGCAGACTCCACACAGAAGCCACCCCAACCAAGAATCAAACCAGAAAACCTATAGCTGTGAGGCAACAATACTACCACTGCACCATCAAATCTGCAAGGAATTAAACATTCAGAAACCTGAAGTCTGAAATTCAAATGCCTGTCAAATTTACTGCGGACAGAACAAAACAATTTTCAGCAGAGACGAGGGATTAAAACTGCAGACACATCTTTGTAAAATGGCAGGGCACCAGAGCAAATCCACACAAACACAGGCAGGAGATGCAGACTCCACACAGAAGCCACCCCAACCAAGAATCAAACCAGAAAACCTATAGCTGTGAGGCAACAATACTACCACTGCACCATCAAATCTGCAAGGAATTAAACATTCAGAAACCTGAAGTCTGAAATTCAAATGCCTGTCAAATTTACTGCGGACAGAACAAAAACAATTTTCAGCAGAGACGAGGGATTAAAACTGCAGACACATCTTTGTAAAATGGCAGGGCACCAGAGCAAATCCACACAAACACAGGCAGGAGATGCAGACTCCACACAGAAGCCACCCCAACCAAGAATCAAACCAGAAAACCTATAGCTGTGAGGCAACAATACTACCACTGCACCATCAAATCTGCAAGGAATTAAACATTCAGAAACCTGAAGTCTGAAATTCAAATGCCTGTCAAATTTACTGCGGACAGAACAAAAACAATTTTCAGCAGAGACGAGGGATTAAAACTGCAGACACATCTTTGTAAAATGGCAGGGCACCAGAGCAAATCCACACAAACACAGGCAGGAGATGCAGACTCCACACAGAAGCCACCCCAACCAAGAATCAAACCAGAAAACCTATAGCTGTGAGGCAACAATACTACCACTGCACCATCAAATCGGGGACAGGGGAATTAAACATTCAGAAACCCTTAAGTCTGAAATTCAAATGCCTATCAATTTTATTTAACATTTTTAATCAGGACAGTCTGACTTGGAACAAATAAACAAATTTTCAGCGGAGGCCCAGGAAGAAATAATGCAGACATGTCTTTGTAACATGGGAGGGCACAAAAGCAAACCCACACAAACACAGGGAGAAGATACAGACCCCACAAAGAAGGAACCCCAGCCAAGAATCAAACCCAAGAACCTGCAGCTGTGAGGCAACAATGCTACTACTACACCATCAAATATCAAGCATTACAACATTTACAAACCACAGATATTATGAGGAACAGATCAGATCAAATATGAGGTAAAAATCTGAAATTTTTTACAAATGGTGGTGGGTAGGGAACTCAAGTCTTTAACACCTGCATACAGGGTACAGGGTTCAAGCCTGAGGCATTCCCTACCACACCACCATAAGCTGGGGCATTTTCACACACACACACACACACACACACACACACACACACACACACACACACACACACACACACACACACGCAAACACACACACACACACACACACACACACACACACACACACACACACACACACACACACACACACACTCCAGTAAAGCACATGCACCATACACACTCCAGTAAAGCACATGCACCATACACACTCCAGTAAAGCACATGCACCATACACACACTCCAGTAAAGCACATGCACCATACACACACTCCAGTAAAGCACATGCACCATACACACACTCCAGTAAAGCACATGCACCATACACAAACTCCAGTAAAGCACAAGCACCATACACAAACTCCAGTAAAGCACAAGCACCATACACAAAGAAAAATAAACATTGTAAATTGAAAGGCACCTTACCTGAATCCTGAATGAATACATCCAGAGTTAACGTCCGTACAATCCATACATCCTTCCCGACGCCGACGAGATCCCTGAGGCACTGTCCCGAGTCCCTGCTGCTCCTCTTGCAGTCCGGGTGCGTCCATAAATCCTGGGGGGTCTGTCCACTGTAAAAGTGCCCAGACCCTTCCCCTATGGGACCTATGGGGCGGGGAGCTGCCCTGAGCATCGAGCATAGCCGACTGGGGGACTGGTCTATGCGCATGCGCCGTCCGGCTAATTTTAAAAATATTTTTTTTATTTTTTCATTTCTTTTTCTTTCTTTTTTTCTTTTTGAGGGGGCTGCAGTCCGGCAGCCCTATGCCACGAGCCGCCCCTGAGAAAACAGCAGATTCACATGAGGTCATGGTAGATATGATCAAGATGTTGGGTGAGTTAGGGGAGAAATGGCTCCTGAGTGTAGTCATAGCAGCATGGAGAGAAAGGTTTACTCCAAACGACTGGAGAGTAAGACAGTGTACAAGACCAAAGGGGATGTTCATAATTCTGGATAGGACAGAGGTATCAAACTCCTGTCGCACTGCATGAAAGTTCTGGACAGGATGATTGACAAATATGCAAACTAACAGAAAGCAAGATGGAAGATGAGTGGTTCAGATTCAGATCAGGATACAACACAACTGACCCAATCTTTGCAATGAGACAGATAGTTGAGAAGAAGCTAGAGATGAGGAAAGAGTCCAATTGGTCATTCCTAGACTTGGAGAACGTCCCAAGAAAACTGATATGGACAGTGCTGCGATGGTTCAAAGCCCCAGAAACACTGGTAGAATTAGTGCAGGCTATGCGCAATGACTCAATGACATAAGTGCGAACAGTGTTCAGACTTACAGAGGGGTTCCTAGTGGAAGTGGGTGTGCATCAGGGCTCAGCTCTGAGCCCACTATTGTTTATACTGATGATGGACTACACTAGCAAACGTGCCGGAGGGGACAAATCAACAACATCACTGAATGCAGATGATGTAGCATTATAGGCAGACTCAGAACAAGAAATTCAGAAAAAGATAGGGGAATGGAATGTAAAACTGAAGGTACATGGGATGAAACTGAGCACAGATAAGACACAGCTGTAATGGCAGAAAACAAGGTAAATCACAAGAAGCAGAGAATTGAGACAGAAGGGAAAAGAGTGGAAAGCTTAACAGCTTTAACTACCTGGGAAGGGTGCTTGAGAAGAAGGGAAGTCTGAATGAGGAGGTCAAAGCTAGAATTAAAAAGGCTGCAGCCAACTGGCACACAGTGTCAGGTGTAGTGTATGACAGAAGAATGCAAAAGAAGCTGAAAAATAAGCTGTTCAAAACAGTGGTGTGACCAGTACAGGAACCTGGGAAGTGAAGGCAGAGCAGTCGAGGAAGCTAAAGGTGATGAAAATGAAGCGCTCAAGACCAGTGGAATAGAATAGAAAAAGAAATGAGGACATCAGAGCAGAAGCCCAAGTAGCTCCAACTGCAAAGAAGGTTAAAGAGAACAGATTACTGTAGTTCAGGCACATGTGCAGGGATACAGAAGACAATCTAGTGAAGAAAATTGGGACAGACAGGAAAAGTGGGGGCATCAGACAAAGAAATGAATGGACTGTGTGACAGAGTTTGCTTGTGATAGTCAGGCCTGACTGTCGAAGGTAGGACAGTGGCAGTAAATCAACAGAGATGTCAACGGTTGACATGACTGAAATTTAATTTGACTGAGACCATAATACCGAATTTTCAAAATACTGAAAATTCATTTGACTGAATCTCATTATACTGAATTGTAAGTCATAGGCAAGATGTGGATTTCCCTTCACCTGTGACTTGCTTTTGATAAAAAGAATTACTGCAACTTATAGTGCTGATTGTCAGAATACCAATAGTCATGTAGAAAGTAGTGTTGTAGTGTTTCTAACTGTGGGTATGTCTGTTTACATTTTTATGGGAAGTATCTCAAGTAATATTGTGGATGTCTTGTGAGTTCCCAGCAGTAGTGGCAGCGTGTAGACTACTGTAAGGTAAGTAAAAGGTATATGCCCTTTTCCCCACTGTAGTGCGATCCTCTAGTTAGTATATATAGTTAGGTGGGGTGTGGGGGACGTAGCCCCCCACCTAGTTTGGTTTTATATCGTCCAGTTTCTGTTAAGAGGTTAAGTAGTTTTTAAGTTCTGGAAAGAGTTAGTCATTGGCATTGTAAGTGTGCATGTCTATGGTTTACAAGTTAGTATTTTGAAATGTAGCATTGTAAGGTTTCAGTATTATGAGTTTAAATCAAGTGTGTTTTTAGTATTTTGAAAATTAGGTATTTCGGTCTCGGTCAAATGAAATTCAGTCATGAAATTTCAGTCATGTGAAGTAGACCCATATATATATATATATATATATATATATATATATATATATATATACACACACACACACACACACACACACACACACACACACACACACTCTCATTCATCTACTGTTATCAGTGGGTGATGCTGTCTTCTTAGTCTCAAGTGAATGTGATTTCCAACACGTACTGAAAGCAATTTAGTGCTGTGTGTGAAATGACTGACAAAATGAACACTTCCAAACGTGAGGTCAAAGTTCTTTCTTAGAAGAGAGTGGACTTCCCTGTGTAGGTGAGTAGGGAATAGATAACTCAGGCGAAGGGGTTTAACTATCTTGTGATCCTGTTCACAAAGCACAAAGGATGAGTAGACCGACAAGTAGAAGGAAGCAGTGACAACAGGACTGCAGGCATTGTTATGGACTCTGGAGAAGAAGTGAGAGTTGATTTGCCTCCTTCCCCATCTATGCCCATAAGCTTTGGGTAATGACTCAGGTGGTAGCCTGGTTCAACCTCTCTCTATGAAGACGTGAGGAGTCTGGCTATCCAGGAGGATCTCAGAGTACAGCTCCTACTCATCGTTGTTGAGAGGAGTTAGTTGACATTGTTTGGACATCTTTTGAAGATGCCTCCTGGGTGTTCCAACATGAAGTATACCAGCCATATTGCACTAGAAGGAGGCCCTGAAGCTGACCCTGGACACACTGGGAGGATTACATCTCTCTGCTTGCTTGATAGCACCTAGAGATGATACAAGAAGAGCTGTAGACTGTGGTCAGACATAGAAAAGTATGACATAGCTTGTTCAGCTTGCCACCACTGTGATCCTCACCAGGGCAAGCAGAAATGGATGAAAGTATGAGAACACAGATTCATAGTTTATTCATTTGTAAACCATTTTTATTCTAAAAATCAATACTGATAATTTATTAATAAAAAATTACCATCCTATTTCCTTAATTAAATCTGACATAAAAGCATACACTGCGATTACAGCACACAGAATTCAAACTGCTGAAAAGTTTCTGATCTCTACATTTAAATTAAGATTTATCAAGGAAGAAAAACTCATGACAATAACATGTTAGAAGTTTTTCAGGTCCAATCACATAGAAATAATGTTAACAAAGTAGTGTTGTTCCTACGTACATCAAAAGCTTTTGAAAGAGTTTGTATCCCATTTCTGCTAAAAATGCCATCACAATGAATCTCCCAGGTATCATTCTATGCATAAGAACCCCATATAAAATTCTTCTCTGCAGGATTATCTATAAATGGCGTAGTAACTACAGGCAGAAATGGCGTAGTAACTACAGGCAGGCCACACAACTGTCCTCTCTCCTCTTTTCTTTTTAATGTATTTAAACAACTACTATTTCATTTTGTCTTAAAGTTTCTAAAGATACATGATATACAAATGCATTCAGCTAAAATTTTGATAATATATTCACTTATCTTTACAATCCTACTCTGTTCTATTTTTTTACTATAAATAATGGAAATTAGCCTTTATTCGGTTATAAACTTAACACTGATAAATGCCATTTTATCCTCAACTTGAAACAGAAAATAACAGAAGAAACAGAGCTAAACTACAGCCCAAGTCAGGTTAGTTAATCAGTCTCTAAAGAAAAGACATCCGTAGTTCATAATGCTATCTAAATTGTTCTTTATTAGATGAGATCTTTTGGCAGATAAGCACTGCTGATGTTATGTTTGCAAGCTACAAATGTCATCAAATGTGCACAACAGTGCTTCATTAATAATTCTACAGTAGGCACAATGCAGACGGTTATCAATTCATTTCTCTTTAGTTCTGATTTTTTGACCACATTTTATCTGTTCTTTTTCTAACACAAAATCTTCTGCATTTTGATCCTGAGACTCACAAGTTGATACTGATACTTATACTAGTCACTGAAGTTATTATTGTATCTTATGGTTTTATTCTGGTCACTGAAATATCATTCTGCAGTTACTATGACTCCAGGCAATGATTAACCTCCTTTACAGCACACTATACAAGCGCCTTCTGTCCCCTGCTGTATACTCTAATTCCTTTCCACACTCGGTATGAGTATTCCAGTACCTTCCCTTAGCTTTTCGTTCACTTTGTGGGATTTTATATTTGGTTCTTCCCTTACCATTAGGTCTGTTGTAAATCTAGTTACTTTCGTTCTATATCCTTGACACATGCAGACGATAGTAATTAGTCTTCCACACATATATACATAAGTCTACCATTCCCCAACTGACACGCTAATTTGGTCACTTGGCTAGTTTCACCCCCCCCCCTAGGATTTTTACTGTGCTTTTACTTCTGTGTTTCCCTGCACTTTTATGTTTGGCAGGTCCTGGGCAATGGATTGTGGGAGGGCTGATTACATGCTACCCTGTGGCATTTGAGGGTCAGTTTATCCCTCATTCCACAAAATATTTTCACTTCAGCTTAGGTGGCTTAGCTGTTGGGCATGCATGCTTTGCTGATCTGGTGCACAGAGGTGGGGATACAGACTAACATGATGGGTGTAACATACTGGTTTTGCTTGTTATTATCAGAAGTACAAGGGAAGTCAGTGCAGGGACATTGGCCACACACTTGGCTCATAACGAATCAAGATCCGATTTCTATATAGCGTCTGTTCCTTATTTGTTAAGCATACAATTCGGTGCTTTGAGGCAACTAGAATTGCTGCCTTTGCAAGGCAGTCATGGAAAAGCTTCTCACACAACCTTGTGGTCATTTTGCCTGGGTTGAATTGGTATTTGGTCTACTGGCAGCTTCTGTGTCCACACACACAAGCGAGATAAAGTTATTTAGGTATGTTCACACTGCAGCTCTGGCCGTCATCTTACTGGCCCTGTTAGAAACCCTATAAGACACACTGTAATCCTTAATTGGGCAATTATTTCATCCCCCCCTTCTGCCATCTTATTGTCGCTTTGTGCCTAATCCACCACCAATCAGTTTCCTCCCACCGGCATAGCGGATAGCCCAATCACCTTCTAAGCAACCTTAGTACTGTAATAGTTTCTAGAATTCCAGGTCTGCCCCCCCCCACTCCATGTGACTGTTGGTTCACACTGTACACTGTAATATGTGACTGGATTTAAATTGTGTTAAATACTTCCATGTTTTCTTTTCTCTTTACTAACAGGCATTATTACATTCATATTAAAAATTGTATGTCAGCTAAATTTACTTAGGTACGTTCACATTGTGGCTCTGGCTGCCGTGTTACTGGTCCTGTTAGACACCTTATGAAATGCACTGTAATTCCTAACTGGCCAATTTCACCCCCCCCCTTCTGCCATCTTTTTGGCCCTTTGTGCCTAAGTTCCCAACTATCAGTTTTCCCCCGCTGGCATAACTTACAGCCCGAGCTCCTTCTAAGTAACCTTAGTACTTCACTTTGTAAAATTCCTGGTCTGCCACCCCCTCCCGCCCCATGACCACTGGTTCACAATGTACACTGTAATATGTGACTGGATTTAAATCATGTTAAGTACTCCATGTTTTCTTTTCTCTTTATTAACGGACTTTACTATATTTATATTAACAATTGTATGTTAGCTACTGCGTGCACCCACAGTAGCGTTGTCGCCTCACAGTAAGACGTTGTCCTGTTCGATTCTCAGCTAAAGCATGGAGACATGCGTGAATGGGTATACCTTCGTTGAAGGTTGTGAGTCAGGCCTGGCAAGTTGGTACGTAAAAAATCTACTGCCAATCATTAGCGGACTAGAGTTCCGCTGTGGCAACCCCTAACCGGGAAAAGCCGAAAGATGCAACAACAGTGAAGGAAATATACCACCAATTGAGGAGCCCCTGACCCCGATAACTCAGACTTTTTAGTCTGCTCCTTCCCTTACATGCTTTTTGTATTCATTTAGAGGTTCTCAGCCCATACTTCAATTTATTCTCTAATTCGTATTTATATTTTGTCAGGCCTGCAGAAGCAATTGTGAAAGCGCTGATCCCACACTATCATATTACACTATATTAACAGGTTGTATTTAACCTCAAAGATGGATCCTTTAGGTACCGATCATTCAGGTTTGAACTTCAATTCAACTAGAATCGTTACCTCTACTGTACAGAGGCAAGAAAGCTCCTTGCGTAACCAGGGGGTCAGTTTCTTTAACTGAATTTACGTTCTATGTTAAGTGGCTTCTATAGCCACACTCATGCCATGTCCAATATAGTGAAGTAACGTTTCTTGTGAATTTTTGCACTCCGGTTCTTACCACAGTCTGTGTGGCTCTGGAATACACCCTATGAGGCGCACTGAATTCCCAAACCGGCCAATCACATTTTCCCTCTCTTCTTTTAACTGACTGGCACACAGAACTTAAGCCCACACCATTCAGGTTCATGGCTTTACTATGAGACAGACACAGGCTGAGGGTGCTTATCCTGTTAAAACTTATCCAATCAAAAACGAGTCTGCATTGTGCCTACTGTAGAATTATTACTGAAGCACTGTTGTGCAAATATGATGACTGTAAATGTACTGTAATAACAGAGTATATAAACACTGACATTTGTAGCTTGTGAACATAAGATCAACAGCACTTATCTGCCAGAAGACCTAATCTAATAAAAAACAATTTAGAGCCATTACAGGTTCATAGGTTCATACTAGGCTATCTGCCCTAGGGCATTTATAAGCCTAGCCAGAGTGTGTTTGGCTTTCGCCACCCATTTTAAATTAATTTTGCTATGCCTTTTTCGAGGTTAGTATACTGTGCCTCTGTCTAACAGTGACACAGAAGTGATACCCAGGGTAAACCTATGATCTCCCATCCACTCATCAAGATTCCTCTTGAAGAGAGTCAGTGAGGGACTCTGCCTAACCTGGACTGGGATTTTATTCCAGAGTGAAGGGAGCCTCTGGGTTATGAATCTGTCCCTCCAGCATGTCCTATTTATTTCAGTGCTGAGGTTCAAGTCTCTCGAGCATGTAGCTCGATGGGATTTGGATTTTCTGAGGTGCAGCATGTCCATTAATTCCGGGTTGGACATGGCTTTATACGTCCGGCACAGATCGCCTCTGAGCAGGCGGTATGCCACTGAGTAGAGCTGGAGTTTCTTTAACCGGGCAGCATATGGCATCTGTTTGAGCCCTTTGATCCTCTTGGTGAGGTACTTTTGGGGTCTTTCCAGTTGCTGCAGGTGTCTGGTAAGGTACATCCCAAAAGGGGCATTGTACTCAATTATGGGCCTGATGAGGGATGAGTAAAGAGGCACGATGACCTCCCCTGATCTAGATGTGAATCCCTTCATGATTAGGTGGGCTATATAAAATGTTTTTCTAACCACTTTGGCCACGTGGTTGTCAAATGAGAGATTGCTATCAACTTGGGTACCCAGGTCCCTAATGACTTCTTCTGTACTTAATGGATTATCACCGAAGTGGTAATTTGTGGGCACTTTGTTTTTGCCAAAGGGGATGACTATACACTTTTTGGCGTTTAGCTTGAGGCCATGGCTCTGGCACCAGTTGTCTGTTTCTATGAGGCCCTTTTGGAGGATGCTTGTGTCGGCTGGAGAGTCGATTATGGTGCCCAGTTTGCAGTCATCTGCGAACTTGGTCAGCCACAGTCCTTCCATGTTGGCCTGTACCTCCGAGAAATATATACCGAACAAGAGAGGTCCCAGGACTGAGCCTTGTGGGACGCCACTTGTAACTGGTTTGGAGTCTGACATGGCTCCAGCAATTCTAACCATGTGGGTTCTGTCCTTGAGCCAGTTTGCAACCCATCTAGTGACATAGGGGTTTATATTTAAGCTGGTGAGCTTATCTATAATGCCCAAGTGTGGTACTGTATCGAAGGCTTTTGAGAGGTCCAGGTAGGCTGTGTGGACCACCTTCCCCTCGTCAATGGTCTTGTTGACTGTTTCAAAGAAATCAACCAGGTTTAAGAGGCAGGATCTGCCCTTAACAAAGCCGAACTGGGTAGGATCCAGTGTCTGTAGGTCCCCAATATCTTTATTTATGAGGTCCATGATGATCCTTTCCATAGCTTTGCAGACCAAGCTAGTCAGGCTTATGAGGCGATAGTTTCCAGGATCTGTTGAGGCACCACCTTTGTGGAGAGGGACCACTGTTGCTGTATGCCACTCTTTGGGTACATATCCTGTAATAAGGCTGAGATTGAACAGTAGTTTTATGTTTGGGTTTAGCTCTTCTTGGAGTTCATGTAGGTCGCAGCCCGGGACACCGTCTGGTCCCATTGATGCTGTGTTTTTTGCTTTGGAGAGGGCGGCTCTTATCTGAGCATCTGAGATGTCAGGGGCAGCACTCTGCTGGGATAGATATTTGCCCTTTGGTGGGGAGTTTGCACTGAACCTGTCAACTAGGATGTTGGCAATGTCTGTGGGTTTGGTGTATTTTTTGTCATTTTGGACTAATTCTGAGCATATCTGGGAATTCCGCCCAGGTTCCTAACATAACTAAAGAAAGCCTTGTGATTATCCTTAGTGTCCTGTGCAATTTTTCTCTTGAAGCTGGCCTTAGATGATTTTATGAGTGCCCGTAGTTTTTTGCTAATACTGATCAGAGATGCCTTCCCTTTTTGGGATTTTGCTCTATCATGTAGTAGCTTCCTCCTTCTATTGCATAGTTTGTTTACGGCTGGGGTCCACCAGACAGGACGTCTGCCTTTGGAGGATTGGGTCTTGGTTTTATTTGGGATTGCATGATCCATGCATTCCTGAAGGTGTTCATAGAATGCATTTATAAAGGATTCTGCGGTCTGGGCCATATTTTCCACAGGCCCGAGGGCTTTGAAGGATTCCACCTCGGTTTTGAGGAGTGTAAAATTTGCTTTAGAGATGTTTTTCACTGTGGTTTTCTGGGCAGGGGGTGGGGTCATGATGTGAATATCCAGTGAGATTAGTTTATGGTCTGATCTTACCAGTGAGGGATACACTTCTGGTCTGGAGCATAGAGTCCCCATGTTGGTGATGATCAGGTCCAGTATGTTTTCCCCTCTTGTGGGAGTGGTAACAAGTTGTTCCATAGCATTTGAGTTTATAAATTCTAGGAACCTTTGGGCTAGGGTGTTGGAGCTAGAGTAATGCTCCCAGTCTATGTTTGGGTAGTTGAAGTTGCCCAATATAATGGTGTTTGGAGAGACCTTCATATTTTCCAGTGTTCTCAGGAAGGCCGAGTGGGGTTCCTGGGTTTGGGAGGGTGGTCTGTAGCAGGCTATAAACTGGAAGGCAGTTTTACCCACTGTTAGTTGCACATGGATAGTCTCTGATGCTTCGTGCTGTGCCACCAACCTGGAGGTGTGGGTATCTTTGATGAATATTGATACTCCCCCTCCTTTTGTGGTTCGGTCCAAGTTTTGGGGCCAAAAAGCATGGTATGAGGTATAACCTGGTAGTGCTGGGGTGCTCTCGGGAGCCTTGAACCAGGTTTCTGTTACTGCACAGATATCGATGTTCTCCATGCAATAAGGAGAGTTTTGAGTGCATGCATCTTGAGGTTTAGACTTCTGGCATTGAGTAGCATTACTCTTAGTTTCTTATCACTTGTTCATAGGTTCATAGGTTCATACTAGGCTATCTGCCCTAGGGCATTTATAAGCCTAGCCAGAGTGTGTTTGGCTTTCGCCACCCATTTTAAATTAATTTTGCTATGCCCTTTTTCGAGGTTAGTATACTCTGCCTCTGTCTAACAGTGACACAGAAGTGATACCTGGGGTAAACCTACAATACCTATAGAGGTGGGTTTGTCTTTTGAGCCTTGCCTAATGTCTTTTCTTCACAGATTGTTTAACTAATCTGGCTTGGGCTGTGGTTTACCTCTGTTTCTTCTGTTATTTTTAGTTTGACTGCGTTACCAGGCCCGTAGGCCCCCTCACACCATTTCTCTGAGCTAGCCACTCCAGTTGGTGTCTTTGTTTTAATGTATTGCACAGAAAACCTCAACATGAAACAGAGAATAATTAATTAGCTTAAAATTATGGAATCAACAAGTAAAATCATAACCATACAGCTAAAATCAAAAGGAAGTACAAATTGCAAAATAAAACATTGAGGTGTACAAAAAATGAAGCCAAATTGAAAATGCCAATTTTGTGACAGCTATGTGTAACAGTTTTCTACTAGCACCTTTAGTGGGTGTTTGTTAGTAGGTTTTACTTTTATAGATTTCTTCTCTTTTAACAGGGTTAAATGTTTTCCAAATAAGTCACTTATGCTGCCCATCCTGCCAGTATTGGTCTACATTTGTAAGGTGAACACTAATTCCTAATGACGCTAAATCACTGTTGTGTGTAACAGTGCTCCATCCGGGTATTGAACACCTAGCTGTGATGTACCTTCACTTAGGGTCGCACACATGAAAAAACACTTAATGCTAGAAGTGAGGTAAATCCATCAGAATTAAGATGACTCTGGGCATATTACTGACAAAGTCAAATCACCTCAGTCATGGATATTAGTAACAACAATTGCCTATTGATGTGGTTAAAGAAGAAGATAAAACGAGCAGATGAACCATATGGCATGTGGTCAGACCAGAAGGGCTAGCTTCAGAGTTGTACTGGTGTAATCAAGAAAATCTGTCCAAGCTAGACAGAGATACTGGGTGTGTGAGCTGTTGTGACTCATTACATAAAATTATAGTCACGATGGAAACAATTAAAATACTTCTAAAATTTGAAGAATTCATGAAAAATAGCTACCCTCAGAAACGTACAATCAGTCAACAGGAAGTCGACTCCAAGTGAACTACTTTTCTGCAAAACTGGAAGCAGCTTGCAAAGATGCTAAGTCAGTGTAAGCACAGAGGTAAAAATAGCAGAGCACAGTAAAAAATAAAACAAAGCTTTAGTTAATTTATTACTGCTGCTGCAACAAAAATGAAATATGCATCATTTAAAGCTTCATTAGTATTGCCACTAAGACACATGAATGCAAAAAAAAAAAAAATAGGCAATGTGGGATTTAAAAAAAAAGTTGCTATGTTTAACAGCTCTGCACATTTTCATCTTACATAATCCTTTTTGAATATGTTATTATGTTTATGATGATAACAGTTACACATGTGGCAACTAAGACTGAATGTAAACATTGTACAATCAGTAAATGACATATCTAGCAAAGTGAGGGAAGCAGCAGCAGGCAGGTAAGTCATTTAAGGGGGTCGCAGTCACAGCTTTTCCTGGCAGATATAGTGAAACAGTGCATCTTCATATTGACAGAGCAGAAGGAGACTCAGAGAAAAAAGAGGTGAATATCTAAACAATTTTGCATGGGAATATTTGTACACAAAGAACACCAGTACAAATGTTTTGCAAATATGGCAGACTGGGTAAAACAGCCAAAATGTTATTGTATATCACAGATTTCACCTTCCTGTGCTCACTTTTAGTAATCCCCTCTCATACAGTGGTCTGTAAGTCTACAACAGTTGTCCTCCTCTCCAAGTCTCTCCACACACAGTGTTCCTCAAGATGTGAGGCAATCACTTGACATTACATTTCTTAAGTGAATTACTTTTGGTTGTGGCTTGTCTCTGCGGTAAAGCACTGGATGATTATTACAGTGTTAAATAGACCTATGAATGGGAACAGATGCCAAAGGTGCAAACTGAATTTGTATCTATAAAAGGGAAGGCATACAAAACACACAAAAGTATGCTCTCAGAGCTGACAGAGGATTAACCCCCCCCCCAAAAAAAAAAATAAACACTCACCCAGAGAGAAGCCTGAACCCTGTCTGCTGTGGCTGCTGTTATTGGGACAGAACTGCTGCTTCTATTAGCTTCAGAGCCCTAGTTTGTGCAGTGCTTCAGTAGACAGACTCTGTACCCTTTGACCATCTCCTATTTTGTCTGATCAAAATGCTTATGACTTTGCAATTGTTCTCAGAAAAAAATGCTACTTAAAATGGAATAAAAAAAAGAAGTAAGTCTGGAAATTAAAGGCCAGTCAGTTGACCTGAAATGCTGTAATCATTATTTTTTGGTCTTCAGTGCCTATCCAGGCCACTGCTTGACAGCAACTTCACCACTGTGAGACATTACCTGGGCTATAACCCTTCTGCTGAGATATAAAAGTTTCCTGTTTAGTTTAATTAGAGACCTCATACCATTATGGGAGTTGCTCTTCCTGATTTTAGCTATGACGTTTTTCCTTTTGTTATATACCCTATTAAGGTTAGGATGCCACCAGTTTGGTATGTTTTAGAGGGTGTTTTGGGCTTACTTCTAGTAAGTATAGCAGCCTCTATACAGAAAATACATGGTAGTACAGGATCTCAATGAACAATTCTGCATAAGCTGTTGTGAACTCAGCTTTTGGAGGGATACTAAATTGCATAATTTGCTTTGGAATAGTTGCTAACTGTTACAGGGTTTGCTGGAGGTAATGAACTGATTTTTATTTCAAAGTAGAGAGCTTTGTGGTCTGACCTCACCAGTGAGGACGTGACACTGAGGGTTGAGGTTGCAGTGCTTTCCCATATTTGTGAGTACCGGGTCCAGTATGACTGAAACTCTGGTGGGTGTGTGCAGCATCTAGTCAAGTGTGTTTGTGTTAATACAGTCCAGGAATCGTGCCTTTGAGTTTCCTAGTCTACAGAGGGGTAGTTAAAGCCTCCCACGACTAGGGCATTTGGTTTAATGGTGACTGACTTCAACAGGTCTAGGTACAAGCTATTGGATTCTAGTGACACATTCAAGGAATGCATTTATTTAATTACTTATTTATTAAAATAAATAAATAAATAAATAATTAAATAAATGCATTCCTTGAATGAGACGAAGGCATGCGTTACACGGTACGGCTGTATCTGCCCGTTCATAGATTACAGCTGCAGCGGCTATGCTTTTCAGCCAAATTGCACTACGGCAAAGTGCTGCTTTCAGCTGCAATTGCCCTCCAGGTGTAGCATCTCTAGTAACGGTCGAAAACGTATGCAACTTTGTGGCGTTAAGCTTTTGGATTTGTGACTCTGCTTTTTTTCATCTTCGCTTTCAATAAAGTGTTACAATTGGGTTTCAGACCTTTATTTGGATTTCCTAGCAAGCTTTTCGTTTTGGTTTTGGTTTTTTTAAAGCTTGCACATCCATCGGGTGTTTGATTATGAATAAATGGAAAACAAGGGTGGGAAAGTACTTAAATAGATTACACAACAAACCAAAACAAGACAAAAACTACCGCAGAGAACCAAAAAGAGAGCTCAAACAGTCACCAGCAACAAACCCAAAAGAAATATGTGGAAGTATTTAACGTATACAAAGTTTATTAAAACCGAGCAACTTCATCAGAATAAAATACACAACACAGGTGTACTCACTTATAAAATTTCATACAGTAGGAGCCAAAGGGTACTACTGACCTATCAGCGCTACGTCTTATAAATATTTAATCAAAAAAGACGTCACAAGTAAATACGTTTACGTACTCTTTTTAAAAACATTTTCTAAATACTCTTTTAAGGAACACAAAGCACAGAACATATTGTATGCAGCACGCAATTATAGTTCAAGAGACCCCAAACCATTATACGGCTATAATACCACAATATTCCGAATGTTAACACTGTCTGTTGAAACTATGTCTGTATATGTAATATATAGTAAATAATAAATAGACATAGCAAACTAAAAAAACAGAAGTAAACAAAAATCAAAATCTCAGTTGCCTAAAGTGTGTTAGTAAGGCACAAGTACACTATAACCAAGATACACTATTGTTTATCTCAAACAACTTTTTAGTTTGAGAAGACAAGCAATATTGCAATTGTCGTTTAAACCTGGATGTGAAAAAGCATTTAGTAATAACTGCCATTCCAGTTCACGACATTCTAACATGAGGGAAGTAGGACCCCTCTTATGTTATGAACTACATGATCAATAGCTGCAAATTGAAAAGAATGGCCCGGTTTTAAGCTAATGTGTTTAGCTAAAGTGTTGTCAGCTTTATTCCTAGTAATTGCATAAGAATGCTCATAAATTCTATCACGAAATTTTCGATCTGTTTTTCCCACATAAAATGTGGGACAATTTTTACAAACAGTTAAGTAAATGACACCCTTAGAATTACAATCAAACTTATGTAAAATCTGATATTTCTTACTAGCTATTGTGAATGTACTGCCACTTTTGATATGTTTACACATCTTACAAGCTCTACAAGGAAAGCAGCCTAATGTTCTACTGTTTGATCTCGTTCTATTTGCTTCCAAAAGGCATTTCAAATTAGCTTCTCTTCTGTAAGTAATTACAGGGTAAAGACCAATTCTTTCCATTAATATATTGTCTTTATACAATAAATACCAGTTCTTGAATAAAATAGATTTAACCAAACCACTATCGTTGTTAAATGTGGTGATAAAACTGGTTTTGAATGTAGTACTGGTAGTAACATGATCAACTGCAAGTTGATCACTACTGGGAACAGGAACACTATTCAATGTGTCCCCTATGACTAAATCATTAGGGATATTATTCACAACAATGTCCAGTTTATTTTGAACCAACTTGTCGTTCAAGATAGGTGGAAAAATACCTGTCCTACGTTTGTCTTTAACCTCTACCATTAAGTCATGTACCAAGTTTTTAGGGTAACCTCTGTTGACAAACATCCTTTCCAAAAATTCACATTCCACTAAAAAATCATCTTCAAAAGAACACATTCTCGCAGCTCTAACCAACTGACCTTTAACTATTGAGCACTTCTGTTTAAAAGGATGTGCGCTTGAATAGTGTAAGAAAGAGTTACAGTAAGTTGGTTTCCTACAAATAGTAGAACGTAAACTATGGTTACCAGGAATCTTGGTCAGTTTGACATCCAAATAGTCGATACAAATCGTGTCGAATTTGTGTGTGAATTTAAGGAATGTAGTAGTAGAGTTTAAATATTGAGTAAGTTTGTCAGCTACTAGTCTGTCACCTTTAAGGATGATAAAAATATCATCCAAGAACCTCGTATAATATACTAAAGAGTCCTTGATGTCAGGTTTATCAAATATATACAATTTTTCCCAATATGCCACAAAGAGGTTCGCTAAACTCCCTCCGCATGGTGAGCCCATGGCTACACCATGTTTTTGTAGGAAGTATTGGCCATTAAATGTGAAGAAATTGTTAGTTAAAATAATGTCAGTAAGTTCAGACACAAGATCTATGTCTCTAGTCGAGGCATTTATTTCCTTCATCATTAAGGCTACCCATTCGACTGCCTCCATGTGAGGAATAGAGGTGTAAAGATCAACCACGTCGATGGTCAAAAAGTTAAAGTCATGGTCAATGAATAAACCGTTAAGGCTATGCAAAAATGACCATGAGTCTTTACAGATTTGTGGGATCAATTTCAAATATTTTTGAAGTATAGAGTCGATAAGTTTTGCACAAGGATATGTTAAAGATGCTCTACCATCTATGAGAGGTCTCATTGGTGGATTTAATAAATCCTTGTGAATTTTTGGAATGCCGAACATCAATGGCAATTTAGGGAAAGGTATGTTAATGTAATTAAAAGTGTCAACATCAATTCTAGCCTCTATAAATAAGTCCCTGAAGTAGTTTTTGACTCTAGACGAGGCTATGTTGTATTCATTTAATGACACTTTAGTGTAAGCTGGACTATCCAAAACTGATTCCATTCTACTATTATAGTCAGCAATGTCAAAAATAAGCAGTCCACCCCCCTTATCTGGTTTTATACATAGCACCAAAGAAGATCTCAACAAATTCAATGCTTCTGTTTGTTCTACACTCACATTGTATCCACTAAGGTGTTTTACCTGCTTACGGTTAGATGGAATATGTCTAAAATCCAGTTCATAAATATATTCAAACAAACGCAGCAAGGGGTGCAGAGGTGGATTATAGGTACTTAAAGGTCTAAGATGAGGCTGAGTTGCCTCATTGTTACCCAATAAAAAGGATAGATTTAATTTCTGGACAAAACATTTCAAATACATTAAAGTTTTAGCTATGTTCACATTTTTACTAGGCACAAAGGTGTTACCCTTCGCTAGTAAATCAATCAACACTGGATCAATAGTAATGGATGAAAAATTATAAATGTTGAAATCTCCAACAGCGTTTTTTAATATAACCAATTTTGGGGAAGAGTCAACCAAAGGTAGAGGCATCATCTCTTCCTCCTGTTGTTCCAACCCTTGTTCTTCTGATTCCAAGAACGTCGTGGATTTGAAATGTTCCTTGAGTTCGTACCTTGGTAAAAAACATGATCAGGTTGAGGGTTGTTCAAAGGTTGAACAGGTACATATCCATTAGCAGTCATGTTGTGATTGTTGTTATTAGTATTATTGGACCATAGTCTTTCACTACGCCTTAAGGGTTCCTCAGACTGAGTATTAGTAATCTTCATGTTTTGTTGAGCACCATTCGATTGATTAGGATTTGTAGTTGAAGTCAAGTTGTTAGTTAAAGGGGCTGCCTTGTTGTTCCAAACCTGTGGTAACTGAGGCTTTGGATAGGCAGACCCACTGGAATACGCTAACCGGTCCCTGTTCAATTTCTTAATCTTATTAATTTTTAATTTCTCCAACAATTGATTAGTGAAAAGCCAAAAGAATCAAATAAATTCAATAGTTCTTTGTGAAACAATGAACCCGGCACTAAACCGGTAGGAAACTGGTGAAACCGCAAGCCTTTAGGGACCAGTTTCTCCATTAAACATTGTTTAAAATAAATCACCTCAAGTTGGAGCTTTTTACATTTTATTACATATACATACTTTTTTATATTTTTATATGGTTTTAGATTTCCTGTATACATTACTTACCTGCAGATAGTAGGGAATGAAGCACATTTAGCTGAGGTTTAAACTAGGTACTTGGTTCTCTGTAAAACAACACCCACAGTGATTTTCAAAGTTAATTGATTTTAAACACTTGTCTAATTAAGCTTAATGAGCAGTGTTTTATATGCGTGTAATTTTAGCTGATGTTTATCTGAAGAAGTTTAGCCAAAGTGTTAAACGAAAAGCGCTTAATCTTGTTCGGTTTTCAGTACTTTTGTGTTCTACAATAAAGTGGGTTTCTGGTCAGTTGAGAAGACGTTTGTGTTAACAAGTTGGAATACAACTTTAAACAGGTACACACAACTATAAAAAGTACTGAAGCAAAAACCCTGGAGAAGACTTCACATACTGCCACTACTGCAAACTTACCACAGACTAAGGCACCAGACAAACAGTAATAAATGACCAAATGAGGCTCAAATCTAACAACAGATCACTGTCCTGCCACAACTGTAGAAAGAAGCTATAACATTGTTCATTCTGGGTTCAAAATATAAATAAAAAGCTACTTTTTTACATGTAATTCTACTTGTGGAAATAGGAGTGCAGTATACTGTATAAACAATGCTAAAATCTTGTAGTAATATACAATCTTCATACAACTATCAATGAAGCTACAAGACGAAGGTCTCAGAACAAACTAAAAAAATGCAAATAGATAAACAGACAAAAAGCTTAGAAGTACAAAAAAAATCACCACATAGGTCATTATAAATGCAACTTAAAATATTTAATCATAATTTAAATAAAAAGCTTTTTTTCCTTCCCTTTTTATGGGAAGCTTGCAACTCACACCTCTCAGAGTCTTGAACAAAAGACTCTGGGTAGATATAGCTCTGCGGTAAATATAGCACATTTGCCAGGCAGAGATCCAATCAAATAAAGTCAATACTGGACCTCAAGTCCTGTAGTTAGAATTTCAGAAACTTTTAGCTTAATGTTTCAGTGGGGCCTGGGCTGGACTCAAAGAACAAGGGAAAAAACAGTAGCAAAGTAAACAGAAAGGCACTGTAATGCTACTTTAAGCAGGTATATACAGCTATAAATGCACATTCCATAAGGACAATATCATCGTTAACCAGGTACTAACTTCTGTATCAAGCATCTCTATAATTTAAACAGATGTTATCTTCAGCTATGGGGGCTTGGATCAAGTCTCCATCACTGAGCACTTAAACCTCAGGAATGCATTCAGTACTTCAGAACCTTGTGAATGACTGAACTTCCAAAGTACAGAACAAGGGCAAAGTGATTCTATAGTTTGTAAATTTAATTGTAGTGTAATTTAGCCTGAGTCACACTGCATGTTTTCTAGCTTGCAAAGAATCTGATTAACCAAATGAGAAGTTTAGAATCTGGACTGCTGACTAGAACAAAATATCCTCTCCTTATCTTTGCGAGAAAACTAGTAATTATATTGATGGGCTCTGACATTTTTTAAACCTTTTGTGCTATCACTAACTTCTCTTGCCCTGTAGAGTATTTATACATCTGAGTACTTCATTCCAAATATGACCCTGCTCAAGAAGGTTATGACTAGCTAAATTGCACCATAACACCCCCTCCCACCACAGCAGACTCCTGCTTAGGCCTGGACTCCAACTGCTGCTGCTGTAATGGAAACAGAACTTCAAGGTCCAAGTTTGTGAAGTGTTTCAGTGGACAGATTTTGTATACTTGGGTTATTAGGACTTCTTCACAATATGCCTTACTCTTGGGAATTAACAGAGCATTTATTTCATTTATTGGCATGGCCTTCATTTTTATGTGGATGAAAGTAAGGATAATACTTTCATTTGTCTACACCAAAATGTTATTTTACAGATTAAAACTCACAACAGTAATACAAATCATTGACTTGTATAAATATTTTTTATTTTCTATGACAGTTTTATTTGTGGTGGTGGTGGTGTTATAATTGGAAACTGTGACTGCTAAATGCTTCAGTTAAGTATTTGAGTAAAACAGTTTAGTGTGGGTTTCTTTTTTCATGTGGCGCTTTTTAAGCATATTTTTGCACATTCAATGAGCATGCCTTTTGCATGTTACCTGTGTGACTGATTTCTTATCTTGCATATTGAATGCACCTGGTGTTGATGACAGCAAAAAAGCAGATGTTATGACAATACAGTTCCCTTTGGAAAGGCTCCAAGTAGCCCAAAGTGCCAGGGCCTGTCCCCACTTATTATTTATCTTATGTCTGAGGTATTTGTTTTAATTTAGTAATACACACAGTATACTCTATTGTATGGTTATTACAGACAGCTGTAACCACCTGCATTAGGACAGATTTCAATCAATTCTTTGCATAGGCCACACATCTCAGTGTTGTAACTCAGTTTGGGTAGAACTATGTTTCTTTCCAGTAGTATACAGCCTGCCTAACCTGATTTAGAACATACTATTCTGCTTTCATTTTTCTCTCCAGTCCCCTGGCCCACCTCTAAATACTCATTAAGTCCCTTTGACTCTCATCTACCTGATACTTAATGTAGCACAATGAAGTATCAGCCAGTACTATTGTGAAGTTATCAGTGTACTTTGACTTATTTAGATCCTCAGATGTTGACCATTTTGTTCAGATATATCATGAAAATCAAGAGGACTAAGCAATAACTCCTGCAGTATGCCCATACGTACTAGCAGGAAAGACAGATAGAAAGAAATAGTTCACTTAACAGCCTGTTTTTGATCTGAAAAATAGATAACTGTCATTAAGCATGAAGTGTCAAACACAGAATGTCTAGAATCTCAAACAAAGATTCTAGACATTCTGTGTTTGACACTTCATGCTTAATGACAGTTCTCTATCTGTCAGATCAAAAACAGGCTGTTAAGTGAACTATTTCTTTCTATCTGTCTTTCCTGCTAGAGGTTTTAATTTTTCTTCTTCTCTGTATTGCGTATTCTTCAAAATGTTTAATAAAGAGAAATTAAACAAAAAAAAAAATAAGAATGTCTAGAATCTCCAAAAGCCTTTTGTGGCAAACTGTATCCAAGACTTGGAATGTCAATGAATGTAGTACCAAGCACATTACCTATGTCTATGTAACTTCAGATGATTGCAACAGGTCTATGCAAGCAGTATCAGTATCACAGCGAGTTATAAAGCTATACTGTGCATTTGAAATTATGTTAGAGTGAGTATGGTTATCAAGTAGTTTCTCATGTACAGATTTATCTAGAATTTTGGAGAGTGAGTTGAGAAGTGTTGTGGGTCCATAGTTCTTTCACACAAAGAACTGACCACCTCTGTGCATGATTACAGTGAGGCCATGCTTACTATGTGATGGAACATGACCTTTTACGGGTCTGTTAATGAGTACTGTGACTGGACAGTTAATATGAGCACTGATTTTGAGAAATTCTGGCAGAAGGTTGTCAAGTGCAAACCCAGCTAGACTTTGGCATTTTTGAGGAAAGCGCCTACTTTTGGAGTTTTAAGGGAAAAGCAGCATGACTGTGATGATGAGTAAGTCTGGACTCCTCAGCAGAAATTCTATCAATAAGATATATAAGGACTTTGGAAGCTAGGAGGGAGGACAGTGACAAAGCTCTGTAAGGTTTTGTTTAATAGCATTTTAAAAAGGAGGAGAAACACTAACATTCTGGAAGAAAACTGTGGTGGCTGTTAATACCCAAACACAGTAAAGACACACCAGATCAAGCTTCATATAGGCCCATTTCAATTCTAAACCATGATTATAAAGTGTGTATGTCTATAATGGCTAAAGGAATGGCAAATGTGATAAAATTGACAGGTATGGATCAATGTGGCTTTGTGGAGGGGAGGCAAACATTTGACAACATTGACAGAATAATGATGATCTAGAGGGAAGCAGAATGTAAGAAAAAAACACTGTTGTTGGTGGGTCTTGATACAGAGATAGTATTCGGCAGAGTAAGATGGGGTTTTATGAGTAGGGGAATGCAAGTATTTACATTCAATGACTCAATAATAAGGTTAATTAGACGGATATATGAGGGACTAAACATGAAAATTAAAGTATGGAAGTTCTTTTCTGATAAGCTCTGTATGAACAGAGGAACCAGGCAGCGATGTCCTCCTTCCCCTTTGTTACTTGCATTATATTTAAAACCACTGGCAAAGAAAATAAGGGACTCAGAAATGAAAGGATAAAACTGGTATGGTACTCAAGAAAAGTTGGTTTTATTTGTAGATGATATTTTGTACATGATAAAACCAGAAAAGAACATTTTAGTGTTATGGAACATTCTGAGACAGTTTCAAGTATTTTCAGGATGCAGAATAAATGAAGATAAAACAAAGGCAACACCTGTAAACTATGTACCCATGGGGACATAACAAGAAGTACTTAGAAGTGTGGATTTAAAAAAAAGGATTCAGCTATGGTACTTAAGGATATGTACAAAGAAGCTAAACAAAAGTTAATACAGAAAATGAAGGTCTGTTTTGTGGATATGGATAGCAAGATACAAGCAGTGAAAATATTTTTAGTCCATTTAGTTTTATACACAGAACACATACATTTTTATCAACTACAGGAGAAATTGTGGATAGTAATTAATAAAGAGTTCAAGGACTTTATCTAGGAGGGGAAGAAGGCAAAGTCAAGTGGGATAAACTGCTCCTTCCAATAGAAAAAGATGGTTTGAAATTGCCTGATTTGAAGGGGTATTTCAGAGCTACACAGTTAAGGCTAGCACAAGCAGAAAGATATAATTCAAAGTGGAAAAGGATGAGGATAACACAGGTGGAAATCTCAATAAATAATGAGAGACTGGGATTTTGGATGCAAAAAGGAAAATAACAATAACCATACACAAAGTGTCAGACAGAATGTATTCTAAGAACTTAGTCAACCTGGGAATGGAGAAATGAGATTCTGACGATTGGGATGACTGCAGTTAGAGTACCGAGAATAGGCAAACAGGGAGTGGAATTAACTGGAAAAAAACTGGCAAAACAGTCAAGGTACTGGGATCAAATAATTGGAGAAGGAAAGGTGATAGAATGGGGAAAGGCCAAGAATGCATTTGGATTGCAGGCTAGGGATTGCCTTCCCTATCAAGGATTGATACAGAGTACAGACAAAGAGAAAGGAATAGGGATCCTAAGTGAAAGACCAGCACTGGTAGAGTTTTTAGTAGAATCTAGAACAGAGGCTGTTGTTAAAAAAAGAATAATTAGTAAGGCATATAAAATATTGCAAGAGAACTATAGGAACCAATCAGAGGAGGTTAGAAAATATTGGGAAGAGGGACTGGACAAGCAATTCATAAAGAAACAATGGGAAGATATATGTATGCCTCCCAAATATACAACAAAGTCTACAATAAGTGGGATTTGTGCTTGGATGTGTTTGCATAAGTAGTTTATAACCCAAGCAAAACCGAAAAATAATTTATTCCTTGGATAGATTGACAATGTTGGAGGTTTGATGGGGAAGAAAGAATTGGTAACATATTTTTTGGGAGTGTAATGAGATGGCACACTTTAAGAGTTCCCTGCAGACTACTCTGTCAGAAATAGTGGTTGAGAAAATTGGTGTAACTAAGGAAATTATTTATTTTTTTTAGCTGTTATACTGAATCGGAACTGCCTAGACATAGTAAGGCCTTACTGAGTTTAGTTCTGGTGGCTAGCAATAAAATAATTACTAGAAATGTAAAACTAACCTTATTAGAAACACTGAATAAAGTAAAAGGGACAAAAGAACTGGAAGTGAGATCTTTGGAAAACAACATAAGCAAATTACATAGAAAACATGGGAACTGTGAAAACAATACATACATAATAATGTTTTGTAGGAAGAATGTGGTTTAACTGAAGGGAAGAACTGAATGAGCAATGCAATGTTCAATTAACAATGCCTGCATAGATTATATGTGATGTATAATGTCTGCAACTGAAAATATGTCAATATGGTTTGTTTTCATTTATAGAACTGAATGACTGCCTATGTTATAAGTGATAATTCAATAAATATGTTTCTTGTTTTTAAAAAAAAAATAAGATATGTATGGTGTCATGGAAGTGGGAAGCAAAATGATAAGCCACCACTTTATCATCAAACTGATGACAAGGTGATGGGTTTTACCAATATGCAGGTTCTGGAGTAAGTGACTGACTGACATCCTGAATTTGTGCGGGTTGCTTATGTGTTATTTTTGTTGACTAAAGCAGTGTGATTTTTTACTGGTTATGACTACTCTTTTTATTTGATCATATATGTTTGCAAAGTTTTTTATAGTCATGCTCGGTCAGGTTTTGTGGTATGGTCTCTGTTTAATATCCTAGCCTTAATGGTAGTGGAGATTCGAGGGGAATACAAGTGAATCCAAGGTGATTTGTGTAAAGGTGCAGATTTACTTAGTAATTAGAAACCAAGGCAGAGGTTCTCAACAGCTTCATTTTAAGGGGTGTGTGTATAATGAAGAACATATGGCTGCACAAAATACAGAGTTGAAGGTAGTAGGCTTGAAGTTTTATGTTTTGTATAAAATAGTACAACTTGGTTTGGCTAACTTTGGTATGAATCTATATAAAATATCGGGAGCTGGTAACTTAGGCCATCTTACCACCATGTACAATATTATTTAGAATTAATGACAATTATTCTTTCTAGAGTATTTGGCATCCAAAACTTTGTTAGTAAGTATTTAAGAGAAATGAGTGGAATAACGCCATAGAGCTGAGTAGGTAGGTAACTCATGAGATCACTGAGGGGCTCAAATTAATACTGTGGTCACATAGTGTAATACTTATTTAGATTTTATGCTAGAGTCAGCTAATGTGGAGTCTTATCATTTACTGAAAATTCTTTCCTTCATTCCTTGGGTAATTACAGGGATAATTAAAACATTTAAGAGAAGTGATTCCCTCTTAGATGACTATGGTATTTGTAGTTCAGATGCAAAACTGGCTAAATAATTACAGAAAAGGACAGCAGGTCCAAATGGACTTTTGTAATGGGACCGGACTAGATATGTCATGCTCTCCATTGTTTCTAGTCTTTAGATCTTCCTCAGTTACAATTTTGCTGGTTTCTGTCGTTATTACCTTTTCTGTTGTTTGTCTTGTATGCTTCAATATGCTTTTGAGATTCAGTAGCTGTCATTTTTCTTTTAATACCTTAATTCAGTGATTTATGTCATAGTAGTTTCCCATTTTGATTTGTGAGATTTCTGCTGTAATGGCAACATCATGGGTTGCTGCTAGTCTATCTGTACAGGTATCAAGGTTTCTCTTACTCCACACACTAGTTCACCTGCTCTTTTTCTGTTGGAAACAATGTATGTTGATGGATAGCGTATCTAAACTGTCTGTGGCTGGTTTTCATTTTGATAACAATTGTTCACTCCTTGAGTATGTGTGTGTGTGTGTGTGTGTGTGTGTGTGTGTGTGTGTGTGTGTGTGTAGGTATCTGTTAATGCACCAACATCATATTCAAACATCTTTGCACGGTACAATACACACTGTTTTCCAATCATCGTTTTTACTTTTATGACAAAATTATGTTGCATGTAAATTATGCAAGGTTGCAGGTGCTTTGAGGGCCAACAGAATTTTCTGTGTTTTCCATTTGTTCTGATATACTGGGATATGATTTTTCTATGAAGTGTCTATAGTGGTGGTAACAGGTGGTTTCACTTATAAGGACAATATCTTGCTTCTGCACTACTGTGCAGACATGGAGCTAATTTTATTAAATTTGTAGGATTTGGTTTAACGTGTTTTATTTGGTTTTGTTTTTGATATTTTATGTTTCCATTAATTTTATTTTCACATTTTTTATGGATATTAAACTATATGGACCAATGGGAAATCTCAAATTTAACCTTGGCTTGTCGCCTGTGGCCTTTGTTGACTGGGGCAGTTTCTAGATGCCCTAAGGCACAGGCATATACCAAAACCATTCTAGCCTGTGTGCTTTGACAATCGGAAACATTTGGGTATGAATGGCTAGGCTTAAAAAGCCTTTAGAGCCATTAAACTACTAACCTCCTATGATCCTATATGGTTTATTGCATTTACAAATTTCCTTTATCTTGCTAAACCTACATAAGCTCAAAAGGATGAAAATCATAATTTTTGTGAAAATAATTAATCTCCATTGAATTACAACAAAATCTGTATAATACTCTACATTGTAGCAGCATTACGTCCAATAAGCAAATGTACAACCAACTGATAACTAGAAGTAAATGTTGAGTTACCTGATAACTTTGTATATTTAACACTGAAAATTAAAACAATCAAAATGTAACCACACTCGGCTTTCCAAAAGATAAAAGGCACCTAATTTATATAAATGTGACACCTTGAATGAAAACCTTGCTAGGTATTTCCAAAATGTATTTCAACAACTTTGAAAATTATATCAGGCATATGTAACACAACAGCAACTGATTTTGCTACATAAATGTATTCAAATTACATGGACACACCCCAAATGAAAACTATTTATGTATTTCTAAAATTTCAACAGGCAGTTATACTGTTTACTGAACTAAGACCCAATCAGTCATGCTAAACCCTCATTCTTGGCTTGTCATTTGAATCTATGACTTACTTTGAGGTTTATAATGGGTCCATTAATATGGCTGGGAGTAATTTTGGTCACCTACCCCTCACGACCACAACTCTGGCGAGCCAACATTGTTAAAGCCTTAGTCATGCAAAATGGTTATGGCACAGCCTTTCACATCCATCCTTCCTGAAACAAATCATTGGCCATTCATCCTTTTTAGGATATAGCTTTTGGTCATCTGCAGGGCTTTCATAACTTAATCGTCTTACAACTGGCACTACTCTTTCCAGAAGATGGGCACTTCCCATTTAGTGTACGTGTCGTTTTCATTATCAGCTGTACACAACACAGGCTCTCACCTTGCAGATGTTTGGTCTTAAATCACTCACTGGCCAGTACTAAAACATCCGGTTAATTCATCATTCAGTTCTGAAACTTACTTTTTGTACTTTTTGGTCTTAAGATCATGCATAGCCTTGTTTGACTTAGGAACAACATTGATGGCCCCATGTTAGCAGCTGCACATACTATATTTCAATTAGCAAAAAAAAAAAATTGACTATCATATATTGTTATGGTTCTAATCAAGACTCATGGAAGTGATAGCTTTCTTAAATGTCTGTGTGAACCTTTAGTAAATCTATTTATGTCTGAACAGTGAGGATGAGATGTGAAACGTTTAATGCTATTTACTTGTGAATATTTTTGAAGTTTTCAGATGTGAACTGTTGCCCATTATCGCTGCAAATATTTATGTGCAAATTACATCTTACAAACCTGCCCAAAGCACTACAGCAACGAGATGGTAGATTCCATGGAAACAACCACTGGTCATCTGGAGGGCACAGAAACAGCAAACAGAAATTAAATAGTTATGATTAATCTTGCAATGTAAGCCAATGTAAATACACAACCATGGCACTGACAGCCATTTCTGAGAGTACAAATGGGCTTGCAGCAGTCATTTTGGGCAATTTTGTGATCAGTACATAGATGCAGGCATAGAAATTAACTTTTTTCCAGTCACACACTGCCCTTCATTAATAATGATTAACACTCTAATGCATAGCTTTGAAGAAATTATCAACAATTACAGTCTATATACATTTGTTGATATTTTACTATGAAAGTGTTTTAGGGTAAATGTACAACAAATTGCATCAAGGCCTGCTCATACAGAAATATTACTAAAATATAAATGGCTTAATACAATGGCAGTCAAAGGGCAGCAAATTAGAGTGTTTTAGAAAACTTAGGGACTAAGTAATGAGTATGCAGTGAGATGATATATAATAGCCTTAACAGGAACACAGACATTAGGAAACTCATTTTGTAACACTCCAAGTAAACAGATTACTTACTTTTAGTACTTTTCTTGACATCTAGTCTCATAAGATCAGGCATAACCTCATTTGACTTAGAAACAACAATGATGACCCCATTCTAGCAGCTGCACATACTATGTTTCAATTAGCAAAAAAAGTTAACTATTATCAACTGTTATGGTTCTAATCAGGACTCATGGAAGGGAAGGATTTCTTAAATGTTTGTGTAAACTTACTACAGCCCTTAAACTAATAAACTCCACAGAAAATTGCCCATCTCTAAAAGGAATACTATAACCCTGCACTACTAACTGAGCCCTACGATCCAAAAACAAAGCTTTTCTATCAATCACAAAATCAAACTACAGAGCAAAGCCTCACTATACACTACGTGGGTAGCAAAAATATGAAACCAAATCCCCCTGAAGTAAGCAGTTAGATGCACTACAAGTCTTCATAACATCACTAAAGAAACACCTGCTATAACTTGCCACATACTCAACCTAAACTCCACCATTAAAGTTACACTCCCTTAACATAACCTTTCTGTATCCTAATCATACACATGTAACAAAGTTACGCTCCCTTTACATAACCTTTCTCTACCCGAACATTACACGTGACAAAGTTACACTCCCTTTACTTAACCTTCCAGTACCCTATACCCTAACATTACACATGTAATAAAGTTACACTCCCTTTACTTAACCTTTCTGTAACATAATCTTAAAGATGTAATAAAGTTACACTCCCTTCACTTAAACTTTCTGTACCCTAAGGTTACACATGTGACAAGGTTACACTCCCTTTACTTAACCTTTCTCTACCTTAATCTTACACATGTAACAAAGTTACACTCTCCTTATTAACCTTTCTGTACCCTAGTCTTACACATGTAACAAACTTATACTCCCTTAACTTAGCCTTTCTGTACCTTAATATTACACATGTAAAAAGGTTACAATACCTTTACTTAACCTTTCTGTACCCTAACATTACACGTGACAAAGTTACACTCACTTTACTTAACCTTTCTGTACCCTAATCACATGCATGTAACAAAGTTACACTGACTTTCCCTAACCTTTCTATGCCCTAATCTTACACATGTAACAAAGTTATACTGCCTTCATTCAACCTTTCTGTACCTTAATCTTACACATGTAACAAAGTTACACTGCCTTTACTTAACATTTCTGTAGCCTGATCTTACGCATGTAACAAAGTTACACTACCTTTACTTAACCTTTCTGGACCCTAACGTTACACATGTAACAAAGTTATACTGGTTTCATTTAACCTTTCTGTACCTTAATCTTACACATGTAACAAAGTTAAACTCCCTTAACTTAGCCTTTCTGTACCCTAATCTTACACATGTAATAAAGTTACACTCCCTTTACTTAACCTTTCTGTACCCTGTTACACGTGACAAAGTTACATTCCCTTTACTTAATCTTTCCCTACCTTAACCTTACACATGTAACAAAGATTCTGCACATTAATCACATGCATGTAACAAAGCTACACTCCCTTTACTTTACAATTCTGTACCCAAATCTCATACATGTAACAAACTTACAGTCCCTTAACTTAACCCTTCTGTACTTTAATCTTACACATGACAAAGTTACACTTCCTTTATTTAAACTGTCTGTACCCTAATCTTACACTTGTAATAAAGTTACACTCCCTTTACTTAACCTTTCTGTACCCTAATGTTACACGTGACAAAGTTATACTCCCTTTACTTAATCTTCCCCTACCTTAATCTTACACTTGTAACAAAATTACACTCCCCTTACTTAACCTGACTGTACGCTAATCTTACACATGTAACAGAGTTACACTCTCTTTACTTATTCTATCTGTACCTTAATCTTACGCATGTAAGAAAGTTACACTCCCTTTACTTACCCTTTCTGTACCCAAATCTCAACCATGTAACAAAGTTAAACTCCCTTTATTTAACCTTTCCCTACCATAATCTCATGCATGTAAAAAAGTTACACTCCCTTAACTTAACCTTTCTGTACTTTAATCTTACACATGTAACAAAGCTACCACTCCCTTTCCTTAACCTTTCTGTACCCTAATGTTACACATGTGACAATGTTACACTCCCTTTACTTAATCTTTCGCTACCTTGATATTACACATGTAACCATAGCCGGCCTTAGGCATAGGCCAACTAGGTGGCGGCCTAGGGCGCCGCTCTAGCAGGGGCACTTTTCCAGTATTTATTTGGTGTAGGAAGACAAGGATGGGAGCACCAGGTAGTGTGGTGGGGGGCGCCATGGAGTCCTTTTGCCTAGGGCACCAGTTGACCTAAGGCCGCTCCTGCATGTTACAAAGTTACACTTCCTTTACTTAACCATTCTGCACTCTAATGATACACATGTAACAAAGTTACACTCCCTTTACTTAGCATTTCTGTACCCTAATCTTAAACATGTAATAAAATTACACTCCCTTTGCTTAACCTTTCTGTACCCTAACGTTACACATATGACAGTTACATTCCCTTTAGTTGACCTTTATGTTACCTAATCTTACACATGTAATAAAGTTACACTACCTTTACTTAACCTTTCTATACCCTAATCTCATGCATGTAACAAAGGTACACTCCCTTTACTTAACCTTTCTGTACCCTAATCTCAAGCATGTAACAAAGTTACACTGCCTTTACCTAACCTTTCTATGCCCTAATCCTACACATGTAACAAAGTTACACTGCCTTTATTTAACTTTCCTGTACCTTAATCTTACACATGTAACAAAGTTACACTGCCTTTACTTAACCTTTCTGTAGCCTGAACTTACGCATGTAACAAAGTTACACTCCATTTACTTAACCTTTCTATACCCTAATCTCATGCATGTAACAAAGGTACAGTCCCTTTACTTAACCTTTCTGTACCCTAATCTCAAGCATGTAACAAAGTTACACTGCCTTTACCTAACCTTTCTATGCCCTAATCCTACACATGTAACAAAGTTACACTGCCTTTATTTAACCTTCCTGTACCTTAATCTTACACATGTAACAATGTTACACTGCCTTTACTTAACCTTTCTGTAGCCTGAACTGACGCATGTAACAAAGTTACACTCCATTTACTTAACCTTTCTGTATCCTAATCTTACACATGTAACATAGTTACAGTTCCGTTACTTAACCTTTCTGTACCCTAATCTTACACATGTAATAAAGTTACACTCCCCTTACTTAATCTTTCTGTACCCCATCGTTACATGTGACAAAGTTACACTCCCTTTACTTCACTTTCCCATACCTTAATCTTACACATGTAACAAAGTTACACTCCCCTTACTTAACCTTTCCGTACCCAAATCTTACACATGTAACAAAGTTACACTCCCTTTACTTAACCTTTCTGCACCATAATCTCATGCATGTAACAAAGTTACACTCCCTTTACATAACCTTTCTGTACCCTAACTTTACACTTGACAAAGTTACACTCCCTTTACTTAGTCTTTCCCTACCTTAATCTTACGCATGTAACAAAGTTACACTCCCTTTACTTAACCTTTCTGTATCGTAATCTCATACATCTAACAAAGTTACACTCCCTTAAATAAGCCTTTCTGTACCCTAATCTCATGCATGTAACAAAAGTTAAACTCCCTTAACCTAACCTTTCTGTACTCTAACATTACACATGTAACAAAAGTTACACTCCCTTTACTTAACCTTTCTGTACCCTAATCTCATGCATGTAACAAAGGTACACTCCCTTTACTTAACCTTTCAGTACCCTAATCTCAAGCATGTAACAAAGTTACACTGCCTTTACCTAACCTTTCTATGCCCTAATCCTACACATGTAACAAAGTTACACTGCCTTTATTTAACTTTCCTGTACCTTAATCTTACACATGTAACAAAGTTACGCTGCCTTTACTTAACCTTTCTGTAGATTGAACTTACGCATGTAACAAAGTTACACTCCATTTACTTAACCTTTCTATACCATAATCTCAAGCATGTAACAAAGTTACACTGCCTTTACCTAACCTTTCTGTACCCTAACTTTACACGTGACAAAGTTACACTCCCTTTACTTAGTCTTTCCCTACCTTAATCTTACGCATGTAACAAAGTTACACTCCCTTAACTTAACCTTTCTGTACTCTAATCTTACACATGTAACAAAGTTACACTCCCTTTACATAACCTTTCTGTACCCTAACTTTACACGTGACAAAGTTACACTCCCTTTACTTAGTCTTTCCCTACCTTAATCTTACGCATGTAACAAAGTTACACTCCCTTTACTTAACCTTTCTGTATCATAATCTCATACATCTAACAAAGTTACACTCCCTTAAGTAAGCCTTTATGTACCCTAATCTCATGCATGTAACAAAGTTAAACTCCCTTAACCTAACCTTTCTGTACTCTAACATTACACATTTTACAAAAGTTACACTCCCTTTACTTAACCTTTCTGTACCCTAATCTTACACATGTAATAAAGTTACACTCCCTTTATTTAACTTTTATATACCCTAACAAAACAAAGCAAAACTCAGAAAGTCCAATACTTCAGAAACCAAATAAAAAAACAACTCGAACCAACTTCCAAATAGCCACACTCGGACAATAAGTCTAACATTAAGTTCATGTTGGAATCAGGTAAAGCGAAAGATAGTAATAACATCCATACATGTTCCAACAAAAAGGGAACTTTTAGTTGCATGAATTGCAAACAATGTAGATTTGTTCCTCTTTTGTCATCGTGGAACACTTGAGACAAACATTTTGGGCAAAAAATTATTATAATTGTAACAGTGAGTATGTAGTTTATTTAGCTACCTGTACCACATGTAAAAATTATTATATAGGAAAAACTAAGAGAAGTCTGAAACGTAGAATATACGAACATACTCTAACTATAAAGAAAAAAGACAAGACTAATTCACTATCTAGGCATGCACTTTATTGTTCAGTATTTAAAAAGTTTGAATTTTTTGTTTTAGATAGTGTTGATAAGGCTTTATTTGCTGGGGATTTAAATAATACATTGGAATGTCGAGAAGCATACTGGCAGCTCCTATTTGGGGCAGATATAGCACCCGGCTTAAATGAAGTTATTAATTTGAAATGTTTTTTAATGTATACATGAATTTTTTACTAAATATTTATACACAAGGTCATTTATGTTTATTATACTGTGTATTAAGGATCAATTTCATTTTATTTCGTACTATAATGTTTAATTAACTTATTGGTGTTTTACATCATTTCCTGTAAATTAATTTAGTACAAAAGGAAGGGGTAGGTCTGTAATTTTTTTTCTGATGAAGTTCACGTAATTAAAAGTGAATGAAAGTGCTAGACTTATTGTCCGAGTGTGGCTTTTATATACCCTGATCTCATGCATGTAACAAAGTTGCACTGTCTTTACTTAACCTTTCTGTGCCCAAATCTTACACGTGTAACAAAGTTACACTCTCTTTACTTAGCCTTTCTGTACCCAGAAGTTACATGTGACAAAGTTACACTCCCTTTACTTTACTTTCTGTACCTTAATCTTTCACATGTAATAAAGTTAAACTCTCTTTACTTAACCTTTCTGTACCCTAACGTTACACGTGTGACAGTTACATACCCTTTACTTAACTTTTCTGTACCCTAATCTCATGCATGCACAGCAAAACTACACTCCCTTAACTTAACCTTTCTGTACTCTAATCTTACATATGTAACAAAGTTACACTCCCCTTACTTAACCTTTCTGTACCCTAGTCTTACACATGTAACAGAGTTATACACCCTAATCCCATGCATGTAACAAAGTTACACTCCCTTTACTTAAGCTTTCTGTGCCCTAATCTTACACATGTAACAAAATTACACTGCCTTTATTTAACCTTTCTGTACCTTAATCTTACACATTTAACAAAGTTACACTCCCTTTACTTAACCTTTCTGTACCCTAATCTTAAGCATGTAACAAAGTTACACTCCCTTTACTTAACCTTTCTGTACCCTAACATTACACATGTAACAAAGTTGCACTCCGTTGACTTAACCTTTCTGCACCCTAATCTTACACACAACTAATAAAGTTACATTCCCTTTACTTAACCTTTCTGCACCCTAAACTTAGACATCTGACAAAGTTACACTCCCTTTACTTAACCTTTCGGTACCATAAACGTACACATGTAAAAAAAGTTACACTCCACTTACTTAACTTTCCTGAACCATAATCCTACACATGCAATTAAGTTACACTCTCTTTACTTAACCTTTCTGTACCCTAACGTTACACATGTGACAGAGTTACATTCTCTTTAGTTAACCTTTCTGCTCCCTAATCTTACACGTGACAAAGTTACACTCTTTTTACTTAACCTTTCCGTACCTTAATCTTACACGTTACAAAGTTACACTCTCCTTACTTAATGTTTCTGTAACATAATCTTACGCATGTAACAGAGTTACACTCCCTTTACTTAACCTTTCTGTACCCTAATCTCATGCATGTCATAAAGTTACACTCCCTTTACTTAACCTTTCTGTACCCTAATCATACACATGCAACAAAGCTACACTCCCTTCAGTTAACCTTTCAGTACCCAAACATTACACGTGACAAAGTTACACTCCCTTTATTTAACCTTTCTGTACACCCTAATCTTACACATGTAATAAAGATTAACTCCCTTTACATAAATTTTCTGTACCCTAATGTTACACGTGACAAAGTTACACACCTTTTAGTTAACCTTTCTGTACCTTAATTTTACACATGTAACAAAGTTACACTCCCAATATTTAAACTTTCTGTACCCTAATTTTATACATGTAACAAAGTTACACTCCCTTTACTTAACCTTTCCGAACCTTAATCTTATACATGTTAAAAAGTCACACTCCCCTTACTTAACCTTTCTGAACCGGAATCTTACGCATGTAACAAAGTTACACTACTTTTACTTAACTTTTCTGTACCCTAATCTTACACATGTAATAAATTTACACTGCCTTTTCTTAACCTTTCTGTACCCTAACATTGCACATGTGAGAATGTTACACTTCCTTTACTTAACCTTTCCATAAATTAATCTTATACATGTACCAAAGTTAAACTCCCCTTACATAACCTTTCTGTACCCTAATCTTATACATGTAACAAAGTTATTCTCCCTTTACTTAACCTTTCTTTGCCTAAACTTTCACATGTAACAAAGTTACACTCCCTTTACTTAGCCTTCTGTACCCTAATCTTACACATGTAATTAACTTACACTCTCTTTCCTTAAATTTTCTGTACCTTAACATTACACGTGACAAAGTAACACTCCCTTTACTTAACCTTTCCATACCGCAATCTTACGCATGTAACAAGGTTACACTCCCTTTACTTAATCTTTCTGTACCCTAATCTCATGCATGTAACAAAGTTACACCCCCTTTAATTAACCTTTCTATACCCTAATCTCATGCATGTAACAAAGTTACACTCCCTTTACTTAACCTTTCTGTAGGCAATCTCATGCATGTAACAAAGTTACAAACCTTTATGTGCCCTAATCTTATACATGTAACTAAGCTACACTGCCTTTATTTAACCTTTCTATACCTTAATCTTACACATGAAGCAAAGTTACACTGCCTTTACTTAACCTTTTATGTACCCTAATCTTACGCATGTAACAAAGTTACACTCCCTCTACTTAACCTTTCTATACCCGAATCTCATGCATGTAACAGTTACACTTCCTTTACTTAACATTTCTGTACCCTAATCTCATGCATGTAACAAAGTTACACTCCCTTTACTTAACCTTTCTGTACCCTAATCTCATGCATGTAACAAAGTTACACTCCCTTTGCTTAACCTTTCTGTGCCATAATCTAACACATTTAACAAAGTTACACTGCCTTTATTTAACCTTTCTGTACCTTAATGTTACACATGTAGCAAAGTTACACTGCCTTTACTTAACCTTTCTGTACCCTAATCTTATGCATGTAACAAAGTTACACTCCCTTTACTTACCCTTTCTATACCCTAATCTTACACATGTAAAAAAAGTTACACCCCTTTTAAGATTAGGGTATAGAAAGACTAAGTAAAGGAAGTGTAACTTTTTTTTCATGTGTAAGATTAGGGTACAGAAAGGTTAAGTAAAGGGAGTAGAACTTTGTTACAGGGCTAAGATTGGGGTACAGAAAGACTAAGTACACATGTAATAAAGTTACACTGCCTTTATTTAACCTTTTTGTACCCTAATCTTATGCATGTAACAAAGTTACACTCCCTCAACTTAACCTTTCTGTACCCTAATCTTACAGATGTAATAAAGTTACATTGCCTTTACTTAACCTTTCTGTACCCTAATGTTACACATGTAACAAAGTTACACTCCCCTTATTTAACCTTTCTGTACCTTAATTTTACACATGTTACTAAGTTTCACTGCCTTTACTTAAATTTTCTGTACCCTAATCTTACACATGTAATAAAAGTTACACTCCCTTTTCTTAAACTTTAGGTACCCAAATCTCATGCATGTAACAAAGTTACACTCCCTTAACTTAACATTTCAGTAGTCTAATCTTACACATGTAACAAAGTTACACTCCATTTACTTAACCCTTCTGTACCCTAATCCTACATATGTAATAAAGTTACACTCCCTTTACTTAACCTTTCTGTACCCTAACATTACACGTGACAAAGTTACACTCCCTTTACTTAATCTTTCCCTACCTTAAACTTCCACATGTAACAAAGTTACACTCCTTTTACTTAGCCTTTCTGTACCCTAATCTTACACATGTAATAAAGTTACACTCCCTTTGCTTAGTCTTTCTGTACCCTAACAACACATGACAAAGTTACAGTCCCTTTACTTAACCTTTATGTTGCCTAATCTTACACATGTGAAAAAGTTACTCTCCCTTTACTTAATCTTTTCATACCTTAATCTTACACATTACAAAGTTACCCTCCCCTTACTTAACGTTTCTGTACCCTAATCTTATGCATGTAAAAAGTTACACTCCCTTTAAGTAACCTTTCTGTACCCTAATCTCATGCATGTAACAAAGTTACACTCCCTTTACTTAACCTTTCTATACCCTAATCTCATGCATGCAACAAAGTTATACTCCCTTTACTTAACCTTTCTGTGCCGTAATCTCATGCACGGAAAAAAGTTACACTGCCTTTACTTAACCCTTCTGTGCCCTAATCTTCCACATGTAACAAAGTTATACTCCCTTAACTTAACCTTTTTGTACCCTAATCTTACACATGTAACAAAGTTACACTCCCTTTACTTAGCCTTTCTGTATCCTAAACTTGCACATGTAATAAAGTTACACTCCCTTTACTTAACCTTTCTGTGCCCTAATCATATACATGTAACAAAGTTACACTCCCTTTACTTAACCTTACTATACCCTAATCCTACACATGTAATGAAGTTACACTCCCTTTACTTAACCTTTCTGTACCCTAATGTTGCACATGTGACAAAGTTACACTCCCTTTACTTAATCTTCACCTACCTTAATCTTACACATGTAACAACGTTACACTCCCTTTACTTAGCCTTTCTCTACCATAATCTTACACATGTAACAAAGTTACACTCCCCTTACTTAACCTTTCTGTACCTTAATATTTTTACACGTTACAAAGTTACACTCCCCTTACTTAATGTTTCTGTACCCTAATCTTATGCATGTAACAAAGTTACACTCCCTTTACTTAAATTTTCTATACCCTAATCTCATGCAGGTAACAAAGTAACACTGCCTTTACTTAAACTTTCTGTGCCCTAGACTTACACATGTAAGAAAGTTACACTGCCTTCATTTAACCATTCTGTACCTTAATCTTACACATGTAACAAAGTTACACTCCCTTTACTTAACCTTTCTGTACCCTAATCTTATGCATGTAACAAAGTTACACTCTCTTTACATAACCTTTCTGTACTCTGCCGTTACACATGGGACAAAGTTACACTCCTTTTACTTAACCTTTCCATACCTTAATCTTACACATGTAACAGAGCTACACTCCCTTTACTTAACCTTTCCCCATACCTTAATCTTACATACGTAACAAAGTTACACTACCCTTATTAACCTTTCTGAACCCTAATCTTACACATGTAACAAAGTAACACTCCCTTTACTTAACCTTTCTGTACCGTAACATTACACATGTGACAAAGTTACACTCCCTTTACTTAACCTTTTTCTACACTAATCCTACACATGTAACAAAGTTACACCCCCTTTACTTAACCTTTCTATATCCTAATCTTACACATGTAACAGAGTTACACTCTCTTTACTTAACCTTTCTGTACCCCAATCTTACACATGTAACAAAGTTACACTGCCTTTATTTAACCTTTTTGTACCCTAATCTTATGCATGTAACAAAGTTACACTCCCTTTACTTAACCTTTCTGTACCCTAATCTCATGCATGTAACAAAGTTACACTTCCTTTAGTTATCCTTTCTGTAACCTAATCTCATGCACGTAACAAAGTTACACTGCCTTTGCTTAACCGTTCTGTGCCCTAATCTTATACATTCAACAAAGTTACACTGCCTTTATTTAACCTTTCTGTACCTTAATCTTACACATGTAACAAAGTTACACTCCTTTTACTTAACCTTTCTGTACCCTAATCTTACACATGTAACAAAGTTACACTCCCTTTACTTAACGTTTCAGTACCCTAACATTACACATGTAACAAAGTTACACTCCCTTTACTTATCCTTTCTGTACTCTAATCTTCCTCATGGGATAAAGTTGCACTCTCTTTACTTAACCTTTCTCTACCATAACGTTATACATGTGACAAAGTTACACTCCTTTTACTTAACCTTTCTCTACTTTAATCTTACACATGTAACAAAGTTATACTCCCTTTACTTAACCTTTCTGTACCCTAATCTTACACATGCAATTAAGTTACACTCCCTTTACTTAACCTCTCTGTACCCTAATCTCATGCATGTACCAAAGTTACACTCCCTTTACTTAACCTTTCTGTGCCCTAATCTTACACATGTAACAAAGTTACACTGCCTTTATTTAATCTTTCTCTACCCTAATCTTACAAATGTAACAAAGTTACGCCCCTTTACTTAACCTTTCTTTACCGTAATCTTACACGTGTAATAAAGTTACACTCCCTTTGCGTAACCTTTCTGTACCCTAATGTTACACATGTGACAAAGTTACCGTCCTTTTACTTAACCTTTATGTTCCCTAATCTTACACATGTGAAAAATTTACCCTCCCTTTACTTAACCATTCCATAACTTAATCTTACACGTTACAAAGTTACCCTCCCCTTACTTAATGTTTCTGCACCCTAAACTTATGCATGTAACAAGTTACACTCCCTTTACTTAGCCTTTCTGTACCCTAATCTCATGCATGTAACAAAGTTAAACACCCTTTACTTAAACTTTCCGTACCTTAATCTTACACGTTACAAAATTACACTCCTCTTACTTAATGTTTTTGTACCCTAATCTTATGCATGTAACAAAGTTACACTCCGTTTACTTAACCTTTCTCTACCCTAATCTCAAACATGTAACAAAGTTACACTCCCTTTACTTAACACTTCTATACCCTAATCTCATGCATGTAACAAAGTTATACTCCCTTTACTTAACCTTTCTTTACCCTAATCTTACAAGTGTAATAAAGTTACACTCCCTTTGCTTAATCTTTCTGTACCCTAACGTTATACATGTGACAAAGTTACCTTCCCTTTACTTAACCTTTATGTTCCCTAATCTTACACGTGAAAAAGTTACCCTCCCTTTACTTAACCTTTCCACATCTTAATCTTACACGTTACAAAGTTACCCTCCCCTTACTTAATGTTTCTGTACCCTAATCTTATGCATGTAAAAAGTTACTCCCCTTACTTAATGTTTCTGTACCCTAATCTTATGCATGTAAAAAGTTAATAACCTTTTTCTACCTATTTATCTACAAAGTTACACTCTACAACATTACTTACTTTTACTTTCTCTTTCAATACCTTAATCTTCCATAAAGTTGCACTCTTTACTTACTTACTTAACCTTTAATAACGTTAACACACACATGTGACAAAGTTACTTTTACTTAACCTTCTTTCTTTAATCTCTTACACATGTAACAAAGTTGCACTCCTCTTACTTAACCTTTCTGTACCTTAATCTTACACATGTAACAAAGCTATACTCCCTTTACTTAACCTTTGTGTACCCTAATCTTACACATGTAACAAAGTTACACTCCCTTTACTTAGCCTTTCTGTACCCTAATCTTACACATGCAATTAAGTTAAACTCCCTTTACTTAACCTCTCTGTACCCTAATCTCATGCATGTAGCAAAGTTATACTCCCTCTACTTAACCTTTGTGTACCATAATCTTACACATGTAACAATGTTACAGTCTCTTTACTTAAACTTTCAGTACCCTAACATTACACATGTAACAAAGTTACGCCCCCTTTACTTAACCTTTCTTTACCCTAATCTTACAAGTGTAATAAAGTTACACTCCCTTTGCTTAACCTTTCTGTACCCTAACGTTACACATGTGACAAAGTTACCTTCCCTTTACTTAACCTTTATGTTCCCTAATCTTACACATGTGAAAAAGTTACCCTCCCTTTACTTAACCTTTCCACATCTTAATCTTACACATGTTACAAAGTTACCCTCCCCTTACTTAATGTTTCTGTACCCTAATCTTATGCATGTAAAAAGTTACTCCCCTTACTTAATGTTTCTGTACCCTAATCTTATGCATGTAAAAAGTTACACTCCCTTTACTTAACCTTTCCGTACCTTAATCTTACATGTTACAAAGTTACACTCCCCTTACTTAACATTTTTGTACCCTAATCTCATGCATGTAACAAAGTTACACTTTGTTTACTTAACCTTTTTCTACCCTGGTCTCAAACATGTAACAAAGTTACACTCCCTTTACTTAACATTTTTATACCCTAATCGCATGCATGTAACAAAGTTATACTCCCTTTACTTAACCTTTCTGTGCCGTAATCTTATGCATGGAAAAAAGTTAGACTGTCTTTACTTAACCCTTCTGTGCCCTAATCTTAAACATGTAACAAAGTTACAATGGCTTTACTTAACCTTTCTGTACCTTAATCTTACACGTGTAACAAAGTTATACTCCCTTTACTTAACCTTTCTGTACCCTAATCTTATGCTTGTAACAAAGTTACACTCCCCTTACTTAACCTTTCTGTACCCTACCGTTACACATGGGACAAAGTTACACTCCCTTTACTTAACCTTTCCATACCTTAATCTTACACATGTAACAGAGTTACACTCCCTTTACTTAACCTTTCCATACCTTAATCTTACATATGTAACAAAGTTACACTACCCTTATTAACCTTTCTGTACCCTAATCTTACACATGTAACAAAGTTACACTCCCTTTACTTAACCTTTCTGTACCGTAACATTACACATGTGACAAAGTTATACTCCCTTTACTTAACCTTTCCATACCTTAATCTTACACATGTAACAAAGTTACACTCTCTTTACTTAACCTTTTTCTACCCAAATCCTACACATGTAACAAAGTTACACTCCCTTTACTTAACCTTTCTATATCCTAATCTTACACATGTAACAGAGTTACACTCTCTTTACTTAACCTTTCTGTACCCCAATCTTACACATGTAACAAAGTTACACTGTCTTTATTTAACCTTTTTGTACCCTAATCTTACGCATGTAACAAAGTTACACTCCCTTTACTTAACCTTTCTTTACCATAATCTCATGCATGTAATAAAGTTACACTTCCTTTAGTTATCCTTTCTGTACCCTAATCTCATGCACGTAACAAAGTTACACTGCCTTTGCTTAACCTTTCTGTGCCCTAATCTTATACATTCAACAAAGTTACACTGCCTATATTTAACCTTTCTGTACCTTAATCTTACAAATGCAACACAGTTACACTCTCTTTACTTAACCTTTCTGTACCCTGATCTTACACATGCAATTAACTTACACTTCCTTTACTTAACCTCTCTGTACCCTAATCTCATGCATGTACCAAAGTTACACTCCTGTTACTTAACCTTTCTGTGCCCTAATCTTACACATGAAACAAAGTTACACTGCCTTTATGTAATCTTTCTCTACCCTAATCTTACAAATGTAACAAAGTTACGCCCCTTTACGTAACCTTTCTTTACCCTAATCTTACACGTGTAATAAAGTTACACTCCCTTTGCTTAACCTTTTTGTACCCTAACGTTACACATGTGACAAAGTTACCATCATTTTACTTAACCTTTATGTTCCTTAATCTTACACATGTGAAAAATTTACCCTCCATTTACTTAACCTTTCTGTACCCTAATCTAACACATGCAACAAAGTTACACTCCCTTTACTTAACGTTTCAGTACCCTAACATTACACGTGACAAAGTTACACTCCCTTTACTTATCCTTTCTGTACCCTAATCTTCCTCATGTCTTAAAATTTGCACTCTACTTAACCTTTCTGTACCGTAACGTTATACATGTGACAAAGTTACACTCCCTTTACTTAACCTTTCTCTACCTTAATCTTACACATGTAACAAAGTTACACTCCCCTTACTTAACCTTTCTGTACCTTAATCTTACACATGTAACAAAGTTATACTCCCTTTACTTAACCTGTCTGTACCCTAATCTTACACATCTAACAAAGTTACACTCCATTTACTTAGTCTTTCTGTACCCTAATCTTACACATGCAGTTAAGTTACACTCCCTTTACTTAACCTCTCTGTACCCTAATCTCATGCATGTACCAAAGTTACACTCCCTTTACTTAACCTTTCTGTGCCCTAATCTTACACATGTAGCAAAGTTACACTGCCTTTATTTAATCTTTCTCTACCCTAATCTTACAAATGTAACAAAGTTACGCCCCTTTACTTAACCTTTCTTGACCCTAATTTTACACGTGTAATAAAGTTACACTCCCTTTGCTTAACCTTTTTGTATCCTAATGTTACACATGTGACAAAGTTACCATCCTTTTACTTAACCTTTATGTTTCCTAATCTTACACATGTGAAAAATTTACCCTCCCCTTTACTTAACCATTCCATACCTTAATCTTACACGTTACAAAGTTACCTTCCCCTTACTTAATGTTTCTGCACCCTAATCTTATGCATGTAAAAAGTTACACTCCCTTTACTTAACCTTTCAGTGTCCTAATCTCATGCATGTAACAAAGTTAAACACGCTTTACTTTAACTTTCCGTACCTTAATCTTACACATTACAAAATTACACTCCTCTTACTTAACATTTTTGTACCCTAATCTTATGCATGTAACAAAGTTACACTCCCTTTACTTAACCTTTCTCTACCCTAATCTCCAACATGTAACAAAGTTACACTCCCTTTACTTAACATTTCTATACCCTAATCTCATGCATGTAACAAAGTTATACTCCCTTTACTTAACCCTTCTGTGCCCTAATCTTACACATGTAACAAAGTTAGACTGTCTTTACTTAACCTTTCTATACCTTAATCTTACACATGTAACAAAGTTATACTCCCTTTACTTAACCTTTCTGTACCCTAATCTTATGCATGTAACAAAGTTAAACTCCCTTTACTTAACCCTTCTGTACCCTACCATTAACCACGGGACAAAGCTACACTCCCTTTACTTAACCTTTCCATACCTTAATCTTACACATGTAACAAAGTTACACTCCCTTTACTTAACCTTTTTCTACCCTAATCCTACACATGTAACAAAGTTGCACTCTCTTTACTTAACCTTTCTGTACCCCAATCTTACACATTTAACAAAGTTACACTGCCTTTATTTAACCTTTTTGTACCCTAATCTTACGCATGTAAAAGTTACACTCCCTTTACTTAACCTTCCTGTACCCTAATCTCATGCATGTAAAAAGTTACACTTCCTTTACTTATCCTTTCTGTACCCTAATCTCATGCATGTAACAAAGTTGCACTGCCTTTACTTAACCATTCTGTGCCCTAATCTTATACATTCAACAAAGTTACACTGCCTTTATTTAACCTTTCTATACCTTAATCTTACACATGTAACAAAGTTACACTCCCTTTACTTAACCTTTCTGTACTCTAATCTTACACATGTAACAAAGTTACAGTCCCTTTATTTAACCTTTCAGTACCCTAACATTACACGTGACAAAGTTACACTCCCTTTACTTAACCTTTCTGTACCCTAATCTTCCTCATGTGATAAAGTTGCACTCTCTCTACTTAATCTTTCTGTACCATAACGTTACACATGTGACAAAGTTACACTCCCTTTAGTTAACCTTTCTCTACCTTAATCTTACACATGTAACAAAGTTGCACTCCCCTTACTTAACCTTTCTGTACCTTAATCTTACACATGTAACAAAGTTATACTCCCTTTACTTAACCTTTGTGTACCCTAATCTTACACATGTAACAAAGTTACACTCCCTTTACTTAGCCTTTCTGTACCCTAATCTTACACATGCAATTAAGTTAAACTCCCTTTACTTAACCTCTCTGTACCCTAATCTCATGCATATAGCAAAGTTACACTCCCTTTACTTAGCCTTTCAGTACCATAATCTTACACATGCAATTAAGTTACACCCCTTGACTTAACCTTTCTGTGCCCTAATCTTACACATGTAACAAAGCTACACTGCCTTTATTTAATCTTTCTCTACCCTAATCTTACACATGTAACAAAGTTATGCCCCCTTTACTTAACCTTTCTTTACCGTAATCTTACAAGTGTAATAAAGTTACACTCCCTTTGCTTAACCTTTCTGTACCTTAATGTTACATATGTGACAAAGTTACACTCCCTTTACTTAACCTTTATGTTCCCTAATCTTACACATGTGAAAAAGTTACCCTCCCTTTACTTAACCTTTCCACATCTTAATCTTACACGTTACAAAAAGTTACCCTCCCCTTACTTAATGTTTCTGTACACTAATCTTATGCATGTAAAAAGTTACACTCCCCTTACTTAATGTTTCTGTACTCTAATCTTATACATGTAAAAAGTTACACTCCCTTTACTTAACCTTTCCGTACCTTAATCTTACACGTTACAAAGTTATACTCCCTTACTTAATGTTTTTGTACCCTAATCTCATGCATCTAACAAAGTTACACTCCATTTACTTAACCTTTCTCTACCCTGATCTCAAACATGTAACAAAGTTACACTCCCTTTACTTAACATTTTTATACCCTAATCGCATGAATGTAACAAAGTTATACTCCCTTTACTTAACCTTTCTGTGCCATAATCTTATGCATGGAAAAAAGTTACACTGCCTTTACTTAACCCTTCTGTGCCCTAATCTTACACATGTAACAAAGTTACAATGCCTTTACTTAACCTTTCTGTACCTTAATCTTACACATGTAACAAAGTTATACTCCCTTTACTTAACCTTTCTGTACCCTAATCTGATGCATGTTAACAAGGTTATACTCCCTTTACTTAACCTTTCTGTACCCTACTGTTACACATGGGACAAAGTTATACTCCCTTTACTTAACCTTTCCATACCTTAATCTTACACATGCAACAAAGTTACACTCCTTCCATACCTTAATCTTACACATGTAACAAAGTTACACTCCCTTTACTTAAACTTTTTCTACCTTAATCCTACACATGTAACAAAGTTACACCCCCTTTACTTAACCATTCTATACCATAATCTTACACATGTAACAGAGTTACACTCTCTTTACTTAACCTTTCTGTACCCCAATCTTACATGTGTAACAAAGTTACACTGCATTTATTTAACCTTTTTGGTACCTTAATCTTATGCATGTAACAAAGTTACACTCCCTTTACTTATCCTTTCTGTACCCTAATCTCAGGCACGTAACAAAGTTACACTGCCTTTGCTTAACCTTTCTGTGCTTTAATCTTATACATTCAACAAAGTTACACTGCCTTTATTTAACCTTTCTGTACCTTAATCTTACACATCTAACAAAGTTACACTCCCTTTACTTAACCTTTCTTTAACCCTAATCTTACACATGTAACAAAGTTACACTCCCTTTACTTAACCTTTCAGTACCCTAACATTACACATGTGACAAAATTACACTCCCTTTACTTAACCTTTCTGTACCCTAATCTTCCGCATGTGATAAAGTTGCACTCTCTTTACTTAACCTTTCTGTACCGTAATGTTACACATGTGACAAAGTTACACTCCCTTACTTAACCTTTCTCTATCTTAATCTTACACATGTAACAAAGTTATACTCCCTTTACTTAAACTTTCTGTACCCTAATCTTACACATGTAACAAAGTTACACTCTCTTTACTTAGCCTTTCTATACTCTAATCTTACACATGCAATTAAGTTACACTCCCTTTACTTAACCTCTCTGTACTCTAATCTCATGCATGTAGCAAAGTTACACTCCCTTTACGTAACCTTTCTGTGCTCTAATCTTACACATGTAACAAAGTTACACTGCCTTTATTTAATTTTTCTCTACCCTAATCTTACACATGTAACAAAGTTACGCCCCCTTTACTTAACCTTTCTGTACCTGAACGGTACACATGTGACAAAGTTATACTCCCTTTACTTAACCTTTCTGTGCCATAATCTCATGCATGGAAAAAAGTTACACTGCCTTTACTTAACCCTTCTGTGCCCAAATCTTACACATGTAACAAAGTTACACTGCCTTTACTTAACCTTTCCATACCTTAATCTTACACATGTAACAAAGTTACACTCCCTTTACTTAACCTTTTTCTACCCTAATCCTACACATGTAACAAAGTTACACCCCCTTTACTTAACCATTCTATACCATAATCTTACACATGTAACAGAGTTACACTCTCTTTACTTAACCTTTCTGTACCCCAATCTTACATGTGTAACAAAGTTACACTGCATTTATTTAACCTTTTTGGTACCTTAATCTTATGCATGTAACAAAGTTACACTCCCTTTACTTAACCTTTCTGTACTCTAATCTCATGCATGTAACAAAGTTACACTTCCTTTACTTATCCTTTCTGTACCCTAATCTCATGCACGTAACAAAGTTACACTGCCTTTGCTTAACCTTTCTGTGCTTTAATCTTATACATTCAACAAAGTTACACTGCCTTTATTTAACCTTTCTGTACCTTAATCTTACACATCTAACAAAGTTACACTCCCTTTACTTAACCTTTCTTTAACCCTAATCTTACACATGTAATAAAGTTACACTCCCTATACTTAACCTTTCAGTACCCTAACATTACACATGTGACAAAATTACACTCCCTTTACTTAACCTTTCTGTACCCTAATCTTCCGCATGTGATAAAGTTGCACTTTCTTTACTTAACCTTTCTGTACCGTAATGTTACACATATGACAAAGTTATACTCCCTTACTTAACCTTTCTCTATCTTAATCTTACACATCCAAAACTGAAGAAAAACAAACTGTCAAAAAACAAACCAAAAGGTTCCGAACCAGCAGGTGTAAAACTCTAAAGTTTTATTAGGAAATGTAAAAGTAAAGCGCTTTTCGTCTCCCTTAGTAGGATGACTTCTTCAGACAAAGGAAAAAAATCATCAAACACAATTTAAAACCCAAAAAAGGGGTGTGTGTTACAAAATTACAAACAGCTGCCTTAATTGAACCCACTGACATACCTTCACATCTAAAGTTGTATTACATTAAAAGCATAAATAAATGTCCACTTAGTGTAGACAGGGTGTTAAACATAAAAAAGAGAATGTCTTGGTGAAGATTCATGAACCTAATCAAGTGTAAATACTGTTTGTTTCCTTTAAAATACATTTTAGCAAACAACTTTTCATAGGGTAAAACAAAACTCATACAGAATCTTGTGATTAAAAATAAAATAAAATGAAGTAATGCTTGCAACTAAGTATATACAAATATAATATCCATTCCTTAACAGAAAAGGTAGTAAGGAGTACACATCTCTAATGCATAATGAAGAATCAATAATAAATAAATAAATAAACAGTGCAACTCAACTAGGAGTCTGCAATAACCGGAATTTCAAAGGCGTTTCTAATAAAAGAAATGTTATTTCTAATGTGAAATAACCAAATACGTTTATTTCTGTGTTAAAAATCTAACACAGAAATTGCTTGTCATTTAAACGCCAACAGAATGCAACAACAGTATATGAAAAAGAATTTTTTTAAAATGTTCCTTGAGCAATGGGTAAAGCACCAAGCTGCGATGAGAACACTTTCTAAGCTTTTAGTATGCACAGTTGTAGCCGCCAAAACAAGTCAAAATGCAGCTGTTTCAGAAAAAATATGGCAAGGCACTGCGTGGAAGACACGTCTAAATCAAAACAAACAAACCGCCGGATTCACAAGATGGTACTTCATACAAGAACCATGCAGGTACTAAACATGCGAAAAAGGCGGATAGCCAAACAAATGAAAAATCAGTTCACAATCATGCCCATGAATACGGCACATTGTTCTGCAAATGAGTTTGTACTGTGTGCGAAAAAGATAATAAATAAAGTAGCAGAAGACAAAAGGAAGAAAGAACTGCAACACCTAAGTAAATCCACAGCTGTTGGTGTTCAATGACATTAACAATAGGTAAACATAGCACTTCAAAATACCGTGGGTCTAAACATTAAGATCTCATTGTTGCTTATGCAAAAAGGTGTATGTGTCTAGAAGTAAGCAAAAATCAAGTCAGACCACAATGCAGAACCTGACAAAAATAAAACATACAAATCCTGAACGAAACTATGCAAAATGAAAATACAAATAAAAATAATAAAATAAAATAAGGTATGGGTCAAAGTACAGCGAAGCGCTGTGGAGGTCAGAAAAAGTACAGTTTTGTACCTACCATAAATGTAGATGTTCGAAGATCCACATTGCTGCAGTCCTAACACTTGGGTAGTCCGCTGTCCTCGGTCGGCCCGAATATCAAAGTATAAGGCTGACGTCGGTCAGGGCGCATTTGACTGACGTCAGAACGTCAGGGTACAAATGCGCATGACCGGCGTCATATCCTCAGTCTTTTCTTGCCCCAGATGTCAGAAGACCCTAAAAATAAAGGTCAAAACCAAAAGACAGCAAACAACCAACCAACCCCCTGCACTAACTATATGTACAATATATACAATATACAAAATGTACAACCCAACCCACACAACCACCTCTAAATACAGAGGGAAGGAGGGAGGGTGGACTGCAGCAATGTGGATCTTCAACATCTACATTTATGGTAGGTACAAAACTGTACTATGTTCTTCATCTCACATTGCTGCAGTCCTAACACTTGGGTAGAATCCCAAAGCAGAGGTAAGGGAGGATGGCTAACTACAAGGAAGCAGGAGCTGCCAAAATGCCCTGGAAACAGCAGTGGCAAAACCAGCCCTGGACTTAGAGTAAAGTGGCAGGTGATAATGCTTAGAGAAAGTATGCACAGAACTCCAAGTAGCTGCCTCCAAAATATCCTTGGTTGCCACTCCCTCAAAAGCTGTTGAAGTGGCAGTAGCCCTAGTGGAATGAGGCCTAATCCCAGCTGGAATTTCCTTGCCATGATGGGAATAACAGAAAGCAATGCAAACCCAATCCACTTAGAAATAGTTTGTTTTGATACAGGCTTGCCCTGAGAACTCAAAGCAAAAGAAACAAACAACTGCTGAGACTGCCTGAAACCTTTAGTTCTGTCCAAATAATAACGCAACTGCCTGTGGACATCTAAAGTGTGCAAAATCTTTTCCCTTTATTTTGGGGATTTGCATAAAAAGTAGGCAAATGAATAGTTTGGTTTAAAGCCACACTAGAAACCACCTTAGGCATAAAGGAAGGATTAGTACGTAATGATACCCTATCCTTATGGAAAATCAAGAAAGGCTCAACCGCCATAAGGGCCTGTAATTCAGAAACCCTTCTTGCAGAGGTAATGGCCAACAAAAGCAGTCTTCCATGATAAATATTTCAACTCAGCAGTAGCTGCAGGCTCAAAAGGTTGTAGAGTGAGTTTCTCCAACACAAAATTGAGATCCCAAGCAGGAGTAGGAGCTCTTTGGGGTCTTATATTCTTTGCCCTCTAAGAAATTGCTTGAACAAAGGATGAGAAAACAATGGTGGGTTGCAATCATAGTGAGCTGAAATTGCTGCAGCATGAACTTTAATAGAAGAGAAAGACAAACCTTTGTCCAGTAACTCAGTAAGACATTGAAGAGCCACACAAATTAGGCTCAGAAACATCAAAATCTTTGCTGCACTCCAAAACAAAAATCTCTTCCATTTGTTCATGCGTACACTTTCCTTGTACTAGGCCTCCTAGCTTCCAAAATAACATTCAAAACTTGCTGAGGAAGTGAGGCCCACTATGTTTCAAAACAGAATATGCCAGGCTGTTAGGTGCAGAGAGTGAAGCTTGACATTTAGCAAATGGCTGACCTCCTGCGACAACAGGTGTGGAATCAAGGCAAAGCCATGGAGGCTTCCTACCAGACTTCTCAGCAATGGGTACCAGTGTTGTCGAGGCCAATCCGGAGCTATTAAAATCATCCTTGGCTTGTCCTGTCTGACCTTTAGAAGTACCTTTGGGAGGAGAGGCAGAGGTGGAAAGGCATACACATGAAGATTGCTCCAATTGAAAGAAAGAGCATCCACCTTCCAAGCTGTGGGATGAAACCTTTGTGCAAAACCTTGGCAGCTGATGGTTCAGTGGAGAAGCGAACAGATCTATGTCTGGAGTTCCCAGGACACTGTCAATTTCTGAAATACATGAGGATCCAATTTCCACTGTGGGGATCCATAAGCCTGCTCAACACATCTGCTAGGAGTTCTGTGCTCCTGGCAGAAACCTTGCCTGAAGATTGAGCTGTAAACTGAGAGCAGTCTCCCACAAAATCATTGCTTGCCTGCATAGAGGATAAGAATGTGTTCCCCCTTGCTTGTTGATGTACCACATGACAGTTGTGTTGTCTGTTAGAATCAACACCTGCCCTGGAAGAAGTAACTCCTTGAAAGCAGTTAATGCAAACTGGACTGCTAACATCTCCTTCATGTTGATATGTAGATGTTGTAGTCTGACAGGCCACTTGTTTTGTATCCACTTTCCATTTAGATGAGCTCCCCAAGCTTTGTCTGAGGCATCTGTCGTTAAAATCTGACTCGCCTCTGGCCGGGTCACAGAGAATCCCTTGTTTAGGTGACATTCCTGAGCCCACCACAAAAATTCTTTTTGAATGCAAGGTATTATTTGAATGACAGTGTCCAGATCCTGGCAGTGCTGTGTCCATACAGTTTTGAGATACCATTGTAGCTTCCTCATATGCAGTTTGGCATTGGGAAGCACCAGAATACAAGATGCCATGAACCCTAAGGCTTGAAGGACTGTCCTTGCAGTCAGCCCGGACTGATGAGATAGTTGATGGAAGTAAAGGGATAGACTCTTTTGTTTGTCCGCGGTTAAAAAGGCCATCTGGGATGCTGTATTCAGTCTCACACCCAGAAAGCACATGTCTTGAGAGGGTACTAGACTGGACTTTATTTCGTTCACAGAATACCCTAGGCATCTTAGCACTGCTATCACATATTCCAAATGATGAAGAAGCTCCTCTCTTCCTTGAGCCAGAATTAGGCAGTCGTCCAAATAAGGATAGATCTGTATTCCTTTTAGTCTGAAGAAAGCTATCACTGGAGCCAGAACTTTCGTGAACACTCTGGGCGCAGTAGATAAGCCAAAGGGCAATGCAGAGAACTGATAGTGAGAAGTCCCAGCTCGAAAACGCAGATACTTTCTGCAACTTAGTCTGATAGGAACATGAAGGTAAGCCTCCTTGAGATCCAAAGTTACCATCCAATGATCTTTGCCCAGCAGAGGCAAAAGCTGTTGCAATGTCAACATTTTGAACTTGGGAATGTCCAAATAAGTGTTGAGGATAGATAAATCCAAAATTGGCCTCCACGTGTTCCCCTTCTTTGGTACTAGGAACAGGCGAGAATAAAATCCTAGGCCCACTTCTGGCAGAGGGACCGGCTGTATGGCCCCTAGTCGGAGCAACAGAGAAACCTGTTTGTGAGCCTCTATTCTTTGTTGAGGAGGAACGTCTGGCATGCCTTTGAAAGGAGGCAAGGTATGGAAATAAAACCTGTAGCCGTGGTGTATGATATCCAACACCCATCTGTCCTGGGTAATTAAACTCCAATTTTCTTTGAAAAGTGCCAACCTTCCCCCCAAAGGTGCTGCCAGATGAGCAGGCTCTGGCAGCTGAAAAGGTAGGTCATTGGGTCTGCTTACGAAAGGACTGACCCCTGCCCTCACCTGAAGCCTGTGCAGGAGAACTCCCTGTTCTAGGCCTGAAAGAGCCCTGAGCTCTGCCCTTACCACGTCTAGATCTACCCCTAGACTGTGAATCATAAGAAGGATACGCCCACCCTTTAGTAGGCCAATTTCTACTAAACTTTGGAGGCTGGACCTGCAAAAAATCTTTAACAGTCTGCATAGACTTAGCCTTGTCTTCCATTTTCTTTAAAACTGTCTCAACAGGAGGACCAAACAACACGTCAGATTGTAAAGGAGCATCTAAAATCCTTGTTTTAACATGTTCAGACAAATTCTGATCCCTCAGCCAGGCGTGCCTGCGAAGAACTGACCCAGTGGCAGCCACCCTAGACGAGGCCTGTACAGCATCAAAACCAAATTGCAAAGAATGCTTACCCACCTGTTCAGAAACATGCACTAAATCTTGCAACTCCTTACAATCAATACCTACTGCCAGAGCATCAACCTTAGATTTCAATTGTGAAAGGAGATAATTTTGGTATTTCAACATGTGAAACTGGCAATTCAGAGCCCTCATAGCAAGAGTGGAAGAAGTATAGACTTTCTTGCCCCATCTATCCAAGACCCTAGCCTCCTTGTCTGCAGGAACCGGATTCTTAACAACAGAAGCCTTAACACCTTTAGGCCCATGGCTAACAGTTTCTGGGTCTGTCCTAGGACTCTTAAAAAGATACTTATGAGCTTCAGGCACCCTATAATACCTATCCGGCTTAACAGGAGCAGGAGGCAAAGAATCAGGATTAAGAGAAGCTTCCATAAAAACATCTTCCACTACATCCAAAACAGGAGGTATAGCCAAAGGCCTATGCTGGGGTAACAACAGAAATTCCCTAAGCCTTTTTCTGGAATCAGAGAAGTCCTGACCTTCCCACTTAAAATGCTCCCTCATGGAATGAAGAGTTTCTGAAAAAGAAAAATCCTCAGGAGGAGTAGCAGAAGGAGTAGAATCATCCACATCAGAATCAGAATAAGGAGAGTACTCCTGCAAGTCTTCAGCCAAGACTCCGAAACATCTGACGCCTGCTCAAAACCCCCCAGCTCAGGCTCCACCCTGGGCCTCTTATCAGGAGGGGGCATAGAACCCCTGATCAAAGAAATCAAATCTTCTGCCATTCTAAGCATATGCTTCTTGGGCACAGTACCTGAAGAGCTAGGGGTAACACTAACTGAAGCTAAACCTGGCCTGCCCCTGGGGGAAGCCTTTGAAACAGAAGGAGGGGGCCTAGCCACCTTAGGAAGGGAGGGGAGTATAGTAACATGAGAAGCCCCCTCAGCCTGACTAGTCTCCTGAGAGGCCACATCTTGTAATAACAAGGTCTCCCCCTGGGAACACAAAGAAACCTCCGGTGGAGCCACCGGCTCCACCGACACCTCTAAAGAACCGTCTGGTACAGACGGTTCTTCTAGCCTAGGCTTAACTGCCTTGTCCTTGCGCTTCTTTGAAGAAGCGGGCCGGAGCATCCAACGGCATTTTATAGTTACACCGCTTCCCAAAGACTAACCTCGCACAATCCAACCTTCTCTTTATAGTGCTTATTAAATCTAGCACAAGAGCAACAGCCAACAACGTTGTGCTCAGGCCCTAAGCAAGGAATACACAAAGTATGATAATCCTTATGCGTATCTGTTTCCCACAAGAAATGCAATTATTAACTTTTCTGACATCCGTAAATGACTGAGGCAAGAAAAAGTAAAATATTCCCAACGGGTACTTAGCCAACTTTGAACTCGGTCTGAAACTTCTAAATCGAAAATCTCAGAACGCCAACCGGCACTTGCAACACTGCTTCTGCATCGGACCATGCGGCAAAAAAGACTGAGGATATGACGCCGGTCATGCGCATTTGTACCCTGACGTTCTGACGTCAGTCAAATGCGCCCTGACCGACGTCAGCCTTATACTTTGATATTCGGGCCGACCGAGGACAGCGGACTACCCAAGTGTTAGGACTGCAGCAATGTGAGATGAAGAACATCTAATGTTTCTCAAGTTAAACATTTGTGAATTAAGGTTTAAAAACCAGACTTGAGGTTTAAGTAATGATGAAAGAAGTCTTATCTTAGCAGGTTTCTTAACTTTAAAACACAAGTCAAAGAAGTAACTTCGTTCAACCCTGGTGACATGTAAGAGTACATTTTAAGTTGCCAAATGAGTTCCTTTTTTTCTAATAACAATTGTTGGGGTCCTCCTCTTTCATCTGTAAGTACCTGGTCTATAACTTTAAAAAGGAAAGCTTGAGAAGGGTTGTTATTACAATGTCTTGCAAGGCCGTTAGTCTTGCTCTTCTTCCTAATGTGGTACGTGTGTTCGTAAATTCTCTCTAAGTTTTCTGTCAGTCTTCCCTATATAAAAGGCAGGGCATGACTGGCACACAGCTAAATACACCACTGATTTTGAGTTACAATTGTAACGACCCTTTGCTTTAAACAGACGTTGCTTCACTATACATGTGGACCCTGTAGATATAAATTTACAATAGTTGCATGTCTCACATTTGTATGTGCCTTCAGTTCTAGTATGCTTTATTGAAGGTCTTTCCATAATGTTTTTGAGGTTTCTGCCCTTTCTAAAAATGATAACAGGTTTGTCCTCTATTTTCTCCGTGAGTTCTTTTTCAAAAGATAACAACTGCCAATTCTTTCTAAGTACATTGCTAATATATTTAGCTTTTTGGGTTTTAAATTGTGTTTGATGATTTTTTCCTTTGTCTGAAGAAGTCTTCCTACTAAGGGAGACGAAAAGTGCTTTACTTTTACATTTCCTAATAAACCTTTGGAGTTTTACACCTGCTGGTTCGGAACCTTTTGGTTTGTTTTTTAATCTTACACATGTAACAAAGTTATACTCCCTTTACTTAAACTTTCTGTACCCTAATCTTACACATGTAACAAAGTTACACTCTCTTTACTTAGCCTTTCTATACTCTAATCTTACACATGCAATTAAGTTACACTCCCTTTACTTAACCTCTCTGTACTCTAATCTCATGCATGTAGCAAAGTTACACTCCCTTTACGTAACCTTTCTGTGCTCTAATCTTACACATGTAACAAAGTTACACTGCCTTTATTTAATCTTTCTCTACCCTAATCTTACACATGTAACAAAGTTACGCCCCCTTTGCTTAACCTTTCTGTACCTGAACGGTACACATGTGACAAAGTTACACTCCCTTTACTTAACCTTTCCATACCTTAATCTTACACATGTTACAAAGTTACACTCCCCTTACTTAACGTTTGTGTACCCTAATCTTATGCATGTAACAAAGTTAAACTCTGTTTACTTAAACTTTCTCTACCCTAATCTCAAACATGTAACAAAGTTACACTCCCTTTACTTAACATTTCTATACCCTAATCTCATGCATGTAACAAAGTTATACTCCCTTTACTTAACCTTTCTGTGCCGTAATCTCATGCATGGAAAAAAGTTACACTGCCTTTACTTAACCCTTCTGTGCCCAAATCTTACACATGTAACAAAGTTACACTGCCTTTACTTAACCTTTCCATACCTTAATCTTACACATGTAACAAAGTTACACTCCCTTTACTTAACCTTTTTCTACCCTAATCCTACACATGTAACAAAGTTACACCCCTTTACTTAACCACTCTATACCCTAATCTTACACATGTAACAGAGTTACTCTCTCTTTACTTAACCTTTCTGTACCCCAATCTTACATGTGTAACAACATTACAATGCCTTTATTTAACCTTTTTTGTGCCTTAATCTTATGCATGTAACAAAGTTACACTTCCTTTACTTATCCTTTCTGTACCCTAATCTCATGCACGTAACAAAGTTACACTGTCTTTGCTAAACCCTTCTGTGCCAAAATCTTACACATGTGAAAAAGTTACACTGCCTTTACTTAACCTTTCTGTACCTTAATCTTACACATGTAACAACGTTATACTCCCTTTACTTAACCTTTTTGTACCCTAATCTTACACATGTACAAAGTTACACTCCCTTTACTTAGCCTTTTTGTATCCTAAACTTGCACATGTAATAAAGTTGCACTTCCTTTACTTAACCTTTCTGTGCTGTAACATTACACATGTAACAAAGTTACACTGCCTTTATTTAACCTTTCTGTACCCTAATGTTACGCACGTAACAAAGTTACACTCCCTTTACTTAACCTTTCTGTACCCTAATCTCATGCATATAACGTTAGACTACCTTTACTTAACCTTTCTGTGCCCTAATTGTATACATGTAACAAAGTTAAAAAACGCAAAACTGAAACAAGTAAAGAAAACGATCAGGCAATGGAATATCCAACTGTTTATTGTACGTAAGCGCTTTCACTGAACAAAATACTTCAGCTTCTTCAGACAAGTAAAAACTATTCACTTCCTAGTTTAAAAACCTAACACAAACCTGCTGAGTCAGTGGGCTGGGCCAGCCCAAGTACATGATGTCATGCAGAAAATACAATTGGGATGGTAAATGATGCTTAAAAATAGGCCATTGTTATATAAAAATAAAAAATAATGATAATAAATAAAGTGTGTACTGTGTAAATGTGCAGCATAGAAATATATTATGTTATGTTACTAAATTGAGTTACATTATGTTACTGTAAAAAAACAACATGTAAATACATCATACAAGACTCGTACACCCTGCCTTGTGGTGTTATACATGTAAAAACATATAAAACCATAGAAAGTCTTACTCATAAACAAATATAAAAAGAAGAAAAGTCAGTTAGATGTTTTAAACATTTTTGTGTGAAACAAACAAGCTGCCACCCCTATCTTGCCAGGGCTTTAAGCTTCAACAAGCTCTTGATAGATAAGGCTTCGTTTAACCCTGGAAAAGAGTAAGCAGCAGTTGCAATTTGCGATTCCACTTCAGCCTCTTCTAATTTGAGTTCCCAGGGCCCCCCTCTTTTGTTATGTTCTACCTGTTGTAAAACCACAAATAAGAAACTGTGACTTAGGAAAATAAGGGTATGTCTGGCTAAAGCATTAGTACTAGTTTTGTTCATAATGCTGTACTGGTGCTCATAAATCCTCTGTTTTAATTTCCTCTCTGTTTTCCCGATATAAAATGCTTTGCAACCGTCACAGAAAGCTCCATAAACAACCCCTAGAGAATCACAGTTGTATCTATCATGGATGTAATATACTTTATTTCTGATTGTTACTGATTTTTACTTAACCTTTCTGAACCCTAGTCTTACACATGTAACAAAGTTACACTGCCTTTATTTAACCTTTCTGTACCTTAATCTTACACATGTAATAAAGTTACACTGCCTTTATTTAACCTTTCTGTACCTTAATCTTACACATGTAATAAAGTTACACTGCCTTTACTTAACCTTTGTGTACCCTAATCTTAGGCATGTAAAAAAGTTACACTCCTTTTACTTATCCTTACTATACCTTAATCCTACACATGTAATAAAGTTACACTCCCTTTACTTAACCTTTCTGTACCCTAATGTTACACATGTGACAAAGTTACACTCCCTTTACTTAATTTTTCCCTGCCTTAATCTTACACATGTAACAAAGTTACACTCCCTTCACTTAGCCTTTCTCTGCCATAATCTTACACAGGTAACAAAGTTACACTCCCCTTACTTAACCTTCCCGTACCTTAATCTTTTTACAAATGTTACAAAGTTACACTCCCCTTACTTAATGTTTCTGTACCCTAATCTTATACATGTAACAAAGTTACACTCCCTTTACTTAACCTTTCTGTGCCCTAGTCTTACACATGTAACAAAGTTACACTCCCTTTACTTAACCTTTCTGTACCCTAATCTTATGCATCTAACAAAGTTACACTCCCTTTACTTAACTTTTCTGTACCCTACCATTACACATGGGACAAAGTTACACTCCCTTTACTTAACCTTTCCATACCTTAATCTTACAGATGTAACAAAGTTATACACCTTTTACTTGACCTTTCTGTACCCTAATCTTACCCATGTAACAAAGTTACACTCCCTTAACTTTGCCTTTCTGTACCCTAATCTTACACATGTAATTAAGTTATACTTTCTTTACTTAACCTTTCTATACTCTACCGTTACACGATACAAAGTTACATTCCCTTTACTTACCCTTTCTGTACTCTAATCCCATGCATGTAACAAAGTTACACTCCCTTTTACTTAACCTTTCTGTACTCTAATCTCATGCATGCAACAATGTTACACTCACTTTACTTAGCCTTTCTGTACCCTAATCTCATGCATGTAACAGAGTTATACTCCCTTTACTTAACCTTGCTGTGCCCTAATCTTACACATGTAACAAAGTTATACTGCTTTTATTTAACCTTTCTGTTCCTTAATCTTACACATGTAACAAAGTTACACTCCCTTTATTTAACCTTTTTCTACCCTAATCCTACACATGTAACAAAGTTACACCCTTTACTTAACCTTTCTATACCCTAATCTTACACATGCAACAAAGTTACACTGCCTTTATTTAACCTTTTTGTACCCTAATCTTACACATGTAATAAAGTTGCACTCCCTTTACTTAACCTTTCTGTACCTTAATGTTAAACATGTAACAAAGTTACACTGCCTTTATTTAATCTTTCTCTACCCTAATCTTACACATGTAACAAAGTTACACTGCCTTTATTTAATCTTTCTCTACCCTAATCTTACACATGTAACAAAGTTACGCCCCCTTTACTTAACCTTTCTTTACCCTAATCTTAGACACAGAGTTGCACTCTCTTTATTTAACATTTATTTACTTTAATCTTCCACATGTAACAAAGTTGCACTGCCTTTATTTAACCTTTCTGTACCTTGATCTTACACATGTAACAAAGCTACACTCCCTTTACTTAACCTTTCTGTAGCCTAATCTCATGCATGTAACAAAGTTACACTGCCTTTACTTAACATTGCTGTACCCTAATCTCCTGCATGTAACAAAGTTACACTGCCTTTATTTAACCTTTCTGAACCCTAGTCTTACACATGTAACAAAGTTACACTGCCTTAACTTAACCTTTCTGTACCCTAATCTTACGCATGTAACAAAGTTACACTGCCTTTATTTAACATTTTTGTAGGCTGATCTTACCGACACTGCCTTTATTTAACCTTTTTGTACGCTGATCTTACCAAAGTAACTTTATATCTGTATCACTAAGAAATCTCGCTGTATACTCTCCCACAACTGTCATTTACACTATTCTCTATAAAGATTTCCACTCCACTCTCTGTCTACTTTCTCTTCTACAGAGCTTCCATTTCCCAGCTAACTTCCAATACCTGTATTTTCTTAAATGCAGGTCTATAGAAGCGCTCTATCTCAATTTACCTAATGTTTCATGTAACTACTTCTCTTAAGTTCTACCTCCTGCTAAATCCCTTGCTGCCTTTGCTACTCCTCTCTGTACCTCCAGCTTATAGACAGTGAATGTATTACATAATGTGCTTATCTGTGTAATTTCTCTGCAACTAGCTAACTCATGAAAAAATGTATTTCCTTGAATTCATAGGCTACTGTATGTTATATAATGTGTTGTAGATGTAGTCATATAATTATAATTGTGTTTTCATGTAAACTCAAATGTATTTTACAAAATGTATTTTTTTTTATCTTTACATTTACTTGCCTTATATAAGGAACGTTTCTTCCTGGGCCTCTGCTGGAAATGAGATAAACCCCAGTTGGAACTTGCCAATAAACAAAGAGAAATAAATGAAATAAATAAATAGCATTAATATATAATAAAAACTGCATTACAAAAGGGGTAAGTTAATGACTAAGCACTGAAATGGGTGAATGGAGTGATTTTTTTTAATTGGTTGAATGGTGAAAGTAAAAGAAATGAATTCCATTGCTTAATATGAAATTTGAAATGTTACAGCTGTATTCTGGTTGTGTAAAGAAAAAGTGCAATCAGGGTTTCACATTAAACATACTACGAGTTATGTAAAAGCAAATACAAACATTTTTGCTTATTAAACTGAACACTTTTGTTATCTTTTGCGTTACTGCATATGAAGCATCACCTGATCACTCTAAACATAGCTGTCTCGTTTTAACATGCATTTTCAAATAAATGTCTTTTCCTCCCCATGTACAATTCAGCATGCGCACTTAGTGATCTTTTCCCTCTCTGATGTCAGCAAATGGCTACCATGGAGATATGCCCATAGACTTTAATGGACACACTACCATGAAATGTCAGGGTTGTGTCTATTAAACTGTATGGGTGCAGTCCCATGCTGTATCTATAGTGATATCACCAAGATACAAGGAAAAAAAATAATTGGACATCTCTGAATAAAATGTTTATAAAGAATTTATTAAGAAACAGTTTACATAACATAGGATAGCTAGTGGGAAAATGCACTTAAGCTATCAAGTATCGTGCTGCGTATATTAAGCGTGTCTGAAATTTTAACGGAAGGGAAAGTTGTATGGAGTACTTAAGTGATTGCTGGTTACTTAAATAAAGTAACAAATAGAACAAAAAGTGCTTCAAACCAAGTATAACCAGTATTCAAGTATACAAGTCTGTGTGTTGATGCAACATGCATTTCAAAACTTGTGTATGAAGAAGTACATGAAAATTACTGGTCTGGGTGTGGTGGGAAGACGTATCCAATAAAACATGAATGTGGATACAGTTTTAAAACAGAAAGACCATACTAACAATTGTGCAAATGACAAGTAATGGGAAGAAAATTAATGGCAGATAAAGCATTCTATTTGTCAAGCATAAACTGGAGCATATGCATAAAAATGGTGGATGCAGGAAAAAAATGGGACAGACAAAGGGAAGACAAACAGAAGAAATAAAAATATGACTTTGTATTTAGAGGTATACACTAGTATAAAAAAAAGTAAATACATTACTTGAGTATTTGGTTGTATGACAGAGTCTCATTTCAGGAAAATCAGACTAACAAACATAGTTTAGGAAACTGGTATTGAATAAAACATGTTTATACCCCAAATGTTTTGAGAACATTATAATCATTAATATTAATTAAAGGTTAAAAACAACAATGAAAAATCAAACTGAAAACACAAAACAACAGCTTTTGTTGGACAAAAGTGCTTAAATAATCATGTTTTTGTTGGACAAAAGAGCTTAACTAAAAAAATTGTTGTAAAGACAGTATCAGAGCATCATGATATTTTATCCTTTTTGAGATGGACTTCCTGTTGAGTTTTATTGTTATTAATTAAAAGTTCTACTATGGAATGCCAAATGACAAAACCAAGGGCATCAGAGACAGTGAACAATAACAGCTAAAACACACATGGGTGAAAAATTAACTTCAAGTGTTTTTTGTTTGAGGGCAAGCTCCTCTGTACCCCCACATCCCAAGCTCCTCTGTACCCTCACGTCTACTGATCCGGTATATACCAACGTCACAGTTGCACCAAATGGAAGAAGGAAGAAACACCTCAAAAGTTGCGAATCACTGCTGTTGTATGCTTAGAAATCACACTGGTACTGACTTCCTATGGAAAACAGTGTAACTGGCATAGTATTGCTTGGTTCTTCAGCTTTGTGCAACTGACCCACAAGGAATTTTTCTTTAGCCATTTGTAGATATACCTCAATTAAGTGGGTGATATGGGTTAAAGCTTACTGCATGCATGACTGGAGGGAGTTTGCTTTCCTACAAAAAAAATCAGTGGGCAGTGTTTTGCTGAATCAAGTTCATATGAGCAGGTTTTGCTGAGGTAAGTCTCAATCAGATAGGCCATAATCTACTACTCAGATCACTCCAGAAGTAACAGGAATGAACCTTAACATGGAGTTAGGTAAAGAATCTGCAGTAATGTAGTTAAGAATATGTTGTTTTCATATCAATATTAAGTGTTGCCAAAGCATTATTGGTGAATGGGATACCAGAATATGACAAAGTATACATCAGTTATACATGAGGGTAAAACACAAAATATAACTCTGTGATGTATATGGTACAGAGAAAACAGAATTATACCATAGTGCAAGCTACCAAAAAGAGTTCACCTTCTTGCACATTTTTTTGCAATATGCTCTGGGAACAATCGGTATGTCCATCTTAAAATAAAGTGTAGCAATTCTTGAAATTACCTAGATGTACACATATGCACAACTGGAAGTAGAAGAGACTAAGAAATGTCTGACAATTAATATGCTTATAGAATTGTTCTAGTCTACCATTCTAACTTTTGAAGTACAGTCTGCACCTGTTATTTGATAACAGTGAATGGACCAAGTACTCCAAACAATTTTTATAAAAATGCTATCAAACTACCATGCTGGTGATGGTGATGGGAAAGAATTATGAAGAACAACTAGACTACTTGTAGAAGGTCGTAGACAGGCCGAAGATGCATAAGCACAAAGTAAACTGAGATAAATATGAAATTTTCAATCAAAAAGAGCATAAGACACCACAAAGGCTATGACAGAAGTATTAACCTCAAAGTATTGTAGATGCAGTTTTACCTAGTACTTATAAATTATTACTATACATTTCAGTGGTACCCCTCAGTACTATTGCACTCAATAGACATGTTGCTTTGACTGATGTCTAAACTAAAACGAATGAGGAACTGCAAAGTTTCCTTCAATGGTTAAAGGAATTTTTCTGTTGAACTATGCAGTTTTCTACTTGGCACCATCTTTGACTCTTGTGCTGGTCTGGCTACATGTTTTTCTTATGGAATTAATGATGTTCTATCACAACTCCAGAATGATGCACAATATGTCCACAAAGAGAACACAACCCTTGGCTTTGCCTGGGAAATATAAAACAGAACCAGTATTTATATGGAAGAAGGTTAACATTACTACAGATCATGTCATTACTAACTGTTCTTAACCACAGAAGTAGGGTATCCATACAAACAGGGTACAATACTGTCCCATTAGGGTCTATATCATGAAATCGAATAGGAAGAATGTTGAATGCTCTAATGAGCGAAACTGCAAAAACTTGAGGGTCCGTTACTGAGGTTTTAGTAAAGTGTAGAGTGGAATATTTGCCCTTTCCTCACTGTAGTGCGATCTTGGAGTTGGAAAATATATTTAGCGGGGGGTGTGTGGGGGGGGTGCAGCCCACCCACAATAAGGACTTCGAGTTTTGGCAGTTTCGCTCATTAGAGCGTTCGACATTCTTCCTATTCAATTTTATAATATAGATCCTCCCATTACCATAAAAGAACACTAACCTGAGACTGAATACAAGGAAATAAAACATGCTGTAGTGCCCACAGATTATGTTTGCAAAATGAAGAGCCACGGGAACCAACAACCATGCTTGCTATGTGCAGCCAAGAGGAAAGACACAGTACTGTCAAGCATATGAATTAATCACAACATGATGGGCCTAAACAAAGCCACAGGAAAATTTCACCCACAATATTTCTGCAATTTTCATCTTGTTCTCTGCATAAAATCAACCTTTTTTATAATCCATGGAATTATATGTTTGATTAAAATGCCAAAACTTATTTATGTATTCAAGTAAATCTCGTATATGATAGCAACAATTTAACAAAATGTTGCAGTACATGGGAAGTATTCAGTATTCCACCTAAGGTATTTTAACTTGATAATTAATGTACTCAATGTATTTTAACTTTCTTAATCTTGTATTGCTATATATTACTGTTTGCTTATCCTATCGTTCTTTCACTAAACAACCTTATGTCTTTTCTCTCTTTTCAGTCCCTAACTATATCCACTGGAGTCCTCACAACTGAAGTGTCCCCAAAAGAATCAAGACCACCAAGCTCAAGCACCATTAGCTAATGCTGACTAGTGTATGTCCTTTCTAATATGTTATAGCCTCTGAATTATATTATTTGGTGTTTTGATTTTACAAGTGGCGTGCACGCTACCAGAACCTTCTATTATATTTCTCTTAAGTCTCCTACTAGGTGCCCCCTCCCATAGTCCTCTCCCTACTGATTTACATATAGTTATAGGGACTTCTCCCCTGCAAAATTAACTCTGTTATTTTTATCTTTCTCTTTGTTTTATGTATTGTGTTAACATGTCTTAGCAAACTAAGAGGCCTGGTGCAAACTATGATATCTTGTACGATCGTTGCTTAGCAAACCAAGATATCTTGTAAATGTAAACAGTTTATTTTAACAGCTTTACAGGTACTGTGCTCCTTGGCAAAAACAATATCTATGGTACTGACCTGAGCCTTTGATGCAGGAGCTAACTGACTGTTTTTTGTAGATACGCTCCCATAACTGCCTCATGGCGATGGCCAACTAAAATTCAATCTTCACATCCAACATTGCATTAAAAAGACTCATCAAAAACTTAGACTGCTCTATAGAAACAAAAAAATCCTCACAAATGAATCTAAACTCTATCTTGAACAAGCATATTACCCACCCTATTTTATGCTGCCCCAATTCTCACTAACCTACAGTCTAATCTTTTGATTAAGCTGGAACTCACATATAATAAAATCACTAGATTTTCTACAAATCAACCATATCACTCACACCACTGCCTATCTCTAAAAAAACCTATAGTGGCTAGAATTACATCAACAACTACTGCCTCAGTTACACCTGACTCACTCTATCCTAAACCAACCCAACTCGTGTCCTGCTCCCTCAACCCTCAACTCTCTCTACACTCCTAATTGTACACTTCGTAGCTCTGCCCAGCACCCCCTGGAGATTTACAAGCCCAGAAAACACTGGAAAACTTCTCTATAATCAGTCATTTGCCAATGCACGGAGTAAATGCTAACGGTTTCAAAAAACACTAAAAGACAACCTATTAAACTCTTGGACTTGCTCTTGCCCTGACCCAACTTAATCTACCTCTCCCTCTGATGTAACTAACCCCCCTACCTCCCCCCCTCCTGTTACCTAACATTATTTTAAACTTGCGTTTTTCACAAAAAATATAGGCTACACTACATACTCTCTGGCCCTGAAGTGATGCTATATTTTATCCTGAGCATACTGCATGCTATACAGCTACACTAACACTAACTGCTTCAAAAAGCTCTATAACACAATGTATTTAACTCATGGACTTGCTCTTGCTCCGACAAAACTTAATCTGCCTCTACCTCTGCTCTAACCAACCCATCTCTCCTCATATTTCTTTTCCTTCCACCTGTTAACTAACCCTATTTTGATCCTATGCTTTGTCCAAATAATAGGCTATATTCAATATTATCTAGTTCTGAAGTGATATTATATTTTATATTGAACTTACTTCATGCAATATATATTTTAGCAACTGTAGTGCGTATATGTAATTACCATGTAATTTGTATGTGATTACTGTTATACTGTTATACTTACTTTTGCTTTTGTCACAGGACATCATGTATGTATGTATTGGAGCTTTTCTCTTCAGGCCTCCGTTGAAAAAGGACATCTTCCCAGTCGGACTAACCCGGTCAATAATGTTAGATAAATAACTAAATAAATAAATACATACATACATACATATATACATTCATTTTAATTAAGTGAAAAACAAGTAATTAATGCAAGCAGCATATAATATAACAAACTATTAGAGGGTGTGGAGTTGGGTAGTGAAGCCTACAATTTTCCAACAGTTTCTGAAAAATATTTCCAAAATATATCTCCATTTTATGAAAAAATGGCAGTCTTTTGATGGGCCTAGCAATAATCTGTTGTATCCTAATTGTGCTGCTAGAGATGGCCAGCTATTCATATGTCACAGAATTATATTATATAGCTCCAGAACAGTAATCCTGGCCATGTTATGTCCAGGACTGTTGGATATGATACCTGATACTCGTGATACATGAGGGACACAAATACCCAAAAAAGAAATTCCTTGCCCAAATAGAGGTAGCATACCACTGAAACAGGAACTGAAAACTTAGCCAAAGCTGTAGTAGGTATCATGTAGTACAAATTGCACCAGTATTAGTCACATTGCATCAGTGGGAATAGCAGCTTGTCCCATAGTCACATACTTGCACTGGCATGCAAGGCATACCTCTGAATCTCTTATCACAAGAATTCTAGAAAAAGCCAAAAATAATAGGGGACAAAGGCCCAAAATCAGGGACAAATTTTAAATATTTATTTTATAAACTTAGAATGCAGGTATAATAACACATTCTGTATTAGCATGCATTTACTGAAGCATATGAAATCTGAAACTCAAATGCCAGCCATTATTTGTTGGCTTCACTACTCAAAGATTTGCCAAACATCCACAAATTTTAAGATGACAAGCCAAAATAGGAGTCAAAAATCTGGGAATTCTATGAAACTGTGGATATTTGAGAAGCATATGGTGAGGTTTTTACGAAACTCAGTGGTCTTGACTACAGTGGATGTACACACATTTACTTAATTTTGTTAAACATGTAAGTGAAGTGGTCTTGAAGTCCTTTCAACCATGACTCAGGCCATTCAGGCAATACAATGATACAAAAAGTTGAACACATTAACACAAAAACATATTAAGACATTAAAGGCAGAAGTTTCCATTCAGGCAATAGTCAAATGATATTAACAAAAACATACACCCATTACATGAAAGTTGCATAATTTTAAAATACTAATAATCAGTAAAAATTCTAATCATTAAGTAGTAGGAATTCTAGTTGAATAATCAAATTCACAACTAACAAACAATTGACAAGTGACTTACTCTAATGAGATCAGCATGAAGTCAGCAAAGACGAGATTAAATCAGTGTGGAGAATAATACTTGTAAGAAATTACTTGTCTAATCAAATTCTGAATAGTAATTTTCAATAGTTAAAATCAGAAAGAGTAAGACATTTGCAAAACGGAACAGTTTTAAGCATTTCATGTCTATAACTAGCAACCTTGCTGCTATATAAATAAATCAGATGGAAATATGTGGAAAATTTTAAGAAAATTACATTTCAAAAATTCTACCTACAATGTCAGCCAAAATGAAATAACATTTTTACCTAGCCAATTAACTTTGCTATATGAATTCTGTCTGGCATGAAACTGTTCTGCAGAACTGTCAAAACTTAACTGAACTTAGAGTTTACTAAGCAAAGCAAAGGGGTAGTTACAGTAAAACATTATCCGATTTTTTTGAGGGGGTCAAGCCCCTGCCCCCTCCAATGTGACAGCTCTTCCCACACTCCTCTAGACTATAAATATACTGCCTCAGAGACTGCACAAACTCAGAGAAATTATAACTTATCTTTATATATGTCTGACTATGCTATGCAAGATAAATGAAGTAGGTATAGTAAAACAGCTCCCTAATTCATTATTACTAATATTTATTCCTGCCCATCCTGTTAGGTATCTACCAGTCTGTTGGAATTTGCAATGGTCTGTTAGCTAGCATCTCTTTCTTGCCCTCTCCACTTTTTTTCACTTAGGCCACTTTCTCACAACCTTCTCTTAATTCAGCTTTCCCTGTCAATACTTCTCACCACAACGTTCCCACTCACTCTCTCTTTTTTATTTCTCCGCAGTCCTGCCTCCTCTTCTCATCACAATACAATCCCAGCACCATTCTACACTCTCTTGCAAAGATGATTGACCATCTTCCTTCTTTTATCTGGGACATAACCAGTTATACATTTTTGTAAATACTGAAACTTAAAAAAAAATAAATAAACTTTAATTACAACACCGTATCATAGATGTTCCTTCAAATGTACCCCAATAATATGTTTCTAAAAAGTAGTCGTACACATTCACTTAATGTACCTTTCATACTATTCAGTACAGAAAAAAGTTTTAAAAATGCAGGAACTATCAATCATGCTCTCTAACACTTTGTGCTGGGGGCAGCTGCTCCCTTCACTCCACAATCCTGAATTAATCATACACAACTCCTACCTAAACTCTCCTAGCTTGGTTTCTCTCCCTACCCTTATCTGGTTCCATAACTACCTGACTGCTCTGTCGCTGTACTCTTCTGAACCTGTCTGGTACCATCACTCCATAACCTGGTGTCCCTTCACCTCATCTGTTTCTCCCTTTATATAAATAACCTCTCCTCTGATTTCACAGTACTAAGAGCCATCTTTTATTCTGGTAATCTCTTTCTACTTCCGGAAGGCAAAGGCAATAGCTCAGTACAAACAGAGCTTCAAATGCAACACCCTTGTCTTTGTTATTAACTTCATAAAAAACAACTAATATTAAATGCTGGGAAACACTGCTATTTAGAACTTTGCAGTGACTAACTGATAACACCCTTCTACAGCTGTCTGACCACTGGGAATACTGCTTTACATACAAACCCTTATAGGTTCACAGGTTACTACTAAGCTAACTGCCCTTGCGAGCCATTTTAAGCCTAGCTAATTATCCCTTGTGAGACTCAAACCCTGCACCTTGTGCATGCAAGGCAAACACCTTAACTATTAGGCCACCCTCCCAACTAGAAGTACCTGGTTATGTGTTATGTACTTCTCCACACTTTCTCATACATTTCACCTACAGACTGAATCCACTGTATGCAAAACTCTCTACAGATTAAAATACTGTTATAAAATTTCTAGTAATCTCAGCTCTGAAGTCCGTCTTACTCCTACAATATCCTTTCCTATACCTTTTCCCATACTTCTCCTGATAATTCATACAACTTTACTCTTCTGCAAAAGACCCAGATATGTAGGTCTGTCATCCGTCCTAACCACCACACCCATCAGTGTTTTCTCTCCAAAACTAACTCTCTCCCCATTACTGCATGGACTAACTTTTCATTTGGTTATACAATATACAAATGACTTTGATTAAAATGTTGCCCTCTTCTTGCCTGCATATTTACCTTCCCTACTTGTAAGTATCCCATTCAATCCACTCTCCCATGCTATTGCTTCTTAAAATGAAACTCCACTTTTTCTTCCACCAAAAGATCCTTTTCTAAACTTACCTCTGCAGTACTGGGCACCATTCTTCCTGATATTAGCATCTCCACTGTCTTTAGCTCTGATAGGTTTATAGGTTCATAGGTAAATACTAGGCTAGCTGCCCTTGTGGGCCATTTTAAGCCTAGCTACTTTATTTTATTTTTATTATTTATTTTATTTTATTTTTATTTTATTTTATTTTACATTTGTTGACCAGACTGGTCTAACTGGATATATGTCCATTTTCAGTAGAGGCCCGGGGAGAAAAGCTCCAAGCATCGGCAGTGACAAAACATACAATATATATCAATAGTAAAATGAGTTATAGTACATTGTTTAGATTGTAGGTACAATAAACTTGTACAGAGTTCTTTAGTGTGTTTAAGCCAAGATCAAATATAGAGAAACAAACAAACAACATTTGAGAGCTAAAGAAAATATATGGAGATTCCAAAAAAAAAATTAAAATTGTTTTTTTTTTTTTTTTTTGGAAGAAATCATTATTACAGGTAGGCAACATAGAACAGTGGAAAGAAAGAAGCATTGGGAGAGCAAGAAGGGGAAATGAGATATCAATCAGGGTTAGAGCAGGGACAAAGCCAGTGAGTTTTAAGTTATTCTTTAAGATGTTTTTCAAAAAGCAGTGTGGAAGCAAGTATAGAAAGTGTTCACTAGGAAGCTGGTTCCAGGTTTTTCCCACTGTGTTGGTGAAAAGTGAGTCCCCAGCTTTGTTGTTGAATTTAATAGTGGAAACTAGAAGCTTATTAACTGAGCATAGTGTTGCAAGATTTTTATAGGGGGTAATCAGATTAATGAGGATAGGGGTATTATTAGGGTGGTAAAGGATCTTTTGGATGATAAGAAGTTGTTGACAAAGTAGTTGGTTCTGCAGTTCTAACCATCCCAGTTGTTTTAGGTTGTGACAGTGGTGAGTTCTAAAGGGGGTGCCAGTGGCAAATCGGGCTATGTTATTGTAACTGGTTGAAAGTTTGGAAAGGTTGTTTTTAGAATGATTGGTATATATTGCAGAAGCATAGAACAGGGTAGAGATCAATTGGGTCTGGGCAATAGTGGTTCTGGCTATAGGGGTAAGGAAGGGTTTGATTCTATAAAGGGTGCCTAGTTTTTTGTTGACAGACTTTATAGTAGCATTAATATGGTCATCATAGCTAAGGTTGTTGTCAATTGTTATTCCCAGGAGACAAGTTGTAGTGTCAGGGGATATATTAGTTCCATTGTCAGAAGTTACTGTGAAGTGAAGTTGTGATGACTTTTGAGTAGGAGCAAACAGCAATAATTTAGTTTTTTTGGTGTTCAGCAGGAGGCAGTGTTGTGTGAACCAATTTTCAATTTTCAACAGTGTTAAATAATGTCTGGGTGAGGGTCTGGAGTGAGGTAATGGACTTGGCTGAACATATTAAAGTGGAGTCATCTGCATATTGTATGCAGGTGGCTTGAGGAATTTCTGCATGTAGATCATTAATAAACAATGAAAAGAGAAGCGGGCCTAAAATAGAGCATTGTGGAACTCCTATGTTCACAGGGAGGAGTGTAGAAAGATTTTTATCCCAAAGCACTGCTTGCTGTCTGTTTTCTAAATAAGATTTAAACCAGCTTACTGCTTGTGGGTCCAGTGATTGGGCTTTTAGTACATCAGTAAGCATGTGATGGTTAACCATATCAAAGGCTTTTGAAAGGTCAATAAATAGTGCAGAGGAAAGAGAGTTATTGTTACGATTTTTGTTTATACAGTCAGAAAAGGATAGCAGGGCAGTTGTTGTGCTATGGAAAGGTCTAAAGCCATGCTGGCAATTGGCAAGTAAATTATTCTGGAGAAGGTGGTCAAGCAGTTGTCTGTGGATGCATTTCTCCATTATTTTAGCTATTGGAGAGAGTAAGGCGATTGGTCGAAAGTTGGAACGCTCAGTAGATGTCCCACCTTTATGTAGTGGGATGATATGGGAGACTTTCCATATGGAATGGATTGTGCTTTCCAAAACTGTTCTATTTATAAGGATGGAGATGGGATGGGCAATGGCTTTAGCTGCGATTTGTAGGTATTCAGCTGGAAGACAGTCAGCAGAAGAGGTGCATGGTTTGAGTTTTTGAAGGAGGTTGCAAATGAGGGATGTAGGTACAGGTTGTATATGAAAGGCTGGAGCTGGACTATTCATGGTGTTTAATGGGGAGGTGGTAATAGGTGGTAATGTATTAGCTAGGGTTTGAATGGCTTCAGTAAAACAGCTATTAAAGGCATTGGGAATTTGCTTAGAGTTATTATGGTTAAATCCTGATGATGCAGGAGTTTTAGAATGGCCTGGCTGAAGTAGTTTGTTGATGCCTGACCAGAACGTTTGTGGTTTTTGTTAGTGGGTTTGTTGGAGGTGAAGGTAGTAGTTTTTTTTTTTTGTCTTGTAGAATGTCTTTTTTGGTGGCATTTCTTAGCTGTTTAAAATAAAGGTGATCTGATGGACTTTTAGAGGCTCTCCATTTGGACCACATTTTATTTATTAACAGGATCTTTTGCCTAGTTTGTTTTGTGAGCCATGGGGCAATTTTGGTACTTTTTCGAGAAGAGCGATAGGGGGCATGGTAATCTAGGATTTGTAGGAATCTAGTATTAAAGTAAGTCACTGCTTCATCAAGTTGAAGATGATACAATGGTGACCAGTCACATGCTTTCAGTTCATTTTGGAAGGCTTCTGGTTTAAAGTTTTTTTAGAACGGGAGGTTTTAAAAATATCAGTATTAGGGCTATGAACTCTTTATTTGATAATATAGGTTAGAGCATGGTCACTGATATCATCTGGAAGGGTTCCTGGTTTATAAGTATTAAGATGGCTGTTTAGAAGGATCCAGTCTAGGGTGGTTTCCTTGCTGCTTGGTTTATGGATTCTAGTAGGTGTGGTTATTATTTGTGAGAATCTGTAAAGATTTATGTGATTGATAGGATTAGGAGAGCTACAGGTTGCCCAGTCTATATTAAAGTCACCTAGCACAATGGTTTTCTGAGGTAGGTGAGTAGAGAGGCAACTAAGTATGTTTTCAAGAGTATTGATATTGTTTCCAGGGGGAAGATAGGAACAAATTAGATAGATAGCTTTGGAGTTGTTGATTTGAAGTTTAGCAGTAAGGGTTTCTGCATTAGTATTTGAGGGCAGGAGCGTATTGAAGAGTGAAAGTTGGAGTTCTGATTTATACAAAATGGCTACACCTCCACCCTTTTTGGTTTTGCAGTCACATCTCAGGATATTATACCCAGGAGGGGTAATTTCATGGTCCTGAGTTGAGAGCTTTAGCCATGTCTCTGTAATACAAAGAATATCGAATGCATGCACTTCTAAGAGTGCATGTAGGTGGGTAATTTTATTGTTAGGGCTACGGATGTTGAGATGAGCTATCAAGAGGGAGTTAGATGGTCTTTTTGGGGTAATGGTAGCATGAGATGTTAGGTTGTTTGGGTTACTGGGAACATCTGTACTGGGGCCGGGGTTTGGATGAATATCACCATCTAATAGGGGGTGTTTTTGAGAATATTGTATTAACTTTAGGATTTTGTAGTAGTTGTGTGGGGTTTTTTTCATGGAAGTAAGTAACATGGGTAAATCTGTGGTACTTTGGAAGTATGTAGACAGAAGTGGAGGTTATATTAATGTGGTTGAGGGAATGTATGTGAGAAACTGGTAGAGTTTGCTGGTAGGGGTGGTGGTGTTCAGGAAAAGAAAAATGCTCAAAGAAGGTTAGTGTGTATGGAAGAGTAAGTGAACCTAGAATAGTAGTTAAGAGTAGTAGGTTTGTGTGAATAAATTTGTGTATTAGGGCCATTTGGATGTGAAGGTAAGGTGGTAGAGTACGTTGAGGTAAGGTGTCTAGTATTTGATAAAAAATAGAGATGGTAGAAATGAGAGAGTGCTGTAAGAGGTAGAGCTGGTTGAGAGAAGAAGTGTGTAATACAATAAAATAGAGGTGGGTATAGGAGAGAAGGCTGTATAATGTTAGCAATACAGGAAGGAAGTAGAGTGGAGAGGTTTGGGTGTGGACTTAAAATGTAAAAACTGATAAAGGAAATTGAGATTGGGGTGGGGTAGTTAAGTAGAAGTAGTCTGTGATAGGGTGATAAGTGGAAGGGGTGTGGCTGTAGAAGTATAAGGTTAACAGCACTGGGGGTGGGTGTGAATTGGGGGTAGGGTAGGGGAGCGGAGTGAGCCCGCAGGGTGAACGGAGCGGGTAGAGTCAGGTAATGGAGCAGCTAGAGGAGAAACAATCAGCAAAGCTGATTACTGAAGGTAAGTTATGTAAGTCTAAAGTGGGAAAGAGCAGAGATAAGTAAGGAGTCTTTTCCTTTTTATGCTCAAAATAACCTATCCCATTTGGTCATAGATTGGCCTTATCCTTCCCATAGTTGATAATTATATATATTATCCCTAATGAGAATATTTGGGATCATACTATATATAATTTGAGAGGACTCATGCATGGAATAAAGCATTTAGAAGCTGCTTCTGTCTGTTAGTAGTAGTATAGAGGGCAGTTTTGGGGTAAATTTTCTATTTCTAATCCATAGATCTGAGTTGTGTTTGAAAATGGAGAGGGACGACCTTTGTTTTATGTGGATGGGAAGTCTGTTCCACAGCAGAGGTATCATCTGCAAAATTGTATTTATTTATTTGTTTGTTTGACTTTTGTTTACTGGGATAGTCCAACTGGATGAAAGCCCATTTTTAGCGGAGGCCAAGGGAGAAAAGCTCCAGAGGAAAATTACAGAAAAAGGAATTTCAGTTTAAAAAAATAGAATTAACAGTTTCTATCAATTTAAATGACGCATCCAAATGTAACATTATGTAGGATACACAAAGTAATTAAATGACAATGTTAATGTTAACCATTTCTAGCAAATGTTAAAGGATAGACACAAATACAACAGAACATAAAATAACAGTTTCTAGCAAATTTTAAAAGATAAACACAAATGTAACAGGACTTAAAATATGTACACTGCAATTTGAAAAGAAACCCATAAGTATGCAAGGTCATAAAGTACATTCAATAGGAGGTATATAAGGGACATAAAATACATGCAATAGAGAATTTTTTTTTTTACAGTTTATAACAGTTGCAGAACAACCCACTAATATATGGGGGGGTCATAAAATACCCGCAAAAGGGAATAGATTGATTCCAGGGTGTTCTAGATGTGAGGTAAAACCTACTTAATTCATGTATAAAGATGAAAACAAGAGTTGTAAATAAATAGGAAGCCTGCTAGTGGGAAATGTGTGGTTACAGTTGGCAAATTATTAGTTGGTAGGATACAGTGTGTGTAATCGTAGGCACCATAGAAAGGAGGGAGGGTAAGAGTTGAAGAAGAAGGCAAGAGGGCTGGGGAAGAGAATGATAGAAGAGATGGGGAGAAATGCAAGAAAATACATGAAGAGGTGATTAGGTGAGGGGAAAATTAGTATGTGGTAGAAGCAGTATAGTATGACATATGTAAGGAGTAAGAATAGGTGTAGTTGCTATATTAACTGGGAGTGGTACAAGAGCAAAGCCAATTGTTATGGAGGAAGTCTTTTAGAAGTTTTTTAAAGTGAGATGGGTTGGATGTGGTTAGGACTGGATGAGGGACAGTATTCCATAACTTTGAGATGTAGTTTGAGTAGAGGGAGGGAGTCTCCAGCTTTATTGTTGGATTTAGTGACTTGTAGTAGGGAATTGTTAGAGATCTTAGGAGATGAGTGTTAGTATAAGGTTGAAGCAGAGTTTGAAGGGTGGGGATTTTATCAGGGTGATGTACTATACTGTGAGCAGAGGTTAGTTTATTATAAATCGGGTGGTTGGGAAGTTCTAGCCAGTTTAGTTGATGTAAGGCAGTGCAGTGTTGAGACTTGCATGGTGTGTTAGTGGCAAATTTTGCAATCTTATTCAGCAGCTTTCTAATTTGCAAAGATCAGTTTTACTCAAGTTAGTAAAGACGGGAGAAGTATATAACAGGGTGGAGAGTAGATGAGTACGCACTATCCTGTCTAGTGTTGTTAGTTAAGAAGAACCTAACTCTATACAGTGAACAGCGTTTTATGTGTGTTTTCTTAATGGACTGTGGTAGGTGTAAATCGAACTTCAGATTATTGTCGATTACTACACTTAGTAGTTTTGTTTGTGTGACTGCTGATATTGTGGTGTTGTTGGAGGAGTATACTTGGAATGGGGTGGGGGTATTGTGTGGTTTGCCGGGGTAAAAGAGCATCAGCTTAGTCTTAGAAGGGTGCAGAATTAGTTGATATTCCGAGAGACATGATTCAACAGCAGAGAAGGATTGCTGGGTGCTGCACAGATAAGAGTTTGCGTATTATACAACTGAGGCAAGGGGGGTTGATGAAGGGAGATGATTAGTGAAAATACTAAACAGTAAGGGGCCTAGAACAGAACTTTGAAAAACTCCCAGGTTGACAGGAAGTAGGGAGGACAACTCCTGGTGCCATTTGGTGGCTTGCTGCCACCCAGATAAGAAGCTATGAAATCATGTGAGAGATGAGTGACTAAGTTTTAGGGTGGCAAGTTCTTCAAGTAGTTTCTGATGGAAGACTGTATCAAAGGTTTTAAAGAGATCTAAGAAGATAGAGGAAACTAGTTGTCCATTATTTTGGTGTTGATTAATGGTATTTGTGAAGCTTAGGAGGGCAGTTGTGCTATGGTGAGGGCAGAATTTGTGTTGAATATGAGATAAGAGGTTATTGGTTAGTAGGTCGTTTAGAAGCTGCAAGTGGATGCATTTTTCCAAAATTTTGGACAGAGGTGATAAGATAGCAATGGACCTGTAATGAGAGATCTCGGTAGAGTTACCCCCTTTGTGCATGGGGATGTTATAAGATATTTTCCAGTTTAAGGGCACATAGTGTTCCAAGATACAGCAGTTGATCAATACAGTGAAGCGATAGGCAATAGCGTCAGCTATTTTTAGGAAATCTGTGGGTTTAAGTTTACACAGAAGTTTTTTTTATAGTGAGAGTGGGAAGAGATTTGAAGGTGAATGTGTCACTGGTATTACTAGATAGTGATGGAATAGTTGGAGAGAACTGAGCTGGTGCTTGGTGAGTGATCTATGGAATCTTGTAAGGAATCTGTAAAGTAAGTGTTAAATTGCATGGCTATGCTGTTGGTGTTGGAAGTGGTAGTAGGGATAGGGCTGGATGTATTGCCAGGGTGAAGAAGTTTATTTATGGTGTTCCAGAATTTCTTGTGGATGTTGCAGGGTAGAATAGAAATTCTTTTTGTCAAGTTTCATTTGGGATTTTGCTTTGTTCCTAAATTGTTTATATTTTTCTAGGTTAGTTTGATTTTTTGTTTTTTTGAGCCAGAGAGTCCAGGCATAGTCATTTTCTCTCTCTCCTTTAATAGTTTTTTGGTGTCACTTGTTAGACATGGAGCATAGCGTGATGTTATTCTAGAGGTTCTCAAGGGTGCTAGCCTATTTAAAATATCAAGGAAAGTGGTGTTAAAGAAGTGTACAGCAGAGTCTAGGGAAAGAGTTATGAGAGGAGTCCAACCACAATTCTGTGGAAGTGAAATATCTATGGGTTAAAGCTATTTTTGTTATGGATTAGACAAAAACAAGTTTGCCTGTGGGGGTTAAGGTGACATCTGATCAAATAGGTGGGGAGATGGTCACTTAAGTTATTGGGGAGGCAACCGGATTGAAAGGCTAGTGAAGGTTTGTTGGTGAGGATCCAATCCATTATTGATTCCCTTTTGGAAGTCTTGTCAATTCTAGTTGGGGTTTGAGTAACCTGGGAGAATCCATAAAGATTGATGAAGTTATTTGGATTATCAGTGTTGTAACAAAACCAATCAGTACTGAAGTCACCCATTATGATGGTTTCTTGTGTATAAGTTAAGGAAATCCAATGTAGTATTTCCTCAATTGTATTGGAGTTATTGTCTGGTAAGATACATATGGCTATTATGATTAGATGTTTATTAGTGTTGATTTTAGGTTTGCTGAATAGTATTTCTGAATTATTAAAGTTGGGATTATTGAGGTGAATAAGTTCTAGTTTTAAGTTTTGCTTATACATTATGGCTATGCTCCCTCCATGCTTGGAATATATAACTGTCCCTCCAATCCATTCTGTTGATACTGCAGAAGAGGTTTAAATCCCTAGACAGAATATTTCTGATGTCATTTGACTTGCTGATATGCAGTAAATCCATCAGTAATGGGTAGGAGGATGCCTTTTATGCCAGACACAGGTCACCTGTTAACAATCTGTAGAATACCGAGTATAGTGACAGGACTTTGAGTTGGTCCATGTAGCATATGCTGTTTAGAACTTGTATCCTTTTAGTAAGGTGTCTCTGTAGGCATTCCAGTTGTTGCATGTGTCCGGACAGATACATTGCTACAGGGGACATTATAGTCAATGATTGGCCTAATGAGGGCTAAGTAAAGGGAGACAATGACCTCCCTAGATCTAGACACAATCCATTTGCTGATAAGCTGTGCAATATAAAAGGGCTTTCTTAAAACAATAGACACATGTTGGTCAAAAGTGAGATCATTGTTCACGTAAGTTCCCAAATACAGAAGGCACCAACATAAGGAAATACTATACAAACATACCAAATCGATATGATAGATGATGGAATACTGCATATGCAGGGCGCAATGGTAGACCAGGCGAGAAATCGACGAGAGTTCTAAGGGTGGGAAGGGGTACCAATAATCCAACATCCGGCGAGATGAACCTAGCATGAGCGTTACACATGGGAAATAACTTTGTGAGAATGAAGAAATCACCATATAAATGTAATGATATCCGTCTAGCTCCCTTGATCCTTTGTACTTTCAAAAGAGGTATGGAAATGAGAGATAGCCCTGATGGAGAGCCAAGGTTTACCCTATCTAGAAACATGAGGTGGTGTAATGAGGACAAATAAAGATGAATGGTTTAGCCTGAGTAACTGATATGTGATACAGTGTTTAAGTGATAGTGTGTGATATCAGCAAAAAAATACAAAGCTTGATCTTGGTGGAATGTCCCTTTAAGTTTGTCTGCCATGTTTGGCGCTACTTTTGTAAACATCAGTAAAGCAGTCAGTTGCTCATTTTAGAAAGAGTTCGTTTTGTATTATTTCAAGGCCAAGTTTCTCTATGGAGCAAAAGCTACAGCAAGTTGAAAAGATTTCGTTGGATTTTGTTCTATCATGTAAAATGATAGTTGTTGGAAACTGATATAATGTCAGATGGACTCCAATTTATTGTTTGGGTTCTTAAAGAAGGTAATTAATTCAATGGGTTTTGAAATATTACTAGAAAATGTTGGTTTGGGGAGAAAGGAAGGATTAGTCGTAACTTAGCAAATAAGGAATGAAGTGACAAAATTTCATGTTATCATTCAGGCTATTTCAAAGGGGAACTTGATCAGCAGATGTAATAACCACTAGAAATAAGGTTTCGAATGACGAAATTTTTAAAATGGCAGAGAAAGCTGGTTCAAGGGTGGCAACATCAATGAAAAACAGCCTTTTAAAAATAGGCAGAAATATCCGGACTTTGGTTAGGTCTGTCATGAAAAGAAACTGGTTTTATTAGTTTACAAAGTTAACTCATGATAAAAAGCAGTCCACATCTCCTTAACATGAAAGTTAGAAATAGCAGCTAACTGTACTGACAAAGTAGTCAAGCTCCAACATGAAATAGTTCAGTCAAGAACTCAAAAAGCTTGATGGTTATCTAGAAGGGTCCCAAATGTCTTGACTCCGCCCAAAGAATAAAAGAATTTCCAGGGGGAAGGTGCAAGTCTTTAGAGATGGACAAGATGAAGCAGGGGGTGAGGAAACCCATAGTGAGAACTCACAAGACCTGGCTAAAAAGATCTGGCGGCCGGTCCAAGCTGCTAGATGGAGATTCTAGAAGATGGGTGAGGAACCGGTGGCGGACGAGAAAAAGCCGTCTGGAGAATAAGTCCAGCTTCAAGGTCCAAACTTAGAAACTTTGCAATAGAAGGAAGAGTGGAGAAATTTATGAGAGAGACCCGGGGCCAATGAGAATAATAGTCGTCTGAAGGGACTTCCCTTGAGGTAAAATAGGCAAAGTAGCTCCTGCATCTGGCTGGCATATAGAGAACCGGGGGGCAACTAGTGCACCAGCGGCGAAAATGGGGACTTCTTAACTGAGGGACATAGGGCAACTTGAGGGATCACATTTGGCGTTCATTGGAAGCATCGCCAGGGGCGGTCGGCTGGCCCCATTTGATTAGAAATTGCGCACCATGGACTGAAAAGTTGAGGAATTCTCAAATGGATTGCCAGTATTGCCCTGCTCAGCCTGATTTTGGTGGCGTTGGATGACGGGATGTGGTTTAGACATCGAAGCGAACTGACATGCCCGTTGCCTGAACTCATAGAGGTCCAATAGTTGCGAAGACCTGGTTTTGCAAGCAATGCCAAAAATACTGACATGTGTACTGTCTGAACTTTCACAATGGCACCTGGACTCAGAAGTATTCGCCTGTTCCAACCCTCCCTGAGATGGTCCCTCCAGAACATTGATGTGGCCCGGTAACTCCCGGGTGGTCCATTAGCTAGCTTGGCTGTGGTCGCCCTCTAAGTCTGTATGCAGACCTCATAACCCCTGTTTGTTTATAAATTAAGCTGGCAGTGGAATTGCTAAATGTAGTTCGCTGGATGGGATTTGCAAAAGGTTGCAACCACCACGTGGTGTGGTTGCATGTTTTGGGTTATCAATATTTCAAATGAGTCAGTGAGAGATTGGAATGACCATTGACCAAGCAGAAGACACAAGATTTTTAACAGATGTCTCATCTTCCCAAGAAGGAAATGCTAGAAAGCTGCCGCCGAGACCCAAAGAACTAAATGACAATTACTAAATGGATTTTCTAAACGACAGCAGAAGGAAATGTTTGTGTGAAGTGCATGTTAAAGATTTTTCTAATTCCAGTTTTAGAACTAAATGTGTAATATCTAAATTCGCTCCACCAAGCAATTGTATGCTGTGATAGCTGGTGGTAGCAGACAGGAAGGAAGTCGCTGGAATCCTAAAGTGTGTACAAAGTTTGTAGCACTCATCCCTAGCTTGTATCCTGCCATTTGGGTGGTGAAGACCAGGAGGAGTGCGTCGAATGCACTGGCTGAACTGGATAATCCTGATAAATGAGCCAGCAGGCTGCTCATCCTTATGAACATTTGGTGCTGACCTGGGGGCAGTAAAGGCAGCAAGGGCGGGTGAGATCCATCCAGTCGCAAATCTGGGTAAATGGAGCGCAAATCCATCCCTGGGCGCCCTGGCCCATTTTCTTGTGGTGGTATCGAGATTGATGAGATGGCGAGCATCCAGTCGTTTCTTCTGTAAAAAAGGAAGGTCGATTGCTAAAACCGTGAACTTTTCTGGGCTTGGTCAGGTGTAACGATGGGGACTGGTCAGGAAATCGGCCTAGCAGCCCTGTTTTCTGCTATGGTATGGGTCTCCTTGAAGTAAGTTCAGCGAATCCTATTTGAATCGTGGAAGACTGGTGGATAGACCTGTCTCTAGCAACTTTATGAAATTTCTTGTTTGAAGTTTTTACGCAAATGGGGGTTTACATCTAAGCGTATTCTCTTTGGGAATGGGAGTGTGGATAGCCTCCAGTCCAGGACTGCTCTGGTAACAGTAAGCACACCCAATTGTCACGAAGAGTTTTGCCAGGCCTGAGGTATAAAGCTATCTCTCCCCGACGCACTCCTCTCTGCTTTCCAGGGACTGCCTCTGCCTCTAGGCCCCTACCCCGTTGGGAAAGGTTATCCTGTCACCTTGGCTGCATTTTTCCCACCCAGGGGCTCTTTGGGCCCTCGTAAGCTCTGCCTCTAGACGGACACCCTATTAATGTTTAGGGACCTCCCGTCTGGTTCTGCCAGAAAGGTAAAAAGCGGACTCCGAGGCCAAAAGCGAGTCTCCAAAAAATGGGCACCAAAAAAGGAACCTTTACTTTAGGAAGCCAAAGTACAGCTCCATCAAATGAAATGTTAGTAAGGAAGGCTGCAGAAAGGCTTCATAACGATCATAAAAGCGCATCAGAGATTGCCTACGAAGAGGATCGCTGGCCGATGCCCTACTGATCGCCCGGCTGCGTGTAGATATCGCCTCAGTACCTAACCAGTACCCCTGCAAGGAGTCCTGAATGCTCTAACTTAGATCTTCTGCGCTCTAAAAAAAATGAGTGAAGGTATCCAGGATAGTGAAGGAGCTAGATCCACTCTGTAAGCAATCGTACATAAGGTAAATAGTTCGTGATGCGCAGATGGTAGGCTGAACTGAAAATGCGCTAGACGTATGCGTTTTTGGTCGAGAATGCTTTGTTAGGCGCATGGACTGATGAAACCCGGCATCTGTGAGGTTGTCCTTTGGCTGCCGCAGCATCACTGGACTTCCTTTGGTGGACTAAGCCTTGTCCTTCCATGTCAGGTAGTGCTTATTTGGTAGCTCCATTACTGGTTCACCATGGCAGATGTCTTAAGCCCGGGCACCAATGAGGAGGAAGGGCAATGAAGGCGAGGGTGGCCCGGGAGGAGGAAGAGGCACAGAAATACCTAGGACCTCTCCTCTTCAGGATCCCAGAAGCCAAGAGTCTCTGCCATAGGACTCTGTTTAGGATCTCCAAGATGTGAAAAAAGAGACTCATCTCTGTCAGTATCAGATCATCACTTCTGACTCAGGAGAGTCGGGACTTCTCCTCAAAAGGATTCTTGTCCAAGAATCCTCCTGTCTCGAGCACACAGGGAAGCTTCTAAGGGACTGTGCATTGGGGGACACCGGGTGAAGTGGCGAGAGAAGAGGGCCGTGGTGGGGAGGGCGACGGTCAGAAGTGGGAGGCGGCTTCTGTAAGTTCTGGTGGTGCAGGGTGGATAACACCTTCATGCAGGGAGGAAGCGAGGTACCCCGAAGTGTGGGGTGCAGATCCGGGGGAGATCCCACACCTTCACTCGAACAGTCGAGCCCGGGTCCCGACCCGAGTATCTAAACCGGAAAGGCCCGGGCCAAGAAGTCGGACAGGAACGAGCGCACCGACCCGAGGAATGCCTGAACATTCGATCCGCGCCCGAGGGATGATCGCGGATCGGGCGCATGGGTCGACCGGATGGAGACAAGATGAATCGGTTGCCCAGCATCGAGAAACGGATGTCAGATTCACAGGCTTTATTTCAATCAAGAGTGTTCTTCCGGTTCTGGGACCCGGGCTCCACAATCATCAGGCATGCAGATAGTGGCAGGCCTTCAAGTCTCAACTCCGGATAAGTGAGAGAGAGATAGTGGCGCATCAATAGTCTCGCTTTTATCAGCTGAGAGGCACGGGGGCTGTGAATGGGGCGTATCGGAAAGGGCCGAAGAGCCACCACGGTCCCAGAGTGGGTGTCGGAGAATTCAAGTCACGGAGGGAGGGAGCTCACGAAGTCTCCAAACCCGACTACTCAACGGGAGCAAGTCTGAGAGAACTCCCCCGCTTACCCAAGACTTCGGCTTCGGAAACTTGCCCTCAGTTGAACGCCGACTTCTTAAGGGCTCGGACGCCTTCGGTGATTCGGAGGAGCCTCTCCTGAACCCGATGACATCAAGAGTCTCCTGTCCATCAGTTCCTGATTTGGATGCCTGGAACCTTCCACCCAGAGCCTCCTGGAAAGACTATCCGCCTTGGACAAATAGAACAGTCCTCTCTGTACACATGGGAGGCCGCAAGGTGACAAATAATGACAGTGATCTTGTAAGTAAGAGGTTTTGGCAACAGATTTCATTTTCTCAGACATAATGAAGAAAGAGAAAAAGAAAGAGCAACACAGTAACAGTCAGAAAGGAAATTCAAGGTCCAAATCCGGTAGATATGTAAGTCCGTTTGTCAATTTCCAGTAGCTGTGATCAATCCCAAAACTCACAGGGTCATATCCCAGTTATATAGTTAAAATAAGTTAAACTAAGTTAACGGGGTGCGGTACTCTTCTTCATCACACACTCACACAACTACAACTAGTGATCTTAAACAATAATTCTTGTTCTTAAAAAAAAAAAAACCAAAAAAGTTAAAATCTATGAAAAAAACCCTCGAGCTAGCCTCCAGCGTCGCGCAGCGCAGCAAAGCACTATGGAAATCTGAGAGAAGGGATTGTGGGTATTAGTATTATGTGTCTCGCTTCTTCATGTTGCAAGGCTTCAGTGCGGCGGGCCGCGGAGGGAGGTCGGCCTCGGCCCATGTGTAAGAACAAAGGCGAGATTGAACACTCTCACATTAGTGGTTCAACTCTTAGGGGCATATCGTCATTGTGGTAGTTCCCTGGAATAGGTGACTTCCCAAAGGATACAATAATGTATTTTTTTCATTAATTTTTCCATAAATATCTCTTCGGAAGTTTCTTTCACTTCTACCTCATTTCCTCTACCAAATGCAAATGTTTCAGCAGTAACATCTCTTGGCTAGAACCTTTCTTTCATTACTTCCCTGCAGTCTTTTTTCCATCTAACTCTTATACTAAACTATTTTCCTCCATCATTTTCCTGCACTCTTTCTTCCTCTCTCATTCTATACCAATCCTTTGTACCAAACATCTACTATATGACGAAAGTAGCATCATGTATTTAACTGTATTCTATCCTCTGAGTGGCAGTGTTGTTCAGTGACACTAGCTTTGATATGTACCATACTACATTGTATATACTTTTAAAGAAACTCTGGTAATCAAACCCTCCAATGACTGATGCATATCTAAGGTGTCATAATGTATGTTATTTGTACTTCTTTTTCTATTCCATTCAAGCTGCTCGAATATAGTGCGAATTATAACCTAAAGTCCACTGGTCCAGGTCATGGCTGAAAAGGGTTTTGTGACCAATGCACAAACAAAAATGTCAAACAAACAAATAAATGAATAAATGCATACAGTCACACACATGCTGTATTCATAAATGGAAGATAAGTTCCCCGCAAAACATTTATTACTGGGAATGCTATTCTTTTAATTTGAAACAATTAAGTACAGAAATATGATATTTGGATATAAAACCATAACAGCATTTTGACACTACCCCCAATCCAAAGACCTAGAAGTAAAGACAAGTAGAGGTAAGAGAAGCACTTGTGGAGTTGTAACCACATAATAAAGCAAACACACAGCCTGCTTAACACTGTACATGACAAGCTGTTTATAATGGCCTAGCAAATGCAAAAAATTCTACTGCCTCCTTCAGTATACTAATCGGTGACTTTTTTTTGCTTTCCTTATATGTTAACCAGGTAAGCCCAGTAGGTACAAGTCCCTCATTTGAGGTGTGGACAGGGAATACTATCTAGTTAACTGACATCTTCAGAGTGAAGACTGATGGAATCAAACTCAGCACCACAAGGTAAAGCTTGCTAGCAGCTCCCAGCTCATCTGTTGCAACGGTACCTTTCTATTTATTAGGGAAAGGGTTAAGGAAATGTGGCTGGTTGCACGTGACTAGACCAAGAGATGTGGATGAATGCACTGTTCTAAAGTCATGTCAAATTCCCTTATTTCTGGTACTTAAAAATGAGTCTTGGTTAAACGTTTTTTTACCAGTATTACAATAACATAGCATAACACAACACAGCATAACATAATTCAGTTGTTCTTTCCTAGAAAGGGCAACAAGCCATCTCCCTCCTTTGAGAAATATGTGGTTGAGGAGTTAAAGGCTTGACTGTTATAGCAGATGTGTGGACCACCAGGGAATAAAGAAGATAATTCAAACTGCAGCTATATTATTATAAACAAACAGATACGAATTTACAGAGACTAGACAGAACATCATTTTACTGGAATCATTTTCATTTGCAAGGCAAACTCTAGCCACCATAATTGATATATATATATATATATATATATATATATATATATATATATATATATATATATATATATATATATATATATAAAATCAAGGAAACAATGTATTACAAAAGACGTTAAATGGATGCAAAGAAATTACAGGTGCTTTGGCTGAAGCTGGTGATGTTAAAAATCATAAGACCTGAAGATGATGCTAATTCAATTTACAACATGGCAAACATATACAGGTATATTTTTCAACTGGTTTTCTGTTTAGTTGCTACTGTGACACCCTGAGGTCAGGTCAGCCAATGAGCAATCATTCTGCAAGGAAAGACCAACTGACTGAATGAAACTGTAAAGTAAGCACACACTGAATAATATGCAGAGGTATACTTCTGAAAAATATTAAATGAAAATTATTAAAGTGTTGCTAAGTTAAAGTAACCTAGGATTAAAACTGGATGATTGAATGTGGCATACTATATATATATATATATATATATATATATATATATATATATATATATATATATATATATATGCAATGGACAATGGGTGTAAATTTCAATTACAGACTTAAGACTGGAAAATACTTTTAGAAGAATGAAATAATTAAAAAAAAATGAACTATGACAGTCTAGAAAAAAAAAAACAGAGATAATGACACTATCAACTGTCAGGGGAAAAAAGGGAAAACAGGCAATATAACAAGCACAGAAAGTATGCAGAATATGTACTATACTTATGAGGTACTTTGTGGTTTATAGCTTATGACATCGCAGAAGTCAGAATGAAATGTACTGTTATATAGTTTCATCAATCTTGAGCATTTAAGCAATGTGTTAACCAATCCAGTGTGAGACTTGCAAGACTGAGAGAACCTGAAAATAGCTTGTAAAATGTGTCACTTTTTACAGCAGAATTCAAAAAAGCTTCTCAGCCGTATTTACTCAGATAAATAGATCCCAAAGGAAGACTTGATTAGAAACATAAATAAAACAGGGAAACCAGTAATAAAATTGGAGTATCCCTCAGAAGAATGCCCATAAGGGTCATAAGCAAGATAATTAATTAACAACTGGTAGTGAACTGGTGAGGGTAGACAGTTTTAACTGTATTAGGACAATCAGTGAAGACTGTGTCCAAAGCAGACAACATAAAAGCTAAGATAAGCTCTTGTTCTATCTGGCATCTGACCCCACTAGATTGTCTTTATTTAATTGAAACAATATAATAACGTTACAAATAAGGGCTTAAAAGGGCATGTTGTACAATAAGTGATGCAGCAGATATCAAGAACTGTACTTTTTCTAGCTTCTTTTGACCCACAATGCCTGCAAACCATCAAGAATTCCCCATGAGCCTATCTCATTCATTCTCCCATCCTAGAAATTTCTTAGGCAGGGCAAGAGTTAGCCAGGAACAGTGAATGTAATAGAGTCAGCCATGGCAGTGGCTTGGGCCTTTCATCCTAGCAACAAGTGTGTATTTATTGTGACCCTTTATCTGTCCCCTTATTGCTAATGTGTGCACCTATGTCACAGTAGAAGTGTCCTATGCCCTAACCTAGCATATGCATGCTCCTACAAACATGTTTATGAGGTCTGTCATCACTGGTTTGAGATCTCCAAGACCATAAACCTGTCTTACTGGTCTTTGTGGTATGCAAATCTTTACTTGTACAGGAGCAATAAGCCAACCACACACTCCCTCCCCATGAATGGGAAAGCCAGTGAAAGACAGTCACTCCCACCCTCCTCCTTCTGTCTTGTCCAGAGCCTGAGCCTCTAATCAAATTCAGATAATCTGAGCCATAGTCCAGGCATTAAGCTACTGAACCACAAAACACACAAATAAAAAGGAGCCCAAGGAAACAAATCCACACCTCGATATTTATTAAGCACTTTTGTCCCAAAAGAAAGGACTTCATCAGAATAACAAATATACAACAACATATAACTTATATACTATCATACCTAATTACGTGATAAGTACCACCACTTTAGCATTCATTCCCTAAAGCAATACAGTCCCTCATACAGAGTATGTTGAACTATATATATATATATATATATATATATATATATATATATATATATATGTATACACACACACACACATATATATATATATATATATATATATATATATATATATATATATATATATGTGTGTGTGTCTGTATACACACACACGCACATGCATGTATATAAAAAATACACAGATTTGTTTTTTATATATGTACATGTACGCCCACATATACAAATTAATTGCCATAAAAAACAACTGGGTAATAAAAATATTGAGATTTTGTACATCTACCATGCATGGCTCGCTTTTAACCTAAGGATTGCTATAATTGATATTGTTTCAATTAACCCAGGATGTATTGTGGCATTGATCCAAAGCTGCCATTTTAATTCCTTTAGACCTAAAAAGTCTTCTATTGGTCCTCCCATCTGATCCAGGTCTATATGGTATAATATTGTAAACTTAAAAAAAATAATCAGCATATTTTAAAATGTGTCCTGCTAAGGCATTTTGGGCTCTTTCTTCTGTATATCATAATGGAGTTGATACACCCTATGTCTAAAACAATTCTTGTTTTTTCCTATATAAAAACGTGCACTTTTGACATAAGGTGAGATATACCACACTCTTGGTATTACAATTGTACCTTTCCTGTAGTTTTATTGTCCCAAAATTCACAAGCTCAGCTTCACTTAATTCTATAGTAAATTTACACTGTGAGCCATGTCCACATTTACTCATCCTTCCTGTTTGTTCTGGGTTTTTAGTCCTTTCCAGCATAATCAAGCTTACTGTATAAAAGAACACAGTTAAAAGCCATAAACATAGAGATATACTGTTCAGATAAAAGCTCTGTAAACATCACTGTTAGCACATCACATAAAACAAGCCTTTGATGCTGCTCTACTTATAGCCATCTGTTGTCATTTCTGTTCACCTGAGCAGATAAAAAAAGATTCAAACTTAAAGGTACATATTACAATCTGTTTTTGTTTTACCAACAAACATTTACTAATCAGAACACCACAATAAAATGATATTGCACTGCAAACTCAGAGGCAGCAAAAGTTTTATCTCATGTGTAAATAAATATACATCACAACCTTGAATTGATCAAGCTAGTCTGTATAAAGGGTTTGCCTTTGTTGAAGGTTGGGCGTCGAGCTGGCACCTCGGCACCCGTAAAAAAATCTACTGCCAATCATTAGCGGACCGGAGTTCCGCTGTGGCGACCCCTAACCGGGAAAAGCCGAAAGAAAAACAACAACAAGTCTGTATAAACTGTTTTGGATTAAAGTGGAAAATATTGATGTGGGAGCCATCTCCAAGTCTAAGTATGTCTCCTAAGTGGAAGTATACTCAGCAGATCTGTTGAAGCCATTTCTACCGGACACACACACACACACACACACACACACACACACACACACACACACACACACACACACACACACACACACACACACACACACAGCCATATTACATACCTATCTAGCTACACAATAGAGAAAGCACAGTATCAGCCACAAGTGCTGCAGGAGAAGCCTTATTATAAGTGTGAGCTAGAGCACATTTGAAAGGATGACCTCATCAGTATGCAGCTGCACAATTGTTAGTGTTAAATGTGTAAGAAATTGATTTGGGAGCGCTCTTCCACTGTAAATGTTTCTCAGGAGTATTAGTACATGCATGTGATGTGTGAATAAAGCCATTTCTACCTGACACTAGAGACACCAGCACTCACTTTAGTTTCTCACTGCTAGATTAGAATCAAGTACCTATCTAGTTACACTATTCAGGGTATACATTATCAACCACAAGCACCATAGGAGAAGTATGATTACAAGAGTACGATAGAGCACATTTAAAAGGATGACCTCATCAGTGTGTTGTAAAGAATATGTCTTATAGGATCTGTGATGATAGTAGGGACTGCCAGCCATGCCAGGAAAAGTGGGGCAGTGGATGTGTAACATATGCCAGCACAGCTAGCTGGAATCTTGTAAACAATTACATGTCATTTGTATGTCAAACGGATTTGTACAGATACTTGGGCTGAAAATGCATTTGTGAGGGTTGCTTGTGTTAAAATATATCAGCAATGCACCCTGCTGGAAAGAAAAGAAATGTACATGTATTATGTATTATTGTAACTGAATTAAATGTATATGCTTTAAAAGAGAACTGGAAGAGAAGAGGTTAATCTCAAACTTTAAAATATATCTGAAATTAAATTACTGTATGGGTTAAGTCATAAAGATGTTACCCCACCGTTTTGAATGGTGCCAGAGAAGCAATGTCTATGCTAGAGAATAGGTTGCAGCTTCTGTAGAAAGAGTGGAATGGCTTTATTGTTTTATGGCTTTCAGATGCTTTAATAAAACTTAGCTAAAGGTCTAGTTGTGTATTGTAGCACACAGGTGCTAAACTCTGGTAGCTTCTAGTGATGAGGGATAGTGAGAGAAACAAAATCAGATGACCAGATGTGTGTGATGTCACTTTGTAAACCAGAAATAATATTTACATATTAGTAGGAGATTGCTATCAGTATTCTGTACTCTGTCTTGGATCTGACAACAAGGACCACTCTCCCACATTATCTTGTCTTACTCTATTAAATAAGTAGGAACAGTAATTCTTTAGATTAGTCAGGAAAATATAGTGAGAATAATTAAGCATTGTTTTTCCTGTACCTTTGTGACTCTTTCCAGTTGTGTTATTTTCAATATTTCCTGTGAATGAAACTCTGCTGTTTGCTGTTTACTGTAAACAGATAGTTAATATTTTCATGCTCTTTTATTATTTATTATTAAACATACTTAAACCTTTCATAGGATCATAGGAGGTTACTAGGCTAATGACCTTGGGGCCCTTACAAGCCTAGCCAACAGTTTATAACCAAAAAGAAACCTCAGTCAGCACATGTTGCCTGTCAATGAGGGACACAGGTGGAAACCCTGGGACAAATTTGTGGTTACCCATCCACTCATCAAGGTTGCTCTTGAAGAGGGTCATTGAGGTGCTCTGTTTGACAAGTATGGGGAGTCTATTCCAGAGACAGTGCAGTCTTTGGGAGACAAACCTGTCTCTCCAGCAGGTTTTGTTGATGTCATATATTAGATTCAGGCCTTTTGAGCAGGTAGTTCATGAGAAGTTAGACTTATGGATACTGAGCATCTCTAGTAGGGCAGGGTCTGAGACTGCCTTGTAGACGAGACACAGATCACCGCTGAGCAATCTGTACGATACCAAGTAGAGTGATAGTGATTTGAGCCAGTCTGTTTTCACTGTGGCTGGTCCTTTTTGGAAAACATTTAAGTTTTGAGGGTATTTCCACATATTAATTTGGTAATAACTCTGGCCACTCTTAAAAGTCTAGCTGGTTGGTCAATATTACCATTTGTATTAATATTAATTTCACTCAGTACAACTGGATACCCTTCTAATAGCCTTATAGTAACTGACTGTGTTAGAATAGTAACTGAGTCTGTGAAAATTAAATCTCAAAGACATTTTTGTGTCAGTTACTTTGGTAGCGACAGTTTTATTCATTTATTTTTTTGTTAGTTTAGTTTAGTCATGGACAGCAGGCAAAGATGTCAGCAGAGGATTATGGCAACCTGACAAAGAACTAGTTGGCCAAGGTGTGCGAAGCCAAAGGACTGGTGTATGCCAACCTCAAATAAAAAATTGTAATTTTTTTCTGATTAAGTTCTTGAAGTAAAAGAACGAAAGCACTCAAATATTCTGTCGTGGTGTACCTTTTTTATTTATAGTATTTTGGTACCAGTATTATTGGTCTAAGGGCTTTTTTTCTTTATTTGAGTTTGGTTTGTGCCTTTGCTCTGAGAATTTATTTGGTGTATGCCAACCTGATTAAAGAGGAAGGGATTCCAGCCTTAGCCGCAGCTCAGACCAGCAACTAGGAGAATAAACAGTCCGGTGATGGGAATTTGCAGCCCTCTGAAACAGGACAGTTCACCTTTTCCTCAGCGAACTTAAAAATCCAGCTGAAGTTAAAGAAACTTGAACTGGAGGCCAAATGTTTGGAATTAGAATCAGCAGAGAGACTGTGGCATTTAGAGGCTGAAGATAATGAGAAGCAGCATCAACATGAGAGGCAGATGCTGACCCTTCATCAGGTTCATGGAGGTAATGGGGAAGGGAATAACTCGAACCCCAGAAGCAATAAAGGTCAGTAAATTTCATCCACAATTTACAGAAGGTGATAATCTTGACTGCTGATATTTTTTTTCATACATATGAAAGAGAATGTATACACTATAATATTGACTGAGGGCTCCTGACCCCCTTACTTCATGGTAAAGCTGTAAATGCAGTTTCTAAATTGTCTGATAATGATTGTTTAAACTATGAAAAAGTCAAGAAATGTTTACTTGAATGCTTTAAGTTAACACCTGAAGCTTACAGAAAAAAAGTTTTGTGAGCATAGACGCAAGGCAGATAAAAGTGTATGTGATTATATGGCTGAGTTAAGCACTTATTTTCATAGGTGGGCGAGTGTGTGACAGGACATCACTTTTGAAGGGCTAGCAGAACTTTTGGTGAGGGAACAAGCCCTTAGCACTTTGTCTGAGGACATGAGAATCTAGCTGGCAGACCGAAAATTTAACTCTGCAAATGAGCTGGGGAAGAAAGGGAATCTCTACTTAAGCAAGCACAGCATCACTACAGAAGAAGGTGACTGCACATGGATATAAGGGACCCCATGATGGGCAGCCTAAACCACCCCAACAGAGTCCACCAGTAACAGGGGAAGCCACTAATTCAGGTACACAGCCAGGATCAAAGGTTAAATGTTTTAAATGTAACCAGTGGGGCCATGTATCATACAGATGTCCATGGAGACAAGGTGGGGAACAAAAGGAGGGGGAGCCAGCAAGTGGGAATAACAGTATGCCAGTGGTAAGTTGTCCAGAGACAACAGGGGGACCAATCTTACTGGATGGAAAGCAGGCCACTGCTAAGAGAGACACAGCCTCTGGCATAGCCATTGTGAAGCGTGCAGTGGTTAAACAGGAGCAGTACTTGCCTGGGCAGTCCACTCCAGCCAGAGCTAGATACCCTAGGTTAGTGGCTCTGTCCTCCACTGAGGCAGAGAAGGTGGCAAATGCTTTGTTAGAGATTTTCAGCAGGGTAGGTTTCCCATGAGAAATACTGATTGACAGAGGTGCCAATTTCATGCCAGATCTGCTGGCTTGTCTGTGGAAGCACTGTGGGGTGAAGCACCTGAAGATCACCCCATACCATCACCACACTAATGGTCTTGTGGACAGGTTAAACTCTACACTAACAGCCATGCTATAGGCATTTGCAGACCAGTTTAAGAGAGAGTGGTTCCAATATTTGCCCCATCTGCTGTTTGTTTACAGAAAAGTACCCCAGGAATCCACAGGCTTTTCACCCTTTGAGTTGCTGTATGGGCATAGGGTGAGGGGACCTTTAGATTTGATTTGTGATGAGTGGGAGGGTGAGTGGGAATCCCACAAGAAGTTTGTTGTGGCATACGTCCTAAACCTCAGGACAAGGCTCAGAGAAGTCATGGGCTTGGCCTAGGAGAACCTGACAGAAGCCCAACAGCAGAAAAAGGTGTGGTATGACAGGAATGCACGGGCCCGAAAGTATGCTGTGGGCAGCAGGTGATGGTTCTCATTCCTGTCAGACATGATAAACTGCAGGTAAATTGGGAGGGACCCTTCAAAGTGGTAAGGAAGGTCAGTGATGTTAACTACATGGCAGAACTGTTAGGCAGGAGGCAGAGGCACAGGTTGTATCATGTTAACATGATGAAAGCTTACTGTGATAGGGAGGCCCTTGTGCAGTGTTTGTAGTAAGAGACAGGAGCAGTCTGAGGGGGATCTATGGCTACATCAAGTCAGCCAGCAAAATGCCAAGTTACTAAGGTGGAGCCTAGGGTTGGAGGCATATGATATGACAGTGCACCACTGTAGTGGGGCTAACAATGCCAATGCAGATGAGCTCTCAAGACAGGGTTTGGGATAATGTATTCCCAGATAGGCTCATTCCGATCAAACAATGTTTCTCAAGAGGTACTTGAAAAACTAACTTGAGTCTTCAAAGGGGGGGGGTGAGAATAGGAGGTACTGCCAGCCATGCCAGGAGAAGTGGGGCAGTGGATGTGTAACATATGCCAGCACAGCTAGCTGGAATTTTGTACATAATTATATGTCATTTTTATATCAAACTGATTTGTACAGATACTTGTGCTGAAAATGTATTTGTGTGGTTTGCTTGTGTTAAAATGTATCAATAGAGCGACCTGCTGGAAAGAAAAGAAATGTACATGAATTGTTGTAACTGAATTAAATGTGTATGTTTTAACATAAGAATGGAAGAGAATAGTTTAATCTCAAACTTTAAAATATATCTGAAATTAAACTACTTTATGGGTTAAGCCATAAAGATTTTATTGCCACAATTTTGAGTGGCACCAGAAAAGCAATGTCTGTGCTAGAGAATAGGCTATAGCTCCGTAGGAAGAGTGGAATGTTTTTATTGTTTTATGGCTTCCAGATGCCTTAATAAAACTTAGCTAAAGGCCTTGTGTGTATTGTAGCACATAGGTGCTAAACCCTGGCAGCTTAAAGTGATGGAGGATGCTGCTGGAAACAGAGTCAGATGACCAGATGTGTTTGATGTCATTCTGCAAGCCAAAAATAATAGATATCAGTAGGAGATTGCTCTCAGCATTCTGTATTTTGTCTTGGATCTGACAACAAGGACCACTCACCCACATTATCTTGCTTTGCTCTATTGAGTAAGTAGGAACAGGAATTCTTTACATTAGTCAGTAAAATATAGTGAGAATAGTTAAATATTTATTCTGTAACTGTATGACTCTTTCCAGCTGTGTTATTTTCAATATTTTACTGTAAACAGATATTTAGTATTTAAATGTTCTTTTATTGTTTATTATTAAATATGTTTAAACTTTTCATTGTGGCTGGTCCTTTTTAGAAAATATTTCAGATTTGAGAGCATTTACACGTATTTACTTGGTGATAACTCTGGCCAGTCCTGAAAGCCTGGCTGTTGGTCAACATTACCATATGTACTATTATGAATTTCACTCAGTATCATTGGATACCCTTTTAAAAGCCTTATCATAACTGACTGGTGGCAGTGAATCTACTTTGTAGTCTGGGCAAAGTTGGTAGAGTGGGTAATCTGTGCCAGCCTTTCCCAGGTGTGTGTGCATGAAAATTAACTCTCAAAGAGTGTGTGTGCTAGCTACTTGGGTAGGGAAACAAAGCACTGGTTTCACAGAGAGAGTGGTGGAGAACTTGGCTTGGACACACAGCTGAGGGCTTAACTCTGAAGCTGTGCCAGTGAGAGGAGCCTTACTGAGAAAGAGAAACTCTGACCCTGAGCTGAGTGTGTTCCATGTGTGCTCTTAAGTGAAATTGTGCTTGATGCAGGGAGGTCTGCGTCTGGAAATACTGAGCATATCCATTTGTATTCCAAGTGAACGTCCCTCTCCAGTATCAGTGGTGAGGATATAGGCTCCTTGATTACTGGCCCAGAGAGGGGACATCACAGGCTCATAGGTTCATATGTGTGTACTAAGCTAATGGCCACTGGGGCCTTTTTAAGCCCTGCCATGCATCCAAAATCTCTGACAAGTTCTGGTACCCTTGGTAAGAGTAAGCAGGGGCTTGGGAGATGAAACATCTGCCCGTGTCCATTAGACACATAAGAACCAAGGCAGGGATGAATTTTCAGTTCCCCATCCAGTTGTCCAAGTTACACTTGAATTGGGTTAGGGAGGAACTCTGCTTCACATTGATGGGGAGCCCGTTCCAGAGAAGGGGGTAGTCTCTGGGATACATACCTGCCTATCCAGCAGGTCTTATTTATATTACAGGCAAAGTTTAAGTCTTTAGAATAATTAATTCTGGTGCTGTTGTTTTGTAGATATGCAGGAAGTCCATCACAGTGGGGTCCAACAATGCCTTGTATGCCTGGCATAGCTCTCCCCTCAAGAAAGTGCAGGAGACATAATAAGGGATAGGTTTAGAGGCAGTCTGCAAAGGACATGTTATTTACACCCTGAATTATTTTAGTCAAGAACATCTGTGGGCATTCCAGTTGTTGGATGTGCCCAGTTAGGTACATACCAAAGGGGGGCATTGTGCTCATTGACAAGTCTCATGAATGATGAATATAGTACAACAATAACCTCCTTGGACATAGACACCATACTTTTGTTTATAAGTTTAACAACACAGAATGATTTCCGCACTACCATAGACATGTGTTGGTCAAAGGCTAGATTACTGTCAATGTGTGTTCCTAAGTTTCTGACTACTGGGTCAACTCTTAGAGGTGTGTTGTCAAAATGATAATTGCCATGGATGGCTGATTTTGTGAAGGATACTATTATACATTTCTTGGCATTTGCATTTAATTCATGGCTCTGACACCAGTTGTCTGTGTCAGCCCTTCTTCGAGAACATCAATATCAGTGGGGGATTCTATGACTGCTCCTAATTTGCATTCATCTGCAGATCTGGTCAGCCAGAGGCCCTTGACATTGGCCTTGACTTCATAGAAGTAAATGCCAAAGAAGAGCAGTCCCAGAACCAATCCCTGAGGGACTCAACTGATGACTGGCCTCTTAGTAGAGGTGAACTCCCTAATTATAACTTCTTAGGTCCTGTTTGCGAGCCTGCTGGCATAAGGGTTTATACCTAGCATCTTGAGTTTGTCAACAGTGCCAGAGTGTGGTATTGTGTCAAATACCTTGGTCAGATCAAGGTACCATATGAACCCTTTTACTCTCATCCATTGCTTTGAAGACCTTCTCAAAGAAGACCACCAGGTTGAGTAGGCATGACCTGCCCTTGACTAACCCAAATTGGGCTGGGTCCAGTGTCCAGAGGTTTCCTATGTCAATACTGATTATTTCCATGATAATTCTTTCCATGGCTTTGTATGTGATACAAGTGAGACTTATGGGTCTGTACTTTCTATGGCCTGAACATGACCTGCCTTTGTGCACAGGAATGCTGGCTGCTATTCTCCATTCATGAGGCACAAAGCCTGTTTGGAGGGTACAATTAAACAGAGACTCCAAATGGCCTGATAGATGATGTTTCATGCTATTTAGAAGGCAGCCTGAGATATTGTATGGGCCCAGCAATGCAGTGTTCTTGGCTTTAGAAAGAATACAGAGGACTTGTTCCCTAGTGGTAGTAGAGGGAGTTATATTTCATGGTATTTCCTGAGGGGAGACTGGAGGGAAGAGAGCAGTAAAGTTAGAGCAGAATTTGTCTGCCTATAGGTTTGCTATATGTTCTGGCTCAGTATAGCTGGCTCCATTAGCAATGAGCTCTGCACACAATAGTGCATTGCCTTTGAGGTTCCAGACACAGCTAAGAAATGCTTTATGGCTTTCCTTGGCCTGGGAGACCAAATTTATCTCAAATTTGGCTTTGGTAGACTTTGTGTTCTGAGTTGTTTGCTTAATTTGATGAGAATGCTTTTATCCTGCTGGGTGATACATGTTCTAATTTTTGTCATGATTTTCTTCCTTCTGCTATACAGCCTACTGATGTTGAGATTCCACAAGGGTCACTTAATTTTTGAGTTAGTTCTATACTTATTCCTGGTGGGTACTGCCGCCTGTATGCAGCTATTACCATGCTCATACAGGGTGTCTGTGAACAGTCCCACACAGGAAGCAGTGTTCTCAGGGTTTAGGGGGTTTGAAAATTTGCCAGGTTATTACTTAATAGTAGGAGGTTAGCCTAGCATTCCATATTTTATTATTACTTCAAAGGATACCATTTTGTGGTCTGGCCTTACCACAAATACATTACACCTGGGGGAGGAGCCTTTTCTTGTTTAATTGTTTCTTCTGAATGGAAGTGTCCACATCAGATGTGTAAGTGAAGCCAGTTCTACCTAGCACACACACACACACACACACACACACACACACACACACACACACACACACACACACACACACACACACACAAATCATTGCTGTATTCGAGCACCTACACATATAGGTACACAATCTAGAGTACATTGTATCAACTGCAAGCACCACAGGAGAAGTCTGACTTTAAATACGAGATACTGGATATTTGTAAGGATGACCACATCAGCGTGTTGCAGAGAAGACGGTGTGCATCACAAGTTTGGATGAAAAGGAATGTGTCTTAACAAGCAGAAAAAGACAGCAGTGTGTTGATCATAAGTAATTACGTACTGTGCGAAGATAAGTTATGTATCTTGTTACTCATGTACATTATGTTACTGTGAATGACACGTAGCTGTTTCAAAGTATGGTGTATTGATGATAATCACACTTGTGAAACACTGGATTGACAACCAAGCATTCCTTACTGTTCAGCTCAGGATGACTCTATGCAAATAATAATCACTTGGTGTGTCATTTTCAATACTTCCTCATGCTTGGACAATGTGCAGTGGAAATTACAAACATACAGGTCAAGCATATGAAGGTACACTACTTAAAATCACTCACCATGTATGTGTGCAAATGTTCCACACTACTGTACATCATTTCCAAGTCTAAAATGTCGGAGTGCAGATGCATATTTACATAATGTAGTGTTTAGACAGCATCACAGTTAACCCATAATATCATAAAGTTCAACAGTCATTTGAAATATCCTTTGTGGTGTACATTCAACTCTGCAGTCTGTTCAACGTATGATAAAACTGTCTCCTCATAGTGCTATCAGTCTGTCTTTTCATAGTGCAGTGAGGATAAGCACGGTTGTGTGAGGGGCAGCAGACTAATGTGGCTGAATGCAAAAAACTCACCAGTTTTTGCCATAAGACATGAATTGCCATTTACCACGAGTTATAATTTCTACTTTATGCCAGGTATCACAAAAATGCTGAGGACAAACAGTGATGAGACAGAAGTGGCTGGAGAGAGACAGATGGGGAGAAAGGCATAAAATGTTTTTGTTTATGGGCCATTTCTGGCCAAGTTGTGATATTTTATTTTGAGGTTTGTCATCACAATAATTCTGTTATGTTCTGTACAATAAAGTATTTCCAATATGGAGCAAGAAGGGACAGGAGAGTAGGAGCATGACTAAGGCATAAGCAGGATAATGGTGGGTTAACAGCAATTGTAGCCACAGTTACAAGCCATATTTACACAGTTATGCGATGCTGTTCATTTTGTGGATGTGCAAAAGGTCCATCACAGCTGGATCCTAGGATGCCTTGTATGCCAGGCATAGATCACCTCTCAGTAACCTGTAGGAGATATATAGGACAATGCGTTTAAACCCTGGAATATCCTGGGAAGGAACTTTTGTGGGCATTCCAAGTGTTGCATATGTCTGGTCAGGTACATGCCGAAGGGAGCATTATACTTGTTGGGCATTTCATTTTAGGGCCAAATAAAGTAGCACTGTAACTTCCTTGGACCTGGATGCCATACCCTTACTTGTAAGTTGGGTGACACAGAATGATTTTCCTACTACCTTGGCCACATGTTGTCAAAGGCCAGATGACTTGCCTACATATGTTCCCAGAAACCTGACTATTGGGTCAACTCTCAGGGGTGTCTAATCAATGGAGTAATTAGCCTGGAGGGGTAGTTTTACCAAAAGGCACTATAATGCATTTCTTAGCACTGAGTTTTAATTCGTGACTTTGACGCCAGTCCTTTGTCTTTGTTAGATACTCTTGTGTGAAAGGTTTGTGTCATGGAGGAAACTATGATAGCTCCCAATCTGCAGTCATCTGCAATCTTGGTCAGCCAAAGTTCCTTGACATTAGCCTTTATCTCTCAGAAATAGATGAATAATGAATAAGTGTTTTGTCTGGCCAATGCATAGTACTGTACTGGCTGGTGATGGGTCACTATAGTTTTCCAACTCAGGGATGTTCACAGTTCTATATTCTGCTCCTATCCGCTCAAGATGGTCCTGCTTTCCCCTCTTCCTTTCGGTATAATGGTGACTACATTGTTCACCAGTGAGTGGCAGGCCAGTTCCTTTAGTGACAGCCTTGGCTAAGCCATTCCAAGTTTCAGCCTTGTACTGAGACTCTGTATAGTCCTTCTGCAAAAGCCTATGGCTATAGTGCTTCACAAGGAGTGACAGAAAGATCCTGGACTTCTTTTGACACCAAATGTGGGCTCTAAATGGAGACTTTGGCTGCCATGTCTTCTGAAAGATAACTTAAAATATAATAGTAAACTGGCAGCCAATTCAGATCTTGCGTATAGCAGTCTATGCACAGTGATGGAAAACCATGCCAACGGCATCTGTACAACTGAAAGCACACAAATGGCCAGGCAGAGAAACTGGATATGATTTCTTCGAAATACACTGCAGGTTTGAAATATGGCACTAAAACTTGGCCATGTGTGAGGCACACTATTAACATACATTCTGGTGTCAAATCTTCAAATGTTTTTTGATGATGATATGTAAATTCCATTGCAAAGGATATATTGTCACCTCTAACCACATTCCTTGTTATGGTGGATGGTAATCATACATACAGTCCTCTGACACACCGTTATGACATGACATAACATTTGTGATGTTAATAATCATTGTTGGTAAGAGACAAAATTACATAAATTGGGACCCAGTGTGTTGGTGGGGCATAAAAATTACAAACTCTGACTGACAGCACCTGGGAATTGAACCCATGACCAAAAGGAAGACTAAACTGTTAAATGTTGTTTATTAACTGCTAATGCCATGAGAGATCAAACATTTTAAGCTTGTAAACTAAGGTATAACAATTTCAGCATGACTGATAATATTCCCAGGGATTCATTAACATGTCTGTACAAGTTGTGCTAAGCCTACACTCCATTTGTGTTTGCGTGTCAAAATGCATAATCCACTTGAGACTGGGAAAATCAAATTACCCAGACCAATATACTTCTTAAAAACATCAAATCTAGGCCTCATTTCCCTATTTTATTTTCTCTTTCAAGTAGGAAGTAGGGAGCTGGTCATGGTGAGAAAGCCAAAACTCCACAAACTTGTGTAGCCTGTTGATGTTTTCATAATGTGTGAGTTATGAGTTTGCCCAGTCAAAGACAGACGGAGTGAGAGAGAGAGCATTACTATACTGCTTCCTTTGTCTCCTGATGCAAATAAAGAAGATTTCAGCGAGAATAGAGTATATTCTGTCTGCTCTAAAGCTAACAGCCATGAGAAAATGTGTGTGTGTGTGTGTGTGTGTGTGTGTGTGTGTGTGTGTGTGTGTGTGTGTGTGTGTGTGCGAGCGTACATATTCTGAATCACAATCTTGTCTGGAGAAATTGGAAGAATACTGACATAATTTCATGTTTGCAGTGAGGAAAACAGTACAAGAATAAAATATGATATGAATGAAGTACTCCATAAATGAATGTTTTCCTTTGTGTGGCGGGAGAAGAAAAAAATGGAAATTATGTTTTTGGATTCATTTTATCTCACCACTGAGAGAAAAGTTGCTGAAAATCAGCTTACAGTCTGTTTAAAATAAGTGCTTTGGTAAAGGATCTTAACCCCTAAACATTCAGTGAAAGGGGGCAGTATTCCCAGAACCCATTTATTTTTCTAATTATAAATCAACACCCCTGTCACCCTTGGAGGAAAGGGGATCATTCTCAATGAGCTGCACCTTGATGAGAGAAGCTGCTAATACTTTTTTTGCATATCCTGTTAAAATATAAAACCTGACTTCAGCACATCACAAAATGATTTACAATTACTTAAGAGAAAAAAGACCAATAGCATGTAGGAAAGTATTACCTACAGTGGATATAAAAGGTGTACACACCCCTGTTAAAATGCCAGGTTTTTGTGATATAAAAAAATGAGACCACAATAAATTATTTCAAAATTTTTCCCACCTTTAATGTGACCTATAACCTGTACAATTCAATTGAAAAACAAATCTGTTAGGAGAAGAATATAAAAAATAAAAAATGTACAATACACTAGTTGCACAAGTGTGCACTTACACAGTTCAGTATGAACCTTAAGAAATGTTAAAGTCCTTACATAACATAACTTTGTAGTTATCTGGTAGCAGGAGTAACAGACATCTTACATCATCTGTGCAGATGTCAACATTATAATTTTGTCCATATACATTGATAAGAATCAAAAGTCACATGGGATAGAGAACATTACCATCACCCATCTTCGTAATAAATAAAACGTGAACCCTTACTCTGTTTAAGGTTTTTTAGTAGGACAGTCACAGAAGACAGCAACCTTTTCCCACCAGCATATTTTAAAATATTGGGTCTCATTATTCTTTGATTTAGTCTCCTGAAGTCCAGTTGTGTCAACCCACTATTTATGGAGGCAAGATGGACTCTGCATCCATTTTCAAAGGATATCCAACTCTCTTACATTAAAAGATTATATACTGACCAAACGTGGAAGAAGAGGAGGTAAGATGGACTTTGCATCCATTTTAAAGGTGTACGTACCTAATGCTCCTACATTAAAATAATATCTTTTAACCAAGGATGTGTAAGACAGAGAAAGCCCAAATCTTACCAAGGTAATACAGCAGTGAAGGAGACAGAAAGTAGGGCTTAAAGTAAGTAAAAAGATAAAAGGTATAGGTATGAAATGACTACCTATTAACTTGACAAAATGTTAATAAAACACCAACCTTATTATCCTTGATGGGTAAACAGAGAGAAACAGATTTAGCAAACCGAGATCTGAAGAGTTTTCCTGCTGACTATTTACATGCACAGCCCACGGAGAAGGAAGCAAGTACTGCACCGGCAGTCCTCAAAAATCTTGAGAATCTGAAAAAGAGAAAGGGGAAGATACAGCAGTTTTCAAAATGAATGCCAGCAACAGTCCTGTTCTACCAATAATTTAAAATTTAAATTATACAAACAGGAGTCAATGTCAATATTCTAGACTGATATTAAGATTTTTAAAACGGTGGTTAAAAATTACATCTTTTAAAGAATAAACAAAAATCCCTTGGAATTCCCCATGGTCCTAATGCAAGTGAATTGTGCTAGCTTATTACTTTAGTCATCAAATGATTATGTCAACAGTTTATCATTTCTTGCCATGTTATTTTAAGACACACTGTACAACGTATTTTGTTTCCACCGACTGTATTTGCTCTATATAAGTTTGTATTGACTGTGTTTGCAGAAGACTGTGTAATTTGCATTGTAACTTTAAAGTGTCATTGGGCCAATTTGTTTGCCAAGTTAACAAATGAAACATGTAAATAAGAAAGAAAGTAAGTAAATAAACACATAAATAATCATGTGGACTTGCTTCATCATCCCCAACATGCACTCACCACAAACTTTTCTCTTTTGTTATTCGACTTTACCTTTCTGATCAGACCTGTCTCATTTTGTAATTTAAAGATCTGCATGTGAACCCTGTCACATCTATTTGCCCAAAGTTTGTGTTTAATGATGGCCAGAACAACCCATAATTATTGACTTTATACGGTCCCCCCCTTTTAGAAATACCCAAATTAAATCTTATCACTGGTTCAGTAAAGCTGACAAAGGTTTACAAATCAACAATTAGTTTATGATCAGTAAAATACTCGCATAAATAAGCTAAAGAGATTAGTCAACAAAGCTAAAGCTAAACCAATGAAGCAAAAGGGTGTGCAATATCAGCGGTTTTTGAAAGAAAATCAGTAACGTATCGAGTAGGACCAAACAAAGTCACATCTACTCCCTAACCAATAATGTTGAGCAAGAGGCCAAACTTATACAGAAGGTTGAAGCACTAGCTAAGTTTTTGCAACTCAGTTTAGCTCTTCTATGCAAACTTGCAAACCTTCCTTTACTGTGTCAGCAGTAATCATTTTTGGATTTAATACAAACTTCCAGTTCACTACTGTTCACTTATCTAAATCAAATGACTGCATTAGAGAAACTCTTTTCTATAGAGAAGTAGGTTCTGATGGCCTCTATCCAAAAATTCCTCACAGTATAACACATTTATTGCTGAACTTCTACAAGACATCATTAACATCTCCTTTCCTAATAAAATGTTCCCGACCTGTGGAAGACCTCTAAAATTATACCCATTCTTAAGCACGGAATCAGTAACCAACCATCCCTAAGAATGGCTTTGGTGATCAAGCTAATTCATTCAGGCCAACTGTTCTTCTAGATCTACTGGTAAAATGAAAAAGGCAATTAAAGGCCCACACTGGGACATGTGGGTTATTCACAGTCAAAAAGTATGGTTTCAGGAAGGAGAAAGGAACTACACCTGCCCTACTTGTCTTAATAACTGAATATTTGGCTATCAGGATGCTAGCAGACTCAGTATTCAGAGAACTGGCCAAGGCATTTGATACTGTGAATCATTCCCTATGGGTTTTATGAGTTATCTTCCAACATCTACATTACGTTTTTTTTCTCCAATTACCTGCACAACAGATAGTTTCAAGTGACTGCAGAACAAGGTTATTCTTAATTATGTTACAAAATACTTTGGTATTTCAGGGCTCAGATCTCAGGCCATTGTTGTATGTGGCCCTCTACCAGAAGTGCAGAACCCAAACCTGTGAGCCCTACCGCTTCAAAAATGCAGAGTCTCAAATAAATAACAGTGAATTCCAAAAATAAAGCATGTTTTTCAGAAGCCTGCATCTCTGATGTAGCAGATGTGCCCCCACCCTCATGGTCCATATACTATACTTCAGAGAGGAGGGAATCTGTGACATATTGCAGCCTCAAACTAAACTTATATTCCCACACATCTGCACCTTTTGTTGTACTATTTGAGGATCCTTGGAATTTCAACAGGTATCCAAAACTAACAGCCCTCAATCTATAAGTACATAGCAATTATAGCCATATACCATAACATTAAATACAAAAATATCTGAATGCCAGAATATCAATTCCCAAAAAGATCAAAACTAAAAACACCAAGAAATAAAATAATAACAAAAAAAAACTTAAACCCTTGCACATCCCAACACCCCTTGCTACTTATACATATCAATTCTGGGATCACACTACAGCAGGGAAAGGGTAACTTTCCAAGCCCCACTCTAGGGCAACCTCCTAAAAACAGATACCGACACACACAACTTGAATGCCCCTAATTTTCTCTCAGATACTTACCCACCTGTGACTACCGTGCCCTGGCCCAGCAATGAAGGAGCCTCAATCCTCACCACTAACACCAGTGAGGGGCATCTCATATAGGAGGAAAGGATAACAAATACACACAGTAAAGTGCAATTTCCCTTAAGAGCACACAGAGATCACAGTCAGTCCAGGGCTGTTCACTCCCTTGCTCTCCAGTTCCCCAATAAGACTCCCCACTGGCACAGCTATAGGGTCCACATCTCAGCTTAGTGGGCAAGCTAAAACCTCCAGCACCCTCTATGTACAACCAGTGCTTCGTCTCCCTGCCCAAGCAGCTGATACACACACACACACACACACACACACACACACACACACACACACACACACACACACACACTTTGAGAAGAGTGTATACAACCACACAGACACTCCTGGGAAGGCAGGCACAGGTTCTCCAGGTGTGCCCCTTTTTCCAAGACTATACGGTAGTACCAGCTGCCACCACCCACTAATATTTAACAGCTACTCAAAGGCCCTTAGAAGGGTGTCCAATTATTACTGTGCAATATTATCATCCAATTGGTAGTATAGCACAGGGCTAAAGCTGTTGAAGTGGCTTTGTACAATTTTACCAAAGGCATGCAAGTACTCTAAAGAGCTTAAATTATCTCTACAAAAACAGCTATAGTTGAAAGGGTTTAAAAATATTTAATAACAAATAGTCAAAACACAAGGCAATACTTTTTACTACACAGTGCTAGTCAAGAGTTCAGAGATCACAGAGAAATACTTAAAATAATTCAGTAGTACAGTTCTGACATCACAGAAAACACAGTCTAATCTTTCTAGTTTCTAGCTATTTCTAAGAGAAAACACAAATCTAAGATAAACTTACATATAGAGCAAGACAGTGCTGATATGTTGGGTGGTCAAGACAAAAATGCTTCTCTCTAATTCTCTCCATTTTTAAAATCACATTCCTGGTTCACATTACATCATTCTTCACACTTCCCTGGGTTCCCAGGCTAACAGAAACTACATTTATATTCTTCACCTCTGGGCAGAAACTAGAGCAATAAATGACATTTATGCATGCAAATTCTGGCCATTAACTCTGGCCTTAAAACAACAGCAATAATTCCTTCATGTAGACCATCCGGAACCATGTTTACATCAAAGGGTCACAACATGCTTTACTTGGTCAGTACAGTGCACTGTTGATACATTTTTCCCAGATCCACATGTAACACTATTTTTACCATTTAAGACAACAAACCTAGGGTTTACATTAATATTACAGATGACAGAATTATCTACAACATTCTATCTGGCTAGGCTGGCAGCCTTCACCTATCTTCAACCAATCTTCACATATCTCTCCCCCTGGAGAACTCAAGCTAGTTTTTCAAGTGACCCTTGAGAAACACTGCTTGAGGGAGTTAGGTCTATCTGAGTGTACCTTACCCCATTCCCTGTCTTAACAGCCCATCTGCATTGGCATTGCTAATCCCACTGTGGTGCTGCACAGACATATCATATCTTGCAACCCCAAGCTCCATCTTACCAACATGGCATTTTGCTGGCTGACTCTGTTTAACCATGTTAGGGGATTGTGATCTGTCATAACAGTGGATTTCCTTCCATATAGATAAGGCTGAAGTTTCTGCAGTGCCCACACTATGGCTAGACATTCCTTTTCTACAGCTGCATAGCATTCCTCCCTGGGTTGGAGCCTATGACTGAGATAAACCACTGGGTGCGCTTCCCCCTCTGAAGAAATCTGGCTAAGTACAGCCCCCACCCCATACTTTGAAACATCTACCTGCACAACACATTCCCTGCTGTAATCTGGAAAGGCTAACACAGGGGGACCTCCAAAAGCTTCTTTAAGCTTCTGGAATGCCTGCTCACATGCTGGGGTCCACAATACCTTATCTGGCCTGTTCTTCCTTGTCAGGTTTGTCAGGGGAGCAGCTATGGTACTAGAACTGGGGATGAACTTTCTGTAGTACCCTGCTGTCCCTAAAAATGCCCTCACCTGCTTTTTAGTAACAGGTGCAGGCCATGCCTGAATGGCTTCCACTTTGGCAGGTTCTGCTTTATCTTACCATTTCCCACTCTATGTCCTAGGTAGGAGACCTGTGCCATACACACATGACATTTGCTCAGCTTAAAGGTCAACTCTGCCCTCTGTATTCTGCCCAGCACCTTCCTGACATGTCGAAGGTGCTCTTGCCAGGAATGGCTGTAGATAGCAATATCATCTAGGTAAGCAAGGACAAACCCTCCTGCTCCTGCTAGGATATAATCTACCAGCCTCTGGAAAGTTGCTGGAGCATTCTTCATCCCAAAGGGCATCTTTGTGAACTCATACAAGCCAAAAGGAGTCATAAAGGCTAACTTCTCTCTAGCACTGGGAGTCAAGGGCACCTGCCAGTAACCCTTGGTAAGATCAATGGTTGTAAGATACTTAGCCCCACCCAGCTGCTCTAGGGCCTCATCTGTCCTAGGCATGGGGTAAGCATCTGACTCTGTGTGACTATTTAATTTCCTGTAGGCCACACAGAACCTGGTGCTGCCATCCTTCTTTAGCACCAGCACCGCTGGGGAGGCCCAGGGACTGTTGGACTCTTGAATCACCCCTAGTTCCAACATCTCCTGTACCTCCTCCCTCAGAGTCTGTTTGACTCTCTCAGGCACTCTATAAGGGGCCTGCCTAATAGGCCTTTGGGGTCCTGTATCCACCTGGTGCTGCCCCAGGTGGGTGCACCCTGGTTTCCCAGTGAACATGTCCCCAAATTCCTGCAACACTGTTTGGATTTCTCAAACCTCGGTAGGAGACAGCTGCTGGGACATTTCTACCCCTTCCACTGAGGCGTCAGCCCGAGCATCACTGAGGAGATCACTCCCCAGATCTCCCTCATACTCCACCTGCAATCCACTGCAAGTGCTCAGCACAAGGGCCTCCCTATCATGGTAAGGTTTAATCATATTAACATGGTACAATTTGTGCCTCTGCCTTCTGCCTAGCAGTTCCACCATGTAATTAACATCACTTACCTTTTTTACCACCTTGCAGGGTCACTCCCAAGCTGCTTGCAGCTTGTCGTGTCTGACAGGAATGAGAATCATTACCTGCTGCCCCACAGCATACTCTCTAGCTCGAGCATTCCTGTCATACCACACCTTTTTCTGTTGTTGGGCTTCTGCCAGGCTCTCCTGGGCCAAGCCCATGAGTTCCCTGAGCCTTGTCCTGAGGTTTAGGATGTATGCCACAACAGAATCCTTGTGAGACTCGCACTCACCTTCCTACTTGTCTCAAATTAAATCTAGAGGTCCCCTCACCCTATGCAGCTACAGCAACTCAAAGGGTGAAACACCTGTGGATTCCTGGGGAACCTCTCTGTAAGCAAACAACAGATGAGTCAAATATTTGTCCCACTCCCTCTTAAACTGATATGCAAATGCCCATAACATGTACTTGATCGTAGAGTTTAACCTCTCAACAAGACCATTAGTCTGGGGATGGTAGGGGGTGGTCTTCATGTGCTTCACCCCACAAGACTTCCACAGACAAGCCAAAAGGTCTGACATGAAATTGGCACCTCTGTCAGTCAGTACTTCTTTTGGGAAACGTACTCTGCTGAAAATCTCTAACAAAGCATTTGCCACCTTCTCTGCCTCAATAGAGGACAACGCCACTGCCTCAGGGTATCTTGTAGCATAATCCACTACCACTAGGATATACTTTTTCCCTGTGGAACTTGGGGGTACTCAGAGGACCCACAATATCCATAGCTAACCCCTGAAATGGCTCCTCAATCACAGGCAAAGGCATCAAAGGAGCTTTCACCTTGTCTCCTGCCTTGTCTACCTTTTGGCACTGCTCAGAGGTCCTGCAGTACCCTGTTACTTCTCTGGAAATTCCAGGCCAATAGAAGTTCTGCATAATATTTCTCTTTGTACATTTTATGCCCTTATGACCTGCAAAGTGAATGTCATGGGCTATGGCTAGAAGTGCCAGAAGGTAGGCTCTAGGCACTACCAACTGCAGTACTCTCTCACCTTCTAGCCCTCCCTCAGGGGTCCACTCTCTGTACAGTAACATTTTGTCCCAGTATACAGATTCCCCCTTTCCTTGAGAATCAGGTGCCTCCCTAGCTACCTGCCTCACGCCTTGCAATGTATGGTCTGAGAGCTGAGCCTGTCTCAACTCTCTCCTTGTAACCCTTCCCAGCTCCCCTTCCACTGTCAGCCTGGTTACTGCTACTCACCTCTACCTTTGCAGTCACTCTGTCCAACGGATCATCAGTACCCCTAAGCAGCTGTGACTCACCTTCAGTCTCACTGCTACAGGGTAGCTCCCTCCCTGAAGTAACCACCTTACCAGTCCAGGCTGCAAGTATGCAGTCTGTATAGGTCTCCCCAAGGCTGCAAGACCCACATGCTTGTCTCCTAGCCTGACTGAGTATAACTGCACAAACAAATGGTACTGCCTCATCCAAATCCTTCCCTATCAGCACATCTGCAGGATGGTAGTTTGGTACCCTTGTTTTCTCAAGACAACCTACTATTGGCATTTTGCCTTTCCCACTTACTGGCTCCCTCATCTTTCGTTCCACACCTTGCCTCAGTGGACACCTGTATGCCACATGGCCACACTGGCTGCATTCAAAACATTTAACCCTAGCTCTTGGACATGTACCTGGACTAGTGGCTTCCTCTGCTACTGGCAGATTCTGCTGGGGCAGTCTGTGCTGCCCACCATGGGTTCCTTTAGACCCATGAGTAGTACTGGGGGTCCCTTTCCTGTGCATGGCTGCCCTGCCTGCCAGGTACAGGTCTCCCTTCTTACCCAACTCATCTTAAGTGGCAAACTGCCTATCAGCTAACCAGATCCTCATGACCTCAGGCAAAGTGCTAAGGACTTGTTCCCTCAATAAAAGGTCTGCAAGCCCTTCAAAAGTGGTGACCTAACATCCACTCACCCACCTATGGAAATAAGTGCTCAGTTCAGCAACATATTCACACACACTTTCATATGCCTTGCATCTATTCTCACAAAACTTTTTCCTATACATTTCAGGTGTTAACTTAAACAATTCCAACAAGTGATTTTAACAGCAGTATAATCAAAACTTGTAACGTCAGACATTTTTGACAAACCAGTTACAGCTTTACTATGAAGTAAGGGGGTCACTAACCATACCCAGTGCCTTTGGTCAACACCATACTGTTTGCATACCCTGTCAAAGAAAATGAATGAAACTATCAAAATTATCCCCCTCTTTAAACTGCGGAAAAAAATTTAATGACCTTTTGTGCTTCTGGGGTCCAGTTACTCCCTTTCCCATTACCTCCATGACTTTGGTGAAGAGTCAGCATTTCCCTCTCATGCTTCCTCTGCCACTCCTTTTCCTCTGCTTCCAGGCATAGCAGTTTCTCATTCTCCTCAGCCTGTAGACTCCTCAGTCTCTTGCCTGCTTCTATCTCCAAATGCCTGGCCTGCAACTCAAGTCTCTTTAGCTCCAGATGAATTTTTAAGTCCTCTGCAGAAAGGTTGAGTTGCTCATTCTCCGAGGGTATTATATCTCCACTGACAGTCTGATTGTCCTCCTGGTTGCTGTTTTCTGATGCAGCTATAACCGAGGCTGCAATCAGGTCTGCTTTAGTCAGGTTTCCATGCACCAGTCCCCCAGCCTGGCACATCTCTGCCAGCTGGCTCCTTGTCAGCTTTCCATACTCCTCTGCTGACATGCTGCCTGCTCACCCTGACTAACTAAGCTAACAAATGAAATAAAACAATTGTGATCTGAACTCTGAGTATTCACTGATTTAGAGTACAAAACACCTTCAGAGCTCTCTCTACACAGGCTACAGGAATTCACTCTACCCACACCTCTACAAGCCAATTAGTATTTCCCAACCAATTAATATGTAGTGTGGATATCCCACCACTGCCAAAAAATTAATATGTGACACCCATGCCCTGGCCCAGCAATCAAGGAGCCTCAATCCTCACCATTAACTCCAGTGAGGGGTGTACATTTAGGAGGAAAGGATAACAAATACACACAGTAAAGTGCAATTTCCCTTAAGAGCCTACATCGATCACGGTCAGTCCAGGGCTGGTCGCTCCCTTGCTCTCCAGGTCCCCAATAAGACTCCCCACTGGCAAAGCTATGTAGTCCAGATCTCAGCCTAGTGGGCAAGCTAAAACCTCCATGTACAACCAGTGCTTCGTGTCCCTGCCCAAGTAGTTGACACACACACACACACACACACACACACACACACACACACACACACACACACATACAATTTGAGAAGAGTTTATACAACCACACAGACACTCCTGGGGAAGGCTGGCACAGGTTTTCCAGCTGTGTCCCTTTTCCCTAGAGTATATGGTAGTACCAGCTGCCACCACCCACTAATATTTATCAGCTACTCAAAGGCCATTAAAAGGGTGTCCAATTATTACTGTGCAATATTATCATCCAATTGGTAGTATAGCACAGGGCTAAAGCAATTGAAGTGGCTTTGTACAATTTTACCAAAGCAAGTACTCTAAAGAGCTTAAATTATGTCTACAAAAACAGCCACAGTTGAAAGGGTTTAACAATACTTAATAACAAATAGTCAAAACACAAGACAATACTTTTTACTGCACAGTGCTAGTCAAGAGTTCAGAGATCACAGAGAAATACTTAAAATAATTCAATAGTACAGTTCTGACATCACAGAAAAACACTTGGTCCATAATTTCTAGTTTCTAGCTATTGCTAAGAGAAAACACAAGTCTAAGATAAACTTACATATAGAGCAAGACAGTGCTGATGAGTTGGATGGTCAAGACAAAAATGCTTAATGGTCTCTGATTCTCTCTGTTTTTAAAAATCACATTCCTGGTTCACATTACATCATTTTTCACACTTCCCTGGGTTCCCAGGCTAACAAAAACTATATTTACATTCTTCACCTCTGGGCAGAAACCAGAGCAATAAAGGACATGTATGCATGCAAATTCTGGCTATTAACTCTGGCCTTAAAACAATAACAAGAATTTCTTCATCTAGACCGTCCAGAGCCGTTTTTACATCAAAGGGTCACAACATGCTTTACTTGATCAGTAGACTGCACTGTTGATACATTTATTTCCAGTTCCACATGTAACACTATTTTTACCCTTTAAGACAACAAGCCTGTGGTTTACATTAAAAAAGTTTTGATTTTCTATTGAATCACAGATAATGACAGTCAGTCAATAATGCCAGATGTAAGAGTTTTATGTTTCTTATTATTGCAGAAAATGCATCACAATGCAATGCTTACTATTCCATTACTTTTTAAAATACATAACACAGATACTTAAAAATAATTCTTGATGATTGTGCTTTATACCCACATTATTTCTAACTTTATCAACAATTCATAAGCAAAGAAGTTCAAAGAGAACTACCAGCGACACATCTGAAACACCGGCAACCAAAGCATTCGATATTCAGAAAGTTCGACCACACCAAATTATGGCCAACACTCCTGCCATTTCACTACGGACCATTTGCTCGTTTATGGATGGGGATGACACAGTTATATAGGTTTCTGGTGATCTCCCACCAGTGATCAGCAGAACCGTCAAAAGCAACTTCTACTTTGCCAGGGTTTGTCACAGCTGGAGCTCAGAGCAGTCTGGTTAAGAAAAGTTTATGCTCTGTGTCATCCAAAAATGCCTTAGACAAACAAATAAATTTTGAAACATTCCAGGGTAAGACAGAAACCTGCTGGAAAACAAAGATCTACAAGTATTTAGCCATCTAGCCAGATTGGCTAAATAAAAAATACTAACCTTTGCCAAGTATATTTAATTATTTTTTATTTTTTTATTTACCAGGGTAGAGTGTTGCCCACAAGTAATCAATTTCAGTCTCAGCCCGGGAATATAAAGGATGTTAGAATTACATTTAGCGAGACACAGCAATAGTATAATATACACCTGTAAAATACCATATTATCTACAATTGTAATATACAATATTTACAAAAGTCAGGACAAATGTCATGTAGAAAGTGTAGTGCTTCTATGATAATTACAGATGTGTGCTGTATTAAGTGAGAATGATAGGATGGTTGATTGAGTGAAGGATGCTAGACAGAGGTTGTGTGTAGTTGGAAGGAGAAGTTATATTCATAGGTTCATAGGTAGGTACTAGGCTATCAGCCCTGGGGCCTATAAAAGCCCAGCCAAAAAGGTACCCTGGCTTTTGCCACCCAAGAAAATTATTTTCCTGTGCCACTGTCGAGCAGAGCCACAGAGGTGATCCCTGGGGTGAATTTCCTATTTCCCATCCAATCATCAAGATTTTTCTTGAAGAGTGCTAATGAGCTTTGTTTGATATAGATAGGTAGTTTATTCCAGAGTATGGGAAGTCTCTGGGACAGGAATCTATCCCTCTGGCATGTTCTGTTTATTGTGGTGACAAGGTTTAGGTCCCTAGAGCATGTAGCTCATAGGGATTGGGATTTCTTTAAGTGGAGCATGTCCAACAGCTCTGGGTTTGACATAGCTTTGTATGTTTGGCAGAAATCACCTCTGAATAGGCGATATGCGATGGAGTAATGCTGGAGTTTTTTGAGACGGTCTGCGTAGGGCATCGGTTTGAGGCCGGTAATCCTCTTTGTGAGGTATTTCTGCGGCCTTTCCAGTTGTTGTAGATGTCTTGTGAGGTACATACCAAAAGGGGCATTGTACTCTATAATGGGTCTAATGAGTGATGAGTAGAGGGGAACAATGACCTCTTTTTCTCTGGATGAGAAACCTTTTGTGATGATGCAAAACATTATGTGAGTGAGAAATAAAAACTGCTACAACAGGACCTGCCATATGACGGGCAATAACAGTGTTACTAGTAAGAGAAAGACTGATGCAGCTCAGGTTAAGTGATACAGTAGGGTGACAGGCAATGACGTTTTGCTGAAGAAAGGAGGTGGGCCTTTAGCGTAGTCCTAAATTCTGAGTAAGACAAGGTGTTTTTTATTTGTGGGAATATTATTTGTGGGAATACTTTCCAAGAGTTTTTGGGTTTGGTATAGAGAAGCAGTGACCTGTACAATGGAGTTAGGTTCTGGGGAGTTGCAGCATGGGGGATGTGTATTTTAGCTGCTAGGGGAAAGAAGATTGTATAAGCCTTTGCTGAACAGAGAGACATTTTGCTTATTTCAGTGTTTTACAGTGGTGTTCATTTTTAGGGGACAGGATAATAACTCTACACACTTTGCTGATTATTGCTTGAATGCATGTGGAGTCTGTTTTTGATGGAGAGGTTGTGAATGGAGATGCCTTACTCCACTTAGGGAGTAGAATGCATTTGCCTGTGGCTGTTTTGGAGGTTTTAGTAAGAAAGGGAGTTATCTTATTGGCCAGCAGTAGGGGAGAGTTAACTTTTATCTGTGTGTAGTCAAGGTAGAGGAAGAAGTTAAGGGAGGGGTCAAGCCAAATGCCAAAGTATTTTAAAAAGATAGTGTTTTCTATGCAGAGTGTTGTTGTCATAAATATGCAAAGAATTTTGTATTTTTAAAGTTTGTGTCAGGTGCCAAAAAATCATATTTTGGATTTTGTTAAAGACGAGAAAGAGACTTGTTGGAAATTCAGTGGATTAGGTCTATGAAATCTGCTTGCAGGTTTGTCTGAAGGTTGGGTATTGAGCTGTTTGTGTGAAACAGACTTCCATAAACATTGCCCTTGATTTTATTTTTTTTAATTTAATTAAAATTATTTTGGGCTTTGTCCAGAATTCTTGCTTAAAGAAGTTGATTTGTTGTGATACACTTACTAAAGAGCATCCCATGAAGTATTTACCTTAAAGGTGAAAGATAAATATTGCAATAGTACTTTTTACCACAAATATTCATTTCAATGCTTCATATGGTATTGGACATATCTCATCTACACTTTTAAGACAGTCCGTTAAATCATATGTACAGACTGCTGACTTTATACACTTCTCCCCCAAGAAACCCAGTAATATAATCCTTTTGTATAATTACGTTAATATTCATTTATATTACAAATAAATAAATAATATGGTTCAAAACACCATGCCACATGTAAATATGCCTGTCTCCAGTATGTTACCATCAGTCACTACCTTTTACACCCATATCACTAGACATACACCTTACAGCTCTGTACAACTAAGGTGAACTAAGGAAGTGGTGAAGCATAAAACATTTACCTGTCAAGCACCTTTACCTACTCCAGATTAAAGAACTATGTAAAAGCAGAAGCCCCTCATCCTGTCATGTATACCTCTTAACAAAATATTATCTTGAATTGTTTTCTACATTCAGCTACATGCTTGTTCTACCCACACAACATGGAATGACACCCTTTCACATTTTCAAAGCAAGTGCCCGGTATCGTAATTCCAAGGATCAGTCCTACTGTAGTGGATTCTAAGATAATTTGGTTTCATTCTTGATTTAAAGACGAACGTTTGTACAATAAAAAAATGAGAAATGGAAGTATATTTGATTAGCTTGGGAGTACTGAAAGGAAGGAGATTTCATCAGTACAATTACTGTACTAATGAAGTTTCCTTCCTTTCAGTACTTTCTGTGTGAATTAGCAGCTCATGATCTGTTTGGCCTCAAACCAGTCTGATTTTTTAAGTCATGATTTCAGACATTGGTTAGGATAACATGTTTTTTATTATGCTAGAGAAGGAGTTATGATTCTATAATGAATAATTTGGTTCTCCTCAAAATATAGTTTGTGTGCTACAGCTTCTACTTTGAGCAGATTTTTTGGGGAGGTGGGTACTCTGGACAGTTTTTGTTAAATCAGGAAGGGATTCACTCATTGCTTGTAACAATGCCAACTGCTGTTATCAGAATATGGTAATACACATGGAAATACACAGGTGTTTTATTCATCTTCAAATCCAGATATAGTCAGACACTGTATTTAGTCAAAGTAGGATCTGTACATCCCTGGACCACACCATAACCTATCAACATTTTCTGGAAGAGTTAACTTCTTAACATATTTTACAGGTACTTTATCATGAGATTTTGTTACAGCATTACAGTTAGATTTTTGTAGACCTATACAAGATCTGTATGATTAATTAGATTTTTCAGTGCCTGGTCAAAAAAAAAAACTAAAAGAACCACTGAATACCTGATTCTTGTTTTTTTACATTTTAATTGGTAGGTGGGCTAGTCAAATATCCTATTTTTGTAGAAATCTGGGCCTGATGATGTAATAAAAATCCAATTGTGACATACAGGTACATTTTATAAAAGAAGCATGATACAATTAGTGTTGGAAAATACAGGAGTGTAAAAGTACAATGTGTTATCAACGGCAACAAAAGCAAACAGCCAAAAAAGGCTAATTACTTTAAAATGTATTTACACTGTTTGCAGTGGATTTAAACTATTTACAATGGAATTAGATTTCATGTGTTATTAAAAGGTCTAGCAGAGGTAAGTACTTGGTCAGGCATTCAGAGGACTGGTGCTGTTAAGGTTTACAGACGCACTGCCACATTACTAACTCAGTGCTGTGCTCTTTTATGGAGCACTTGAACAAGGGATTTTGAGGCAATGTTACAATTGCCTCATGTACACAGACAACCCTCTCCTCCTTTCACCAAACACTAATACATGCGAGAGATGCAGTTATACAGCCAAACTGGAGGCTAATTTCTCTCAACCCAAGACTGGACCAGGCAGTCAAGAGAAGAAGGGAATTACTTGCATCACACCACCAGTCTAACACAAACCTATGAAAACAGCACCGGCAAAAAGCACACATAAATACGCAAAAACATACTCGGAGGCTCTAAATAAAATCTGCAAAAGCAACAGAGACCTCCAAAGCAGACACCCAAGCAACCTCCACCCCCAACACAAATAATGAAACACATACTTCACAAAACCAGTGTGCCATGCAATCACAGACCTTAAGGCAAAATAACATACCCAACACACTAGTAATAGGTGACTCTATAGTCAGGCACACTGACGTCCCACTCACTAGGCTGAACAAGGAGAACGTTACTGTTAGCTGCCTGTCGGGTGCCAGGATCCGCCACATAACACAAGCACTCAGGTCACTTTAGAACAAGTACAAATATGACTCTTTCATTGTCCATGTTGGTGTGAATGACCTGAGCCGTACCTCCCAGGACTACATGAAAAGAGACATGGCGGAGCTCTCTGATCACATAGCCCAGGCCGGTATGACCCTGACCCTGAGTAGTATCCTGCCCTCACCAAGAATGATACCACGGTATAGACAAACATTATCAAATTCAACAACTGGCTAAGCTTCTGGTGTCATTCAAAGGGGATCCAGTGTCTGTCAGTTTGGGATGACATGCTCGACAAGTCACGTTGCTTCACTTGCACCTGTCACCCTTAGGCTTTCGAATACTGGCCAAGGCTCTTGCCACCCCATAGTGCCTTTTTTAGGCAAGGCTCAAAAGACAAACCCACCGCCGTAAATAGCACAAGTAAAAAAAACTGAGGGTAATGCTACTCAATGCCAGAAGTCTAAACCTCAAAATGCATGCACTCGAGTCACTCCTCAGAATGGAGAAAATAGATATATGTGCAGCAACAGAAACCTGGTTTAAGGCTGCAGAGAGCACACCAGCACTACCAGGCTACAACTCATACCATACATTTCAGCCACAAAACCCGGACCGAAATACAAAAGGTGGGGGAGTATCCATATTCATCAAGGATACCCACACCTAAAGGTTAGTGGCACAGCACGATGCTTCAGAGATCATCCACATGCAGCTAACAATGGGCAAAACTGATATTCAAATTATAGCTTGCTACAGATCACCCACCATGTCCCAGGACCCCCACTATGCATTCCTGGAAACACTGGGAAACATAAAGGTTCTACGAAACACCCTGATATTGGGTGATTTCATTTACCCAAACATTAGCTGGGAGAACTACAAGTACAAACTCCCTTGCCCAACATTTCCTAGAATTTATAAACTCAAACACCCTGGATCAACTGATCAACACCCCCAGCAGAGGTGACAACATATTGGACCTGGTCATCACCAACATGGGCGACCGGTGTTCCACACCAAATGTCAACCCCTCGTTGGTTAGATCTGACCATAAACTAATCACTCCGGATATCCACATACCGCCACCACCCCCGGTCAAAGAAACCACCGTGAAAAACTTTTCAAAAGCAAATTTCACGTTACTTAAGACCGAGGTGGGAAGTTTCAAAGCCCCATGCTAAAGAATAACGCTGTCTAAGCTGCAAAATCCTTTACTAATGCACTCTACGGGCACCTACAAGAATGCATGGATCGTGCTATCCCAAACAAAACCAAGACTCACTCCTCCAAGAAAAGGAAACCAGTCTGGTGGACCTCTGCCATAAACAAGCTATACAATAGAAGGAGAAAACTAGTATAGAAAAGAGTAAAATCCCAAGAAGGGAGGACATCCCTGATCAGTATCAGCAAGAAACTACGTTCCCTCATAAAATCAACCAAGGCTAGCTTCGAAAGAAAAATTGCCATGGACTCCAAAGATAACCACAAGGCATTCTTTAGCTATGTCAAGAATCTAAGTGGCAATTCTCAGATCTGCTAAGAGTTAGTGCAGAATGGCACAAAATACACTGAACCGACCGATATAGCCAATATCCTGGCAGACAGGTTCAGTGCAAACTTCACCCCCCTCTCACCCCCAAAAGGGCCCATAACTATACCAGAAGAATGTAGTGCCCCTGAAATCACAGACATTCAGGTTAAAACAGCACTCTCCACAGACAAAAACACAACATCAATTGGACCGGACGGTGTCCCAGGCTGCGTCCTACACGAGCTCAAAGATGAACTAACCCCCTCACCTAAACACACTGTTTAAACTCAGCCTCTCCACAGGCTATGTGCCCACAGAGTGGCGCACAGCAAAGGTTATTCCACTCCACAAAGGTGGAGCCACAATGGACCCCGGGAACTTTCACCCTATAAGCCTGACTAGCTTGGTCTGCAAAGCTATGGAGGACATCAACTTGGATCTCATTAACAGAGACATTGGGAAGCTCCAAACACTGGACCCTACCAAGTTCAGCTTTGTTAAGGGCAGATCATGCCGCCTAAACCTGGTGGACTTCTTTGAGACAGTTACCAAGGCTATAGACAAGGGAAAAAGTGGTCCACACAGCCTACCTAGACCTCGCAAAGGCCTTTGACACCATTCCCCACTCAGGGATTATAGACAAGCTCACCAGCCTGAACATAAACCCCTACGTCACGAGTTGGGTTGCCAACTGGCTCATGGACAGAACCCACATGGTAAGAGTTGTGGGAGCTAGGTCTGACTCTAAACCGGTTACAAGTGGCATTCCCCAGGATTCAGTCCTAGGACCCCTCTTGTTCGGCATATACTTCTCAGAGGTACAAGCAAGCATAGGAGGACTATGGCTGACCAAGTTTGCAGACGACTGCAAACTAGGGGCTATAATTGACTCTCCGGCTGACACAGACATCCTACAAAAGGGTCTCACTGAGACAGATACCTGGTGTCAAAACCATGGCCTCAAGCTAAATGCCAAAAAGTGCATAGTCATCCCCTTTGGAAAAAACAAAGTACCCACAAACTATTACATAGGTGGTAGCCCCCTAAATATGGAAGACGTAATAAGGGATCTGTGGACCCAAGTAGATAGTAACCTCTCCTTTGATAATGACATTGCCAAAGTGGTTAGAAAATCCTTCTATGTGGCCCACCTAATCACAAAAGGGTTTGCATCCAGATCGAAAGAGGTCATTGGGCCCCTCTATGCACCACTCATCAGACCCACCATAGAGTACAATGCCCTATTTGGGATGTACCTTACAAGACACCTGCAACAACTGGAAGACACCTGCAACAACTGGAAAGACAACAGAAGTACCTCACCAAGAGGATCACTGGCCTCAAGCAGATGCCCTATGTAGCTCGACTGAAGAAACTCCAGCTGTACTCGGTTGCATACCGCCTACTCAGAGGTGATCTCTGCCTGACATACAAGGCCATGTCCAACCCAGAATTGATGAACATGCTCCACCCTCGAGCCACACCCTCCAGGGATCTAAACCTCATCACAACAATAAACAGGACGTGCTGGAAGGATAGATTCCTGTCCCAGAGACTTCCCATGCTCTGGAACAAGATTCCAATCTACATTAGGCCGAGCTCCTCGCTAACCCTCTTCAAGAAAAACCTTGACAAGTGGATGGGAAACAGAAAGTTTACCCAAGGGATCATTTCAATGGCACTGCTGGACAGAGGCACAGGGAACTAATCTAAGGGGGTGGCGAAAGTCAACACATTCCGGCTAGGCTTATGCCTTCGGGCAGATAGCCTAGTACCTACCTTTGAACCTAAGGGAACAGATGGGGAACTTAGGTCTGCGGGGAAAGAATTCCATACAGCAAGAGTAAGTGAATGCAAAGCTCCTTCACAGCAGCTTACAGTATACATTTTGTCCCTGTACTTGCTGATCATCAGGGGTCCCGAAATCTGGCGTTTTCCATTCATTTTCACCCAGAATTATGGTGAAAGCTGCATGGAGGGGCCATCAGCAACATAGCCATGCTTTAAAGTCCTTGCATGGGCTATTTAATAATATAGGTAAAGGACAATCACACAGGATTTCACGATTATCCACCGAGGATGACAATTTTGAGTTTGAGGTTGAAAAGTTGAAAAGTAATTTGTGTAAAAGAGGATATAAAAAGAGCAACTATAGATAAGGGTATAACCTCCACTAAACACGATAGGCAAGGTAGAGCAAGACTATGGTACTCTGGTGCTGACATTAATAGGACTGAGAACTGTGAAGTAAACATCTCAAATAATCTGCTACACATGACATTAAAATATAGCAACAATATTGGGGATACATGTGATATAATTAAGTGTAACGGGAAAATCCTTTCTGCAGATGAAAAGTTAATTAGTATAGTGGGTGGAAGACCCAGCTTTACTTTAAGCGGAATAAAAATTTGAAAGATTTACTATGTCAAGAGCATCATTTATGCCAAGTGAAAAGGGCACACACATTACGATACGGTACTTTCCCCTGTAGATGCTGTAAAGTGTGTCCTTTGATAAATAACCAAAGGTGTTTTATATATCCTAATACAAAGAAAAGATATGCATTTGAACTGTATGCTGACTGTTGTACTAGTAATATTGTCTATTTAGCTCAATGTAAAAAGTGTTTAAGTTTTTATATAGGTAAGACTAACAGTAAGTTACAGGACAGAATATTGAAACATTTGTCATCTATAAAGTTGAAGGATATACATAATTCTCTGTACCAGCACACTGCGCAAAATCCTGGACATATGTTTTCATTTATGGCTGTGCAAAATACAAATATGAATATTAGAGGGGGGGATGTTGTAAACCAAACTGAATTTAATGAGATGAGATGGATTATTAAGTTGGGGGCAGATTGACCACCAGACATAAATGGAGTTATACCTTTAAAACCAGCTCTTAAGAAACAGAGGGTAAAGTACTGAATTTGATTGGCTGCTTTTATTTCAAATCTGCAGAAATACTACTGTGGATTTTAAATGTGTGTTCATTATGAAGGGCTTGTCCTGAAAGAGCTTATGATACATTTTATTAAATTAAATGAGACTGAATTTTATTATGTTTTCTTTGTTGGCTCTCTTACTTTGTGTAGGAGCAGTTACTTTAAGTGGAAGATATTTATACTGTTTTGGGTAAACTAACATTACCATGACCATCCTAAAATACCCACCCGTGCTGTGATGTCACAGCTCCCTGGTCTTTCCCCTACCCATACAGAAAGTAAATGCTAGAACAATGAAATAGTCAAGTCTCTTGCTGGGAGCTGTCAATCACAGCAGAGAGCAGCTCAAATTATCCTTAGCACTTTGACAGCTAGGGAAGTTGGGTGTGAAGGGGGATGGGAGATGAGTCAAAGTAGTACAATTCAGGCTTCACAAAAGGCTGCAGTTTAGCTATAATAAAAGATGCAGCAGTAAAAAGCACTTTTGAAAGTCTGCTCTGTGGCATTTGCACTGTTTGTGTGACTCTTCAGTGCAAAACCAAACACTGCATATAGCAGGATAGTGGTTATGAACAGAGAACCCATGTTTCATGTTCTTTTAATCGGTTTCTTGATGAGGCCGAGTTGTGCTGACATGAATCTAAATGTCCGACTTCACTGAAGGTTGCAGTGACTATAATTTATTTGACAAGACAGCAAACTGAATCTTGAACCAGATGTTATTGTTTTTTTGAAAAGACTGGATCCACTTTCAAAGATGTCACATTCCCAAGAAGGTAGTATCTGTTCTGTTTGTAGTTTGCTGATAACACATATTCATGAACTGTAAGGTTCATTTAGAAACTGCACTGACAGCCAAGGGCTTGTACACTCTGCCTCTTTGATAAACTGTAGTTTTATATTTTACATCTCAGCTTATAAAATTCTTACTATTCCTAATGACTACAAAACACAAAAAGAGTACATGCTTTAATACGTCAGTGATTCTTCTATGGGTATTATATCTTTAGTTAGTACTTTGGATGACATATTTGCCAAATTTTGCTGCATGTGTTTAGTGGAATCTGCTTTGGTGGTTTATTTACTTAAAATGGTAGGACTTACTAGGAACAAATACCTTTCCAAGGGTGAAATAAGAGTTATGATACATGCAAGAAATGTGCTCTAATCCGCTCAATAAGCAAGTGGAAGATAAAAGAAGTCAAACCAAGTCTATTGACCATTTTTCAAAACAAAAGCATCAGTTCTTTACTTTCATCTCACCATTTGTATACACAGCTCAGGCTATAAACATCTGAAGTCTAAGTGACTTGCTGGCTTAAGAAAAATGTACAGAACCCAATAATACAGTACAAAGGCCAAGGCAATGAGAAGGTAGCATACTTCCACACTGTACGTTTTTGCTTCGCACATTATTGCTAATCAACCAACATTTATACAATAAAGACCAATTAGTATTCCAAAAGTATGAAACGTAAAATATAAACTTCTTTTGTAAGTAAACTGCTCCAATGAGCACAATATAATATAATATAATATAAACAAAATAAAAAACACAAATTTGATTTCTATAGTGCATCTACAACAGCTTTGTGACATGCTTCAAAACTTGATGTGCCTGTCATTACTTACTTTGTTACTAATTTATTTGCCATAAAACAAGAGCCTTTAAAAAAACAAAAATATTACGCAAACATCCTGATATATTACGAAAGTCTCACCGATTAGAAAATCCTTAGTAACTTACAAAAATAACAGACAGCCAGTTACAGAGTTAGGGCATGCAGAGTACATATACTGGATGCCTCAGACAACCACACGTTGGTGGAACAGCACTGAAGTTCTCTTACACAATGACATTATTTAGAAAAGGTAAGGCTTTTTTTTTCCTTAAACAGTGTCATTGTATAATGGCAATAATCCACTCCTGTGTACGTGGGTAATAAAGAATTTACCCACATTTGCTTTGTTTAATCACTCAGGCTTCATCCTCATGATCAAACCATGACAACCATGGGTAAATCCTGTGTTACTCACACCCAGTTGTGGATTACTGCTAAATTAGCAAATATTGCAGATGCATTTTCCACTTCCCTAACACAGAATAAAAAGCACTGTTTTATCAAGATTAAAGTTTTTATACGTATTAATTTGAGAACTTTATGTCTATACCTCAGCTACTCAGTCCACATTTACCAAACCTTCTAGAGTAATCTTCCACCTATCAATTTTTCCATGTCTGAGGTTCATAATGACCAAAATTAAGCTTAAAAAGGTGACAGGAACTTCTCTGTCTCTAGTCCAGAACTTGGAATTCACGCACTTCCCAAGCCATTTACATATTCATTGTTTGCTGAAAATCTAATCTGTTTGTTACTTTGATATGAAACTATGACAAACTGAACTCTGAAAGAGCATACATAGAATTAAGATGATCTACGTTATAGTCTCTAAAGTTTTAAGTGGTGGCATTAATTGCGTAACCTTGAGAATTCTTGAATAACTTTGAGACTTTCTATTATGTTACAGCAATGTAACTACATGTGGTCTTATATTCCTATGTTTACTGCTGGATGGTGAAATCATATTACTGTGATTTTTTTCTGTACAATGGTGGTTTGTTTTGGTCAGTTTAAACAAAGTGCACATTAAAAATAAAAGAAAATCTACTCATTTGTTGAAGATAGTCAATCTCTTCTTTTCTACACAACTTGATACTAATACAATCTTAGTGAACCTGCACTGTTTTTTTATTTTTGATTATACTGTAACAGGGCCTGTAGATTTATAAATTCTGAGATATTCCAATGACAGTGAGCCTTATGATCACTCAAGCCTTGCCAGTACCCTTCCTCAGGCCACAGTTCCTTTCTCCAGGATGGCCATACCAGTCAATCCAGTACATTTGTGGATATCCATTCAGTCTTCTAATTGATGCTTAAAGGAAAACATTGAGTCACACTGCTTAACATGCAGAGGAAGTGCATTCCAGAGGATTTGGAGATGCTGGGTTATAAACCTGTTCCTCCACCATGTTTTATTTACCTGTTAGGGAATATTTTGGTTCCTGATTGTAGTATTGGTGAAGATTTTGGACTTGTGGGGTAAAAGGAGGCCCAGGACAATCAGGTCTCAAATGGTGCAGAAAATGAGACAAAGATCTCCCCTCAAAAGTATATAAGACACTGAATAAAGGGCTAGGACTTCTAGCCTGTCTCTTGCTAGCTCAGGGAACTTTAGAACCTTTGGGAGGTTTCTAATAGATATGTTTAGTGAGCTATATCCTAAAAGGAATGTTGCACTTGATAATTGACCTGATCAATGCTTAGGATAAGGGAGTGATTATGTCTTTAGGCCTTGATGATATTCCTTTGGAAATTAGCTGCTCTAAATGAAATGATTTTCTGACACTGTTGTCACATGATAGTCAAAAGAGATGGAGCTATCAACCCAAGTACCTAGGCCCAAACTACGGTTTCATTTTGTAGTGGCATGTTGCATATTCAGTATGATAAGGGGAAGGGGTTATATACCAAAGTGAAGATACATTTTCAGCATTTAGTTTGAGCCTATTTTTAGCACTCTAAGAGCATACAAGGGAAAATAATTTTGGAAGGTTTGGTTGTCACAGGATGACTTAATAGCCCCCAAAGGTCTTGGATCCTTATTAGCAGATCTCAGAAGTAAATACCATAAAGAAGGGATCCCGGCACCGAGCTCTGAGGGACACTGCTGATCACTTTCATGGGACACTGTTGATCACTTTCATACTGTCTGATGAGGCAAGTGCAACTTGCACTATGTGGGTTCTGTCCTTCAGAAAGTTTACTATCCAACAACAAATGGCTCAATTTTTAAAGCTTTAAGCTTTTGTATGATGCCAGCATGGGGAACAGTGTCAAAGGCGTTGACCAGGTCAAAGTATGTCACCACATGCTTGGCCTCCATCTATAGCCTTTGTGACCCTTTCAAGGAAGTTTACCAGATTCAATTGACAGTATCTACCTTTCACAAAGCCAAACTGTTGGAGTCAAGTCTAAAAGATTCTTGATATCATAGTTTCTAAAGTTACTTCCACAGAGCTAAAGTTGAGGCTTGTAAGACTAACTACCTGGGTCAGTTGTGAGGCCACCCTTATAGAAAGGCATTGCCACTGTAGTGCTCCATTCACCAGGAACAAAATCAATAGTTGAACTTAGGTTAAACAGTTTGAAGACTGAGTCAGCAAGGGCATTATTAATTAAGCAACCAGACATATTGTCAGGTTCCAATGAGTAAGTATTTTTGGTCTTGCTGACACTTTCAGTAAAAGATCTTACAAGACAATTGGGGCAGTAAAGGATTCAGATATTTTGGAGCTTTGAACAGAAGTCTTGAGAGTTAAGCATGCACTCTAAATTTGTTTGTAAGGACATTGGCAATGCCAGTTGGGCCAGAATAGAGAGATAAGGGGTCCAAATGGAGAGATGATAAATCAGCAAACAATGGAGAGTAGTATTGCTGGAATTGAATTCATCCTCAAGTCTTAGTGAGTACCTTCACAAGGTGGACCCTGTTTTTCGCAAAACCTCACCAGGACGACACTGATATATAAACTGTATTTTATATAGCATACATCATGGACAGATGTAAATTAAAAAAATAAAAAAATAGCTGGTTGCACAAGACCCAGGATAAAAAATTGCCCAGTCCTGCTAGGCACACTGGTGCCAGGACTGGAAAAAAATGACAGCGTAGAATCCTCAAGTCACTGAAACATTCCTACAATGAGGCCAGACTCAGGGGGAGGATGGCCTCCCTGTTATAGAAGGAAGTAGAAGTCCACAAAAAATCACAAAAACTGATAGGCCAAAAAGAGCCATAAAGATGACAGAGTGGACTATTGAGGATAAGAAAGAAATTATGTGTTGTTACTATTATGCAAGAAGCCCAGAATTTTCAGACAGAAAATATGCAAAAAAAATAAGACAGAAATTAGAGGAAAGAAAAATACTTGCACAAAAAAATCTGTCAGAAGCTTCAAATAACAATGTGTTCATTAATACAACAGATTCATGAAAAACATTATATATGCCAAGAAACATTAGGCTGTTTGGAAAAAGAAGTGACTGAGGAAGAGTAAAAATATAGAGAATGACATATGGATATTTTTGAAAGGTATAAAAAAGAAATATGGACATGGGAAAGAAAGAGATCTGATATTGTACAATATTTATGTGAAGGAGAAAGCCAAATTAACCAATACAAAAAAAACCAGCTCCAAAGATATTTGAAGAAAAACTCAGGAAAATGCATCCAGATATAGAAAATTTCACACTACAAAAAATAAGATCACAAAGAGGGAATGTAGAACAGAAGATTAGTAAAGTAGAAGTTAAAAAAATAGAAACTGAAGTTATGGAATACCCGCATAGTGAAGGATTTAGTGTAGAAAGTCTATCAAACGTTATATCACAGCATGATGGAACAACAAGTCCCACAAGTAAGGAGAAACAGGAGGAGCGGAAGTCATCTGAAGTAGAAATATGGACATGGGAAAGAAAAAAAGATGTAATATGGTGCAATATTTATATAAAGGAGGAAGCAAAACTAATTTAGTATAGAAAAGCTAACTCTGATAACATCTGTGATGCCCGTGCCCTGGCCCAGCAATCAAGGAGCCTCAATCCTCACCACTGACACCAGAGATGGCGACTCCTAGAAGAGGAAAGGATAACTAATACACACAGTAAAGTACAATTTCCCTTAAGTGCACACAGAGATCACAGTCAGTCTGGGGCTGGTTGCTCCCTTGCTCACCAGGTCCCCAATAAGACTCCCCATTGGCACAGCTATAGGGTCTTAGCCTAGCTGGGCAAGCTAAAACCTCCAGTACCCTCTCTGTCCAACCAGTGCATCATGTCCCTGCCAAGTAGCTGACACACCACACACACACTTTGAGAAGAGGTTATATAACCACACAGACCCTCCTGGGAAAAGGCTGGCACAGGTTCTCCAGCTGTGCCCCTATTACCTAGACCATACAGTAGTAATTCCTGCCGCCACCCAGCTAATAATTATCAGCTACTAAAAGGCCCTTAAAAGGGTGTCCAGTTATTACTGTGCAATATTATTATCCAATTGGTAATGTGACTATTCAGTCTAGGCTTAATTTGGAGTGACTTAGTCAGTAAAAATCTGTAAATATGTAATGTACTTTAGAGGTTAAATTATCTCTACATAAACCAGCCACAGGTAAAAGTTTTAAAATATTTAATAATAAATAATTAAAACGCAAGACAATACTACTACACCACAGAGATATCTAAGAGTTCAGAGATCACACAGAAACTTAAAATAATACAGCAGGACAGGTGTGATGTCAAAGAAAAACACTTAATCTAACTTTCTAATCATTAGCTAATCTTAAGAGAAAACACAGTGCTATAATCTTACTTACATACATAAAGAGCAAGCAGTGCTGGGCTAGATGTCCAAGATCAAAATGCTTACAGTCTCTCACTGAACAATAGTTTTTAAACATTAACCAACAGCTCTGCCGAAGCCCTCCCAAATTACATCATTTTGACACTTAGGTTTTCTCAGGCCACAAACTGCATTAATTAGCAAGCTAACACCTGCTCAGGAAACTACAACAATACAAGGCGTTTCACATATACACTCTAGCAGAAACCAGAGCAATAAAGCACCTTCCACATGTAAATTCTGGCCCTTAAACTTTAACCATAAAACAATGGCCATGAAACCTTTATCCAGACTCACTGGAGCCGACTTGTAAAACATCACAGAGATTCATAAGATCTTGTTAACTTCAAAAGACACATTTGAAATGCTTGGCTTGGTTTTCCTTACAGCAGATGGCAATGTTGCAACAATCTTGAAGTTTACATTTTACAGTGTTTTCTTTCATTTAAAAACACAAGCCTGTATTTTACATTCATTTATACAGTTGATAGAATTATGTATCAAATTCTATTTGACTAGGCTGGCAGCCTTCGCCCATCTTCCTCCAATCTTCACAACATCACAGAAGGATACAGTAATGGATGGCCTAATTAAGGAGAAAACAGAGCAGGAAACATTTGATCAGTTGATATATGAAGATACTTTGGAGCCTTCCATAGGAAACCAGTACAAAAGTTCAGATAGAGTTGCACAGCAAGGGAAGGAATAACAAGTTATGGCAACTCTTGACACAGTCAATGATGTGGAGTGATAGGCCAGTGAGTTCCCATATGAAAGAGCAACAGATGACAGCAGTATGAAACTGAAGAGAATACAGGAAGATGTTGTTATGGAACTTTTTGTAGAATGGTTTATTGGAAAAGCTCACCCAGACTCTGTTACAACTTGTTGTGAGGGAAAGGTTAGTTTGCTTTTGCTTTCTTGTGTTTTCGATTACTTTATTGCCCTCTTCTATTTTGCATGTTGTGATTTGTTTTCATTATACAGTGTTTTACTTGTATTCTGCTTTTAATTGTGTATTAAATCTAGGAAAGAGACCACAGCTGTGTGTCTTGTTAAGTCACACACAATTTTCCCACCATCCCACCCTTGTGCAGTTGTGTTCTTAAACACAACTGTCATTCCAGTTGCCTGCCTCTTACATTACTTTAACCACATACCTCCTTCTCTCTCTCCCATTTCACTGTCTGTTGTGAGTAAGCACAGAATTATCATTTAGTGAAATCACTCCCCTTCAACTACTTAAACTTATTGGCCAACCCACTGTATTCCACAAAACCAGAATACAAAGTGCCCACCCCTTTCAGTCTTTATCTTTTAAAATTAGTGGCTCTCCACTTAGAGAGTTAAAGCTTAAGTTACCTCCTATTTCATATCTAAGTGCTTAGTGCACACTGCAGTACTTAACAATATTAACCATCTTTTTCAATCTTATCTTTAAAATCAGTAGCATCTATTGCAACAGCACCAATTATTAGAGAGCCCACATTCTGACTCTCAGTAGTCATTTTGGGATTAGTGCTTCTGTTTTCTACTGGTGAGAGAAGGAGTACAGGGACATTATTTCCTGGAGACCACTGATCACTGAAAAGCCTAATAACTGCTTCATAGGTGACAGCTTGGAGTTTGTGCTTATATTCTGCTCCTGGTGACAGAAGTAGCAGAGTGCTTTGATTCCTGACTATTTGTGGTTGGGCAGTGAGTGTCTGTGCCATTGACATTCCTGATTGGTCTGGTTGCTTTTCAATGCATCTACCAGGAAAAGGCTACAACAAACCTATAGATCTTTGCATCATCTGGGACAAAACTGTGGATCACCAAACAAGTTGTGGCTTGCTTCTCATCTTGGGATTGGTGCTAATGTTTTGCTTCTGGTGAAAGAAGAGGCAAAGGAGCATTATATCCTATCAGAGGGAAGCTGTGGTGAGACCAGCACTAGTAGTAGCCCGACAGTAGCCATTCACATGGTCAAATTAACTTCCCCATTTTCATCACTCTTGACAATTTCTATTTCTTTGTTTTCAGTAAGTACTGTTTGATTTGTTTCTAACTTCAGAATATCTGTCTAAATACTTTATCTTTAAATTTTCAGGGTCTACCAATAAGTTTCCCCTCAAGTATTTGGCAGTGCCCTTTATAGACACAGACTTGAGTGACATTTTACCTGTAAAAGCATGACTGAAATGTCACCAATACCTAGATGCACACCAGTCAAATAATATGCAGTGACATGCACTTTCTCCAGAGCTGCAAACTGGATACTCCTGACATTACTTTATATTCTCACTCCATCTGTCTAAATAGGGTCTGTTGCCATGGATATGAACTTTCCCATTATCTCCATTACCAGCTTGGTGGATATGGACATCCTGAGGCAATGCAGAAATTGCCTCATGTTTACTGACACCAGTTAATCCTTAAACAAACTGATATGGTATGAGAGAGATGTATTTACACAATGTCACTGGAGGCTAAGCTCTCACATAAAAATACTAATGTCAATAAGGTTGTCAGTAGTATACATGTTGCATCCATCACACACAATTCAAAGTAGACATTCAGAGCCACACCTTATGAGGCACTTAAAAGTAACCTTATTAAACCCCAAAGACCTCCTAGATGAAGTACACATAACAAATACTCTCAGCAGCCCTGAATGCACTCTTTCAAAACACCCACATCAACACACACACAGTCGCATCTCATGGAGCCTTTACTTCTAAGCTCATAAGACAAGCCACCACGCAATCCAACATTCTGGTCATTGGAGACTCCATTGTGACACACATTAATGTTCATCTCACCAGGTTGAGTAAGGAGAAAGTAAAGGTGAGCTGCTTATCAGAGGTTAGGATCTGCCACATTACACACACACTCAGGTCATCGGACCACAAGTACCAGTGTGACTCATAGTCCATGTGGGTATAAATGATATAAGACAAAACTCTCTAGACTATATGAAGACAGACATCATGGAGGTCTCAGAATATATGTGTCCCAGGCTGGTATGAGCCTAGCATTGAACTACATTATACCTTCTCCATAGATGATGCCACAATACGAACAAAAGATGACGGACTTTAATAACTGGCTTAGTTTCTCGTGTTATTCTAAGGGGGTGCAGTATTTGTCAGCATGGGAGGAGATAGTTAACAGAGCACACTGCTTTGCCAGGAATATCTGTACCCCTTCACTGTAGGCTTTCAAATATTAGCTAAAACATTGTCTTCCCCCACAGTGCCTGTTTTAGGCAATGCCAAACGGAAAGCACTTCCCACATAGCAAATCAAAACCAAGATAATCTAAAGGCATTACTGCACAATGCTAAGAGTCTAAACAAAAAACAAACTCCACTTCCAAGACGTTCTCTTCACCACAGAGAATGCTGACGTCTGTGCAGTCACTGAGACATGATTTAAAGCCGTGGAGAGCACAACAACAGTTCAAGGTTATAATGCCTTCCAGACATTTACACCAGCTACTACACAGACAGGGATTAAAGGTGGAGGTGTCTCGATTTACATCAAAAATAAATATACCTCAAGGCTGGTCAAATAAGACAATGCCTTGAGCTACTCCATGTTCAAATTGCCACAGGCAAAATCCAATACCACTTTCTTGCAAGCTATACGTCCCCCTCTATGACCCAGGAAAACAATGCCATGTATTTAAACTTACTGGAAACACTCACCATCCAACCCAATACCATATTCATGGGTGGCTTTAATTACCCCACTATTAACAGGGAATCCTATAGGACACCAAATGTACAGGCACAGAGATTACTGGATTTTGTAAACACAAACTACCTGGACCACATATGGGAGAGTACTGCACACCACCTAGTATAATGTCTTCTCTGCTAAGGTCAGACCACAAAATGGTCTCCTTTGAAGTAAAAATAAAACCTGGATCCAAAGCTAAACTTGGAATATTCAGGAACTACTCTAAGGTTACCTTAAGTGATAACCTGGCAAAATTCTCAAGCCCCTCAAACCCTGAGAACACTGCTGCCTATGCAGAACTGTTCACAGAAACCCTATACAAGCATGTTAGTAGCAGCACTGAGGTAGCTGTACCCAACAGGAAGAAGTACAGAACTAACTCAAAGAAAAAAAAGCCACCCTGGTGGAATCAGAAAATCAATAGGCTGTATAACATAAAGAAGAAAACCATGGCAAAAATTAGGAAGTGCAGCACCCAGCAGGATAAAAGCATTCTCATCAAACTAAAAAGACAATTCAGGGGACAAATAAAGTCTACCAAAGCCAAGTTTGAAGTAAGTTTGGCCTCCCAGGCTAAAGACAACCACAAGGCATTCTTTAGCTATGTCTGCAACCTCAAAAGCAATATACAGTTGTGTGCAGAGCTCATTGTAAATGTAGCCACCTATACTAAGTCAGAAAGATATAGCAAACCTGGCTGACATATTCATCTCCAACTTTAGCCCTCTCTCCCCCCACAAAACTTCGCTCAGGAAATACTATCAAATATAACTCCCATTGCTATCACTAGGGAACAGGTCCTTAAATGTTCTCTCTAAGGCCAAGAACATTGCATCTATGGGCCCAGACAATATCATAGGATGCCCTCTAAATAGCATGAAACATGTGCTATCAAGCCATCTGGAATTGCTATTTAACTGTAGCCTCCAAACAGGCTTTGTGCATTATGAACGGAGAACAGCAACAGTCATCCCTCTGCTCAAAGGTGGGCCATCTACAGACCTTGGAAACTACAGACCCATAAGTCTCATATACAGAGCTATGGAAAGAATTATCGTGGAAATAATCAATAATGATATAGTAAACCTCCAGACAATGGACCCAACCCAGTTTGGTTCCATCAACGGCAGATCATACCTGCTCAAACTGGTGGGCTTCTTTGAGAAGGTTACCAAAGCAATGGATGAGGGCAAAATGGTTCACTCTGCCTATCTTGAACTGGCCAGGCATTAGACACAATACCCCGCTCGGGCATTGTTGACAAACTCAAGAGGTTAGGTACAAACTGTATGTCATACAGTAGACAGCCAACTGGCTTACAGACAGGACCCAGGAAGTTTAAATCGGGGAGGCCACCTCTTCAAAGAGGCCAGTCACGAGTGGCGTCCCTCAGGTATTAGTCCTTGGACCACTCCTTTTTGACATTTAGTCAAGGCCAATGTCTATGGTCTCTGGATTACTAAATTTGCAGATGATTGCAAATTAGCAGCTGTCAATGAATCCCACACCAACACAAATGTTCTCCAAGAAGGTCTGACACAGACAAACAACTGGTGCCATTGCCATGGACTAAAACTAAATGCCAAGAAATGCATACCAGTATCCTTCAGGACGTCATCCACCCCTAGTAACTATCATATTGACAACAAACCCCTTAGAGTTGACCAGTAGTCAGGAACTTGGAGATACACACAGGCAGTAATCTAGCCTTTGACTATCATGTGTCTACAGTAGTGAGGAAATGATTCTATGTTACCCAACTTATAAACAAAGGAATGGTAACTAGGTCAGAGGAAGTCATTGTTTCACTGTATTCAGCATTCATCAGACCTATCAATGCCCTCTTTGGTATGTACCTAACCAGGCATATCCAGCAACTGGAATGTCCACAGAGGTTCTTCAATAAAAGAATACAGGATGTAAGTAAAATAACCTATGAATATATCTTCAAGGCCCTATCCCTGTATTCTGTTTCTTACAGGCTGTTGAGGGGAGATCTATGCCTGACATACGTGGCATTGTCAGACCCCACTCTGATGGGCCTCCTGCATATCAGCAAAACAAACAGCACCAAAATTACCCATTCTAAAGACTTAAACCTTGCCTTTGACATAAATAGGACCTGCTGGATAGGCAAGTATGTATCCCAGAGACTACCCTGTGTCTGGAACAGACTCTCCATCTATGTGAAGCACAGTTCCTCCCTAACTCAATTCAAGTGTAACTTGGCCAATTGAATGGGGAAGAGGAAATTCATTCCTAGCTTGGCACATGGGTCTGTAATGGACACAGGCAACGTGTAAATGTTTCATCTCTCAAGCCCCTGCTTACAATAATCAAGGGTCCCAGAACTTGTCAGGGATTTGGGATGCATGCCTAAGCTTAAAAAGGCCCTTGTGGTTGTTAACCTAGTAAACATCTATGAACCTATGAACCTAAGAAATAGAGAACAAAGAATGTCCCCTCAGTTTAAAGAAAATGGTCTAAGAGAAAAGTCAATTGATTTAATAGAGACGGACAGACATATTAAGAACAATGAAAGAAGCAGACTACAGAAAGTTAATAAAACCCCAAAATTTGATAAAACAAATGAGCAAGAGTACTTAGGACTGTTCATAGAGACTTGTGTGATATAAAAGAAGTAAATAGGATATATTGCTGTGCAGCTAAATTACTAACAGATAAAGTCTTATCACAAAAACACAGGATAGTAATGGAAAGGAAGGGGAGAAATCAAATGCCATCATGGAAGTATCGAATAGAGAAAACTATAAAGCAATTAAAACAAGAAGTGTCACTGTTAGAGTGCAGAAGGGTGAACAGATCAACAGCAATACTCAGAAAAATAGACATGATAAAAGCAATGCTCAGTATCAGAACAAATAAGGATCTACTGTGCATTATCACAAATAATAAACTAAAAATATCAGTACTGGCAAAAAAACTAAGAAGATATGCAGATAAATATAAAGGAAAAGTACATAATAAGCAATTTATTGATGACCCAAAATAGTTTTATACAGAACTGGGAAACAAGGCAAAATGAATTGAAACACCACCCAAAAAAAAAAAGAAGAAATAGATACATTTTGGAACATAACAAAGATGCTGAATGAATAGAAAAACTAAAAGAAAGAATAAGAAGTTCAAATGTACAGGTTATGAAATGGGAGGAAGTAACAGCCAGGAAGATTGAAACAAAGTTAACAAAAGCTACTAACTGGAAAACTCCAGGCCATGATACAGTACCTAACTTCTGGCTAAAAGTACTAACATCTTTACATGAAGGTTTGGCCACTGGTAAGAAGTATTTACATGAGCACCCAGAACACACACCAACCTGGTTAACAAAAGGAAAATCAATACTCCTGCTTAACACTGAACTTGCAAACTGCCCTAAAAACTATAGACCAATAACTTGCCTTTCGACAACATATAAACTATACACTGCAATTGATGCCAACCATACTTTTCAACTGTACCAAATTCCTCTGTATTTCCCATGTTTGAGGGAAAATAATGGGAGTGCCATGAATTCCTGACTGACCCCTTTAGATCAGGATTTTTTTTATATATATTTACAGTTTTTCATTGCCTGCATATCCTGCAAACATCAACCAAAGATTAACAATAAATGGGGTACTTTAGAAAACCTGGCTCAAGGATGTTGGACTAGAAGTGTTAAAGTTACCAACATCTTGTACCAACCTTTAGCCTGCCCATGCATACTATTTGTAATTAAGGGTCTATGTTAGATAATCAAACTTTCAAAAGTTCGACTGTCATATGGTCGACACCATATGATCGAACTTTTAAAAGTTCGAGCATCTAATAAAAAAAAATAAATTACACAAATAACCTACCTGAATGTTTTAAGCAGGAGGGCAAGCCCCCCTGCACCCCCCACATCCCCCATTCTTTAAATACACCAACTCCGAGATCGCACTACAGTGCAGAAAAGGGAAATCTTCCCATTCCGCACTGTATGGAGATCTCCGTTAAAAGTTCGAACTTTCAAAAATTCGATCATATGGTGTCGATCATATGACACTCGAACTTTTGAAAGTTCAATTATCTAATATAGACCCGTAATTAAGGCAGAGACATCTTTAGTTATTTCTGCTTTGCTTTAAACAAATATGCTTGGACTGGATTTCTATTTGTGGAATGCAGATACTCCTGCTGCTTCTCGGTGACACAATAAGCAGATTGCTGGCAGTATGTGATTGTTGTACATTGATGTGATGTCTCCATTTTAGTTACAAATGATATGCATGGGCAGTCCCATTTCCTTCTTATTGCAACTTACAAATGACCAGTAACTTACAAAAACTCAGATCGGATGGGAAAAGTCTAAAGGTTTGTGCAGGATGCTTTTTACTTGTGAAACTTCCAATCTGACATCCTTAAGCCAGGTTTTCTAAAGTGCTCCATTTATTGTTAATCTGTTGATTTGAATGGGAAAGCAGGTTATGGTGGCATCAAACTGTTCTGAGCTTAGTTTTCTTCTTGTACTCCTGTTTCTCATTATGTTATTTTTCTGGTGGGAAATTGTAAATCTCAGTGTTGCTTTGCTTAAGGTGACATTTGGAAAAAGAAAAGGATCTGCGATATACAGTAGAAGGTAACCGGTCTTTCTTTTTTGCCTGGGAATGCATATCTTACATTGGATGTCACTGGTAACTAACTGAGGAAAGGGGTTTTTGCTGAATGGGTTGGTTGAACTGTTTTGGATTTGGCTGTGAAAGGATGGATGCTCATGGTACCTTCTCGACTTGTTTTGTGGATTTTTCTTTAGCGATTGATTTTATGGTCAGTTGCCGTGTGTAGGGTGGACGTAATACGGAAAGAGTCTTTGGTTGCTAGGCACAGCTTTACGCCCTTTTGGCACATGCCACTTTTCTCAGTACGGACGTTCGAGGGGCCACTATACTTGTTCGAGTTTTTGTGTCAGGCAGTGAAGTGGATTTAATTGTGTGGTACCTTCAGAAGAAATCAGGCTTTCTTTTGAACACCTCCTGGCCCCAGTGTGCAGGTATCATAATGGTTAGAATGTTGATCTGGTAATCCACCTGTAGCAGGTAAGTTGACATTATGATATTGTAACAGAAGGATACTGTTCTGTACTGTGACACTGGCCCCTGAAGAGTGGTGGGGTGATATTGTTGTTGTACCTTTTTTATGTTAGTTGTTTACAGTTATACATAGACAGTCAATGTAACCTCAAAGTAACCTCTTATACATTACTGTTTACAGTGTCTGAGGAATGTAAACTATTTTAATGCTTTATACAATGTTTTTTAATACAGCTTGTGATGCCCCTACACTGACCCAGTAATCATGCAGCCTCAATCCTCACCACTGACAACAGTGGGGGATGTACACAATGGGAGGATGACAAGTACACACACAGTAAAGTGCAATTTCCCTTAAGAGCACACAGAGATCACAGTCAGTCTGGGGCTGGTTTCTCCCTCTCTCTCCCCATATCTCCAAAAAGACTCCCCACTGGCACAGCTATAGGGTTGAAATCTCAGCTGATTGGCCAAGCTAAGACCTCTAGTACCCTCTATGTCCAACTAGTGCTTCATGTCCCTGCCCAAGTACACACACACACACACACACACACACACACACACACACACACACACACACACACACACACACACACACACCTAGTAAAGGCTAGCACAGGTTTGCTAGCTCTGCCCTATTTTGCCCAGACTATAAGGTAGTTCCAGCTGCCACCAGCCACCCTTATCAAATACTATAAGGCCCTTACAAAGGGTGTCCAATCCTACTGTGTAATGTTACTATTAATCGAAATTGTAGTCTGTCCAAGCAAAGCTATTGAAGTGGACTGTATAGTGTCACCAAATAGATATGCAAGTACTCTAAGAGCTTAAACATGTCTCACAAATATCAGCCACAAAGATAGTTTTAAACATATTTAATAGTAAATAATAAAAGAACAAGACAATACTCAGTAAATCAGCACAGTAACTGCAAAGTCCAAAATCAGAGGAAACAACATTGCAGCACATTCTCAAATAAATACAGAAAACATCTAAAGTAATTTTTACTATATTCCTATCTATATCCAACAGAGATACTATGCCCTAAATCTTACTTACAGCAAGGCAAGTACAGATGTTCATAGGTTAGTACTAAGCTAACTGCCCTTGCAAGCCATTTTAAGCCTAGCCAATTATCCCTTGTGAGAATCAAACCCTGCACCTTGTGTTTGTAAGGCAAACACCTTAACCATTGATGATGACTGGATGTTCTTGCTAGGTCCAAGACAAAATGCCCAGTCTCACTCTCAGAGAGTTCTTAAATGTCACATATTACTGCTGGGTTAGCTTGGATGACATCACTTTTTGTCACCCGACTTCAGTTCCCAGGCTAAAACAGAAACTAACAGAATTTAACATCTCTGTGTTAGAAATACATATCTCTCGAATGTGTACAGATCTTGGAAGTCATAAAACAATAAAACATTTTCATTTTAAACCTAGAAATGACTTCTCTTCCACGACAATACAAAAACTTTTAGCTCTAGACATTGTGTCTGCTACATTGAAACTGAGAGAGAACTTTTATAGCACAACCGTAAAGCAACTTAATTTCAATTTATTTTCTTGAAGTTTTGTAAATTATCTCTGTATGTTCTAGTTTCTACTGTTAAAACATGCATTTGCAGAGGTATATAGTTCATATACATTTTTGTTCTAAGTCAGCAGGGCATGCTGTAGTTACATTTTAGCTCAGTACATAACATATGGTTTTGTATAAATCATATCAATATTCACAAGTCACATAGAATTATTTACAAAATTCCAGATAGCTGGATAGATAGACTGTTGCATTGGGTATTGTGCAAACATTGCAATAATGAAGTAGCTAAAAAAACATTTGAAACATGAGTCAGAGGGTACTGGAGGTTTTTAGCTTGCCCAGTTAGACTGAGACCTGGACCCTATAGCTGTGCCAGTGGAGAGTCTTATTGGGGACCTGGTGAGCAAGGGAGCAACCAGCCCCAGACTGACTGTGATCTCTGTGTGCACTTAAGGGAAATTGTACTTTACTGTGTGTATTTCGTAGACTTTTCTCTCCTAGGAGATGACCTCCCTGGTGTTAGTGGTGAGGATTGAGGCTCCTTGATGGCTGGGCCAGGGCACGGTCATCACAATGAGCATGAATGATTTCAAAGTATAATGTATCAAACATCCTCCCAAACACATGCATAGAGATGCACATAACACATGCACACATACACGCAGACATGCTCGTGCCCCCCTCACACATACACGCACACATACTCACAGACATGCGTGTGCCCCCCCCACACACACACACATGCGTGCACCACATACACACAAACGCAGACATGCGCGTGCCACACACACACACATCCAGACCTCGAAACTGTCCCTATTTTGGAGAAATGTTCAGATTTTCAGGCCTAATTAATCCCTGCACAGGATGTCCCTATTTTAAGAGGTATGTCTCTACTTTCCGGCTTGATTTACCCCTTCACATAATTTTTTAAATCTCCCTCATCACATCTGATCTTTGAAGCTGTCTGGTATGCAGAAAACCCCATTACATAACTAACACCCTAGTGGCAACAATACTGTAAAGAAAGACTACACACATCTTACATTTCTCTTTTTCTGAGCTCAAAATAAATTACCTTGCCTGGTAAAGTCTGCAGATTTTACACTGTCTCTTTGATAATGTGCTTACATTTTTTCATCATTTTTATTACTCTCTGTTTTTTAAATGTGTTTCTGAGTAGTATCTCAGATTCTAAAGGGAAGGGGGAATTGTTATATCATATTTGGTCTTCAAATTTTATGCTAAGTAGATGTCTAGATTTTTAGCTGAGTGCTCCTATTTTCAAAGCAGTTTGAGAATTATTACATACACAATTCCACACACACTGTCACACTATTTTAATAAGCATTCAAACTATACACATAATTTCACAGACAGGATTATTTAATTTTATCTTGAATTTGTTAACCGAGTTAGAGCACTGCTTCTATTGGTCTACTTCAGTCTCAGCCCGGGGTAAACACAACAGATACATGATATTACATGCAGATCAAGACAAAATACAACAAATGTGTGTATTACATACAAGGTGAATATCAGAGTTGGCTTGTGTGTATGAAGAAAATAGATACATAACATTATATGCAGACTGACTGACAAACCATAACATATACCTGCAATATATACAGAGTGGATGTCATGTTGGCACACTGAAAGAATTACAATGAAAAGTAGAGTCAGAGCAAGGTTTGTAGAGGGAAAATGGGATAGGTTAAGAAGGAGTTCATTTATATGACTTGGGTGGAGGGGAAATGGGCTAGGTTAAGAAGGAGTTAATTTACATGACTTGGGGAGGGGAAATGGGATAGGTTAAGAAGGAGTTAATTTACATGACTTGGGGAGGGGAAATGGGATAGGTTAAGAAGGAGTTAATTTATATGACTTTGGGGGGGGGGGGGCAGAGCAGTTACATTTTCTTAGATTCTTGTAATGTGTTTTTAGTTTTGATCGGACAGTGGGTTATGAGGAATGATCTTTAAGAAAAAAAGGGAAGGAATCCCACGGTTTGGGATCAGTGATTGAGAAAGTATGGTCCATGCACTGAAACTTATTTTTGGTGTTTGGTAGGAAAGGACCCGAGTGGTTAAGATTTCTAAAATATTGTTTATTGGTGCATCTCTGAAATGTTTGGAGAACAGTAGTGGGAAGATCTCAATCCCGATACATTTAAACACTTGAGAGATGACTACAAAGTCAGCAGACTGTTTAACAGGTAGCCAGTTAAACTTCTGCAATGGTTTTGTTATAGTGTATACTTCTTGGGGAAAGAATGATGAATTTGCAGTATGACATTTAATATAAATTAATGGTGGATGCATATCTTTTAGAGGCTGTAGCAATCAGAGGGAGACCATACAGGTATTCAAATGCTCAGAGATTTGTAGAGGTCTGGAGGTAGAACTGAGCTTTTGGCTAGTGACAGATAGTATTATTTTTTATTTTAGAGGAGTTTAGCAATAATTGTTTATCACTGACCCACTGAGTTAGGACATGAAAATCAGTCTGAAGTTTGAGTTCAAGAGGGGAGGGAGAATGGCGGAAGATAATATGACCATGTCATCGGCAAAAAGCACGAGAGGAAGATGGGGTAAGTCAAAAGGGAGTTTAACATAGCTAGAAAAGAGGAGACATGTCAGAATAGATCTGGGGGGACACCTTTCTGCAGAGGGACTGACTGAGAGGTTGGTGAGTTGAAATTCAATGAGAAGTGGCAGCTACAGAAGTAGTTTTTAAACCAGGGCAGTGTGTCATCACTAATGCCTTTTCCAGTGAGACGGTCTTGGAGAATTGACTGAGTGTCAAGATTAAGGGCTCTGGTGAGGTCAATAAAATGGCTCCAGTAATCAGGCCTTTGTCCATTCCAAGGAGAATGTTGTTGCTGAGTGTCCAGATAGCTGTGGATGCGCTGCAACCAGACCAAAAGTCATTCTGCTTTTGAAAGAGAAGGTGGTAATGGCTGATGTGTTTAGTGCATTCTAAGTAGTCATTTTTTCCAGAATATTTCCAGGGGTAAGGAAAATAGAAGTGGGCTAGAAGTCTGAGGGATTGTGTTTCTTAGCAAATGGTTTCACTAGAAAAGAGAGACAGAAGTCTGGGGGAATGGAGAGATTGTATTTCTTAGACAGAGGTTTGACAATGGCATTTTACGAGATATTGGGCAAAATATTAAGTGTAATACACAGGCAGTTTGTAGATGTGTTAAATAAATCACGACTGAAGGTTGTGTGTACCAGGGGACTATCTATCAGGTTTAATCTGTTTGAGCAGCGGGTGCATGATTTTTATGTAATATTTCTTAAGTAGAATAGAGGAATGTTTGGAGAGGAGGTGGGGGTGGCAAAGGCAGTTTGGATTTAGCTACAGAAAGGGATGAGAAAGTTGCTGAAATGAGAAAGTGAATCAAAGGCCAAAGTTGAGAGGATGAGGAATTCATGGAGGAAAGAATACAGCTTCTATGGGACCTGACAATATCCCCAGCTGTGTTCTACATGAACTACAGAGTGAACTGGCACCTCACCTTTGTGCCCTGTTCAATCACAGCCTCACTTCAGGCTTTGTCCCTACCGAATGGCGCACCGCTACAGTCATCCCTCTTCACAAAGGAGGAGCGACTACAGACCCTGGGAGCTATCGCCCCCATTAGCCTGACAAGTCTGATATCCAAAGCTATGGAACGCATCATCATGGACCTAATAAACAAGGCTACAGGAAAGCTCCAAACTCTGGATCCCACACAGTTTGGTTTTGTGAAGGGTAGATCATGACTGCTCAACTTGGTCAACTTCTTTGAGTCAGTCACCGAGCTGTGGATGAAGGCAAAGTGGTTCATACAGCCTACCTTGATCTGGCCAAGGCCTTTGATACCATTCCCCACTCAGGAATCATAGAAAAACTCACTATGCTAGGCATCAACCCCTATATCACTAGATTGGTTGCAAACTGGCTCACAGATAGAACCCACAGTGTGAAAGTAGCTAACTCCAAGTCAGACTGCTGACTAGTCAAGAGTGGAGTCCCACAGGGTTCGGTCCAGGCCAACAATAAGGGACTCTGGCTGACAAAGTTGGCAGACGATTGCAAGTTGGGAGCTATTATTAACTCCCCAATTGATGTTGACATCCTACAGAATGGTCTCACTGAGACCAATGACTGGTGTCAGAGCCATGGCGTTAAGCTCAATGCCAAAAAATATGTCGTCATCCCTTTTAGGAACAACCCGGTTCCCATGAATTACCACATTGATGGTAGTTCACCGAACAAAGGCAGTGTTATAAGAGATCTGGGAACATAGGTTGACAGCAACCTCTCTTTTCATGACCACATTGCCATTGTGGTCAGAAAGTCCTTATATGTGGTACATCTCATTACTAAGGATTTTGCATCCAGGAAGAAAGAGGTCATTGTCTCCCTCTACCCTTCCCTCATTAGGCCAATCATCGAGTACAATGCCCCATTTGGCATGTACCTCACTAGACACCTGCAACAACTGGAGAGGCTGCAAAAGTACCTCACAAAGAGAACACTAGGCCTTAAACACTTGTTCTATATGGACAGACTCAAAAAACTCCAACTATTCTCTGTTTCATATCACCTACTTAGAGGCGATCTCTGCTCGACTTACAAAGCCATGTCTAACCCAGCTTTGTTAGAAATGCTAGATCTAAAGAAATCTCAATCCCTTCACACCACACGCTCCAGAGACCTCATCCTCATTACCACAATCAACAGAACATGCTGGAGGGACAGGTTCATAACCCAGAGACTGCCCATGCTCTGGAATAGACTTCAGATACATGTCAAGCTGAGCACCTCGCTGACCTTCTTCAAGAGAAATCTTGATGAGTGGATAGGAAATAGAAAATTCACCCTGAGGATAACTCCAGTGGCTTTACTCGACAAAGGCATTGGGAAGTAAGGTGGGGTGGCACGATGCCAGGGTAATACTATGACTAGGCTTGTAAAGGCCCCAGGGCCATCACTGTAGCACCAACCCATAAACCTAAGAACCTATGAAAGCTTATTCTGCCCTGTAAGATGGTTGACCTCTTTCCAGAAGATTTTGGGCAATCTTATTATTTAGGTTTGGGATGACTTCATTGTGTGACTTTTATGATGATATACTGCTTGCTTAGCAAGGTTGCATAACTGGCTATTGTATTATCTGTTTATGGAAATGGGATGTGATTTACAAGAATGCCACGCCTTGTCTACGAGTCGTAGAACAGCTTTACGTTCATAGGTTAACCAGTTGTTAGTTTTAGGGTTGTACAGTCTTAGAATTACTGGGAAGCAGGAATTTTGTGGGTAATTCAGTGCAGAGGTGAGTAACTCTAATGCAGTGTTAGTATCAGATAAAAATCAGAAATGGTGACAAGTCCACTAAAGAGAGAAAGACTTAAGTTTCTTAATATTATGCTGTGATATATATTAGAGAAACGTGTGCTTTTGAGGGATATTTACATATGTATTATGGATATAAAAACTGCTAAGGCAGTGGTCACTGAAAGATAGTGGGAGCATGGTGATGTTTGAGATAAATAAAGGTTTGTTACTTAATATGAGATCTAGAAAGGAGTAGTGAGACATGTTAAAATTGGGTCTAGCAGGCTGACATGTGAGCTGGGTGTGGCTGAATTTTACCAGAGCAGTATTCAAATAATTTGAAATGGGACTGAGAAGATTGAGACTGAAGTCTCCAAATATTGTGAGATTTGTGATGTTATTTATGGTGGAAATGACTTCTTTTAGTAAGTTATTTAGTTGGGGAGTTAGAGGGGAGGTGGTGTATGTATATATATATATATATATATATATATATATATATATATATATATATATATAGATATATATAGATATATATATAGATATATATATATAGATATATAGATATGTATGATATAATGAGATGTACTATGGTATTCTTGGGGGAAGGAATAGATATATACAAGTAGCTATTTAGAACAGGTATTTGTGTTAGTGTTTCCTTGAGCAAACAGTTAGATGTTTAAGTGTGACTTGGACAGAAGGAGAGTTCTACTTCCTCATCTTGAGCCTGATCTTGGGTGAAAAAAGTAGTCATAACCAGGGAAAAATGCTGCAAGGAAGGACTGCTAGCTTTAACCAATGATTTTGTGATAGCCACTAAATCAGGCTTCTGTAAAGTAATAAAGGCATTAATCTGGACTGTTCAGTTTCTTATACTTTGTTCATTAAGTAGGATGCAGAGCAGTTAGGATGGACCTGACTTAGCTTCAATGTTTCCTCAAAAAATTCATAAGAGTATGACTGATGAAAGTTTGTAGAGATACCTGGGCAGGTGAAGGAGCTGGTTAATAAAAGAGGAGTGAGTATGGGGGTGGGGTAAGTGACATCAGTAATTGAGGTTGATGGAGTGATAATGGCGGTAAGGCTAGGTATGGGCTGGCTAATGAATGAAGAAAATGTAGTATAGTAGTATTAATGAGATGCAGTATAGTAGTATTAAGGAGAAGTGGGTGAAGTATGAGAGGGGATTACTTGGCAGAGTGAGGGGTGTGGTAGCAATTATCTGGAGAAACAGAAATGGGTGATAGCAAAAAGAGTAAAAGTAGGTAAGACAGAAAAGGTACACCGTGTAGTAAAGAAGAGAAAGATAAATGTATGCACAAGTGTATTAGTGTTATGTGTTACTGCTGAAAAGGAGACAAAGCTAAGGAATTCTGTCAGTTGTTTGAGTGGGAGGACAGAAGTTAGAATGTGCATCTTTAAGAGGGTGATGTTATGTTGTTAGAAGTGGGTATAGATAGCAAAGGATAAATGTTGGGGATGAATGATTATGTATTATTCTACATATAGTTTATTAAAAAATAATTGCAGATTTGCACACACAGGAAATATGATGGCAGATCCTGATTTGTCTGTAGCACGAGACTTGTGGGGAAGTGAATGCCCTAACACTCTTCTATACATAACAATTCTCAATCTAGTGAGTTATTTCAGTGGACTTAGGTTATCCACTTATATCTTGTAAGGATGAAATTAAATGAAAGGCAAAGCAAGAAGGCTGAAGCCAAAAAGCTGAATTTGGTTTTCTATGAGGAGACAAAGCCCACACTCACAATCCTTACAAGAAGTTCCCACACACACACTCTTTTAGGATAATCAACTCTGAAGATTGGCTACACTGGAGGAAGGAGAAAATGCTGATATATTACCATACAACCCACCCCCACTTCACTTATTTTGTCTGTTTATCTGTTAGAAAATGCTGCATTTGAAAGTGTAAAGAAGTGAGGTTTGAGAGTACTGTGGTCACATTTCTTCAGTTTAAAATGCTTCCCTTTTTAACCTCTACATAAAAGAACACAGTTGAGGCAGACATATACTGAAAGGTTATTTGATATCTTGTTACTAGACAGGGCAAACTGTTATCAAAGTGTGGAAGATAACTTTACTTTCTAATGTATCCCTTTTTACAGACTTCAAGTACAGATAACAAAAGGAGGTTGACAAACATGCTGTTAAAACTTCAGAGACCACATTATCATTTCTCCAAAGAGCAAAGATGTTGATACTTTAGACAGCCTGTAGAAGTGACAAGAGATACAATAATGAAAAATGCATTGCAGTTCAAATTTAACCTCCCCAGGCTAGCTGTCAAAGAAACAGGATGTAACAGAAAACTGCCGGTTAGTGAGGTATATAAAGTTAATTTTCTCAAGGCTTAAAACTGCCAAGTATTGGCTTTCTGGGATGAGCAAAACCATAATAAACTCATGCTAAAATCGGAGGGCAGGCTGTTTTACCTCAGCCTGTACCGTAGCATACATTGCTTACCATCAATTCCCCATACACCCTGAAGGACTTATCACCATCTAAAGGCCAGATACAGTTCTATTTTAAACCTGCTTGTTAGAGACTGTTGTAACAGAAGAACCCTTTTCATAGTTAGAAAATATTCATTAAAACTATATGGACTACATTTATGTGTCTATATGCAAATGTCACCTGCTGTGTATGTACTTCTAAGCACATATTACAGCTACACCCTACATTAATGTGTCTATATGCAAATGTCACCTGCTGTGTATGTACTTCTGAGCGCATATTACAGATAAAGACTACATTCATGTGTCTATATGCAAATGTCACCGGCTGTGTATGTACTTCTAAGCACATATTACAAAAGGCACACTGTTTTCCAAACTGTTTTGGGGTGGCCATGTTGGTGCAGCGGTTAGCGTTGCCACCTCACAGTAAGAGGTTCTCCGGTTTGATCCTCGGCTGGGGTGCCTTCTGTGCGGAGTCTGCATGTCCTCCCTCTGGTGGCGTCGGTTTCCTCCGGGTGCTCCAGTTTCCTCCCACATCCCAAAGACATGCTGTAGGTGGATTGGACACTCTAAATTGGCCCTAGGTGTGAGTGTGTGTGTGTGTGTGTGTGCCTTCTGTGGAAGGTTGGCTACCGGGGCTGGCAACTTAACACTGTAAAACTCCACTGCCAATCATGAGCGGACAGGTGATCCGCTGTGGTGACCCCTAACCGGGAAAAGCCAAAAGAAGAAGTCTAGTGCAGTTCTGACCAGAGTAAGGAAGAGAGGGACAGACTTGTCTGATTGTTATTGTTTACCAGTCACTTAATCTCATTCATTTACAAGATTCTGCCAAAACTCTATATACATTTTATATATACTGTTTTCATAGTTTGCTGAGGAAGCTACTCTATCAACTAGGGAAGGAGACAGAGAACTGTTTTACAAATTAAATTGCCACAAAAATAATTTCCATTAGATTTATATGATTTTCTTTGAATTTTGAATTACTTTAATAACTTATGACCTTGCCTTTGCTTGTTAATCATTTTTGTTAATCCAGTTTTTCAGTGTCATCTCACTGGACTTTCCCATAATTGCTTTAAGCTGGACTTGTTAACGCTGAAAAAAAATATATATATTTATGGTACAGAGTACTTATCATTTCAGTTATTATTCAATTCTGGCCTATTTTATGTTGTTTTATCTATTGTACATGTTTTTGTATATTATTACTTTATTTAAAATAGGTCATTAATTGACTGAGTTTGTATTGTTAATCCTGTAGTCTGGCTGATTTTATACTTCCGTCTAGACAGGTTTTATTATTTTTGTGCATTGCAGTTTTCTTGTTTTAACTTCCTACTCAGTGCTTTGTTAAAAAGCATCTTAAGAAGGAAAGTTAAGCTTAATTTTATTGAATGATATTGCTTTTATTTTTGTTGCTGTTTTTTTAAAATGCTTACAAATGAGCACTACAATGACATTTTAGGATGAAGGGAAAAACCATAAGTTCAGAACTGAGACTCTTATTCCTATAATGAAATATTTCCTATTTATTACAAAAAGACACCCCATTATTTTTTTTTATCAGTTTTCCCTGATTATTCATTTATTTATCTAGACACAAGTTACTATTTCCTATTGATTTCAATAAGCTGCAGTAATTGTCAGCTGAAAAGGGCTTTATGTCAGTTCCACTACTAAACTTGGTAATCATTTGAAATGGTGAGACCTGCTAGATCGATTCCTGGAATGTGGAGACTGACTGGTTGAAAGAACGGACTTACATATGCTAAGTCTAAGATGTCATTTCTGAGAATATTCCCTTTTCTCCAAGCTCTTCAAAGGTCTTTGAGTTAGTACATATAAGTTTGGGCTGTGTGTGGGGATTTCCCCCCTGCAAAAAAAAGTTTAAAGGAGAAGAGCGAATTTCGAGATTTGGTCTTCTCCTGTGTTTTCATTCTTTTTTCCCAGCTTGTCAGCACTTGGCATTTCGACTGCCGATATTTCAGTAGGGAACCACTAAACTTTGAGTAATTAAAATCTGAGAACACACAGACTGCCAGAAACTCAAACTGTAAGCACTTTTTGTAGAAGAGCCAAGCCGCGCTGCACCCTCTAATGTGTGTGTGTGGGGGCCCTTACTCCACAAAGTTATATATACTAGCTCTGCAATTGCACAAACAGGAAGAACTGAGAAAGCTCCCAAAACAATGGAATTACTGCAGGCACATACTGAGAAACTGCAACAGCAGTGATTCTGTATGTGGAAGAAGTATCAGCATTGTGTTCCTCAGCATATTGTCTCTTGGGTACCTGAACAACCTTTACAGAAGCCCTTTATCATCATAAATTACTGGCATGCTTTGTGGGTGGTTTTCTGCTCTAGTTTTGAGGTATTTTTCATGCAATTTTAGAATTACCATTTTTTAAGTATTTAATTAGTATAGTGATGGCCATGTTATGATTTAGTTGTATTTTTAAATCACTTCAGTCTTAGTGTAGACATTTAAAGTCAGGTTGTTTCTACCAGTAATATCATTTTCCAGTTAGCTAGATGTGGTTCTTTGTGTTTTGTTTATTTTTTTTTCATTAATCTTGATTTTTTTTTCTTTCTGTTTTAAACAATCATATTTCTGGTGGGGCTGATTTAGGTGCCACTGTGTTTTTGGGCTGTCTATATGCATTTTTATGTGCAGTATAGGAAGTTATATTATTGTTTTACAGCGAAATGAAAAATGTTAATTTTTCCTACGTTTTCGGGATCTTTTAGGTGGGCGGTGGCATTTCGGAATGTGTAATAGTGTGTGTGTGTGTGTGTGTGTGTGTGTGTGTGTGTGTGTGTGTGTGTGTGTGTGTGTGTGTGTGTGTGTGTGTGCAGTTGTAAATATGCATTTACTTTTAATGTTTATTGACTTGCATAAATTTATATCATGCAAAATTATTTACGTTTTGCAAAAAATGTTAATAAGAAACTTTATATGTATAACCTGAACACTGGTAAATATTTCATTATACGCATGTTGCATTTGTGTAATTGTGTATGTATGTGTATACTGTATCAAGTACAATTTGTACTACCGTATTAAGTATATTTTGTCTTAAGTATATATTATAATATTCCAGATTGTCACTTTTTGTTTTTGCTACAAGCCCAGGTGGTGGCTGAAAATAGTCAATGGACCAGACCATCTGCCTGCTTAGTAAGCGATACATAAATAAAGATGGTTGGTCAAGGCTAGTTTTATTAAAGCAATATAATGGGTACAGTGTATATCAACTGCTAATGAGATTACAGTGCACAGAAACTGATGATGACGTGGGTCTAGTGATAACGTATGCAAATATTAGCTAAGAATAAATGTATTTATTCCACCCCCAAACACATCTAGGCTTATTGTTTAGATGAATACATATGAACATGGTAGTGTATATATATTATATATGTTTATATCTATCTATCTATATAAATGTATATATATGTGTGTGTGGTGCGCACACACACACACAAACACACGTTTTATATTGATGAAAAACAGTGGCCTCTTTCTGCTGCTTTCCCTGGCAGAATTTCCACATTTGTCATCTTCTTCCTTCACTGTGATCAATTCCGTCTCTTGAGGGTTGCTATTCTAGACACAAAATGCCCCCTACAATAAGGGTAAATGCTCCCTGGTTGTGCTTTTTTCCTCATTCCATATTTGCATTCTATTCACTAGCTCACTCAACAAAACTGGTCATACTAATACAGGTAGTTAACTTTCTGTCCAAAGGGAAACGGTCACAATTTAAAAGAAACACAAGTCATTTAAAGAAATATTGCTATTTACAGGTAATTAATTCTTTCTAGTACAGATGTTAGCATTTTATATATATATATATATATATATATATATATATATATACATATATATATATATATATATATATATATATATATATACATATATACATAATCACACCAAATGTCAATGCATATGGTATCCAGGGTGATGCACATCAAAAGTAAACCTACAGAACTGCAAAACAACAATACCAGTTTTAAAAAAAAATCACAGAAACAGCAGACCTGGGTTTCTCCCCGTACCGGAGCTTCTTCACTGCTGAAAATTATATCAAAGACACCTCATTGTAAAGGAAAATGCGCCACAAAAAACAAACATCAGCCAATACGATTTCGTTAAAGGAAAAGTCAGAAGTATGCCGCACACTGTCATAATAACAGTAAACCAAGCCTAATGCTGTAGAAAAAAATTAGGAATCACTTAAAGAAAGAATGTGACTTCATGTATAAATAACAGCAGTGTACTAAGAATATTAAAGTTTATCATTAAGTCCAGGGGACTTATTAATAGAACCCAAATTCATAATCCAAAACTTCTCCTTATTGTGGAATCATCACTGTCTATCAAAGTCCTTAGGAATTTTTCCAACAACCTCATCAACAGCTATAAATAAAAAAAGCAGTTCCATACTTAATTTTATGTTTAACGAACACACTTCTTTCTCTGTTGCCTTGTAGTTCACTTAAATGTAATGAAACCCTTTGTCTGAACATGCATAACGTTTTGCCAATATAAAAGAAACCACAGTTACAATGAACAATACACATGACCAGTTCTGTAGTATAGGTTAATAGTGCCCTGATTTCAAAAAACTTATGGGTATTTTTTGATGAAAAAGTTTTAGTCCTACAAATAAAACAAAAAAGTATACTTTTTAACTTCTGTATATGTAAGATGACAAGTGTCATTTACTGATGTTATAAAAAACTTGCCAGTCCTTAATAATGGCCAAATTTCATTCATAATTCTTCTACCTTACAAATTATAACTAGCAAATGTAGTACCAATCTTAGTTTTGAAAAACCATCATCATCATCAGATCTGCATTTTTGTTGTGAATTGTACTACATCACCTCCTGTCTACAAACTCTTAAGGCCTTCTGTTTAGTATTTTCAACTGCTACACTATTGTATCCCCCCTCAATTTTTTTTCCTGCAATAAATCTAGTTTCTTTAATCATGATCTTCATTAGAATTCTCCTCATCCTTAGAAACTGAGAATATGGAATATTATTAATTACGTGTTTTGGATGTCATTTAGATGTGGTTAATAAAATATTTTTAGAAAATTATTTATGATATAAAGTGGTCATGACTGAGCCATCAAGAAAATCAATAGCAAATCAACTATAAATACAAGTAAATTTTATACCTCTTCTTCTTTTTCTTCTTCTTTCGGCTGCTCCCGTTAGGGGTCGCCACAGCAGATCAACAGTTTCCCTTTCTTCCTGTCCTCTGCATCTTGCTCTGTCACACCAACCACATGCATGTCCTCTCTCACCACATCCATAAACCTCATCTTAGGCCTCCCTCTTTTCCTGTTTCCTGGCAGCTTCATCCTTAGCATCTTTTTCCCAATATACTCTGCATCCCTCCTCAGCACATGTCCAAACCAATGTAATCTTGCCTCTCTGACTTGGTCTCCAAACCTTCCAACCTGGGCTGACCCTCTAATATACTTATTCCTAATCCAGTTCATCCTCGTCACACCCAGTGCAAATCTTAACATCTTCATCTCTGCCATGTCAAGCTCTGACTCCTGCCTTTTTGTCAATGCCACTGTCTCCAACCCATATAACATAGCTGGTCTCACTACCCTCTTGTAGACCTCCCCTTTCACTCGTACTGGTACTCGTCTGCACAAATCATTCCTGACACTCTTCTCCACCTACTCCATCCTGCCTGTACTCTCTTCACCTCTCTTCCACACTCACCATTACTCTGAACTGTTGATCCCAAGTACTTAAACTCATCCATCTTCGCCACCTCTACTCCCTGCATCCTCACCATTCCTCTATCCTCCCTCTCATTCACACACATATATTCTGTCTTAGTCCTGCTGACCTTCATTCCTCTTCTCTCTAGAGCATATCTCCACCTCTCCAGGGTCTCCTCCACCTGTTCCCTACTCTCACTATAGATCACAATGTCATCTGCAAGCATCATAGTCCATGGGGACTCCTGTCTGATCTCGTCTGTCAACCTGTCCATCACCATTGCAAACAAGAAAGGGCTCAGAGCTGATCCTTGATATAATCCCACCTCCACCTTAAATGCATCTGTCACTCCCACCGCAGACCTCACCGCTGTCACACTACCCTCGTACATATCCTGTACCACTCTTACATACTTCTCTGACACTCCCGACTTCCTCATACAATACCACAACTCCTCTCTAGATACCCTGTCATATGCTTTCTCTAAATCCACAAAGACACAATGCAACTCCTTCTGACCTTCTCTGTACTTCTCCATCAACACTCTCAGAGCAAACATCGCATCTGTAGTGCTCTTTCCTGGCATGAAACCTTACTGCTGATCGCTAATCATCACCTCCCTTCTTAACCTAGCTTCCACTACTCTTTCCCATAACTTCATGCTGTGACTTATCAGTTTAATCCCTCTGTAGTTACTACAGTTTATTTGGAAATCTAATGAAAGCTTGCAAAAAATTGACATTACTGTTCCATAATAGCCAGTAGTCATCCAGATATGCAAGCCACATTTCAAACTGCTACCTATGAGGGCTTAAAGCAGTGTAATAAATCAAATAAGAATCTACATATAAAAATGTAAAAATACAGAAAGTGTCTGCAGCCATGCAAAATAAAAACAAAAATCAACCCAAATTTCACAAAGCAAGTCACCAATGTACTGTGTTTTACTGCTTTCTTCTTTTAGTGCCTAAGTCTTCAAAGGTTGATCAAACAATATGTAGTAATCTTGGAATAATTAAAAAAAAACACTTTACAAAGGATGCACATAAAACAGTTCAATAAAAGCTCATCTCCTTCTCATCAATTCACATTTGCTGTGAATTTGTCCATTTAACTTAGGGAATCATCCTGAATTTAAGTTTATCTACCATGCAGATTCCTACATTCTAAAATTGTGTTGATGTCCCCCACCCCTATAACTGAGGCAAACTTGATCAATAAGTAAAGATTTACATTTTTTAAAGTGCTTTGCATTTTGCTTATCCAGGACATTTGTCAAACAATTGTATTTAATAGCAACCTGATGTTCATGAATATTTATTGCTAATGTTCTAGTGGCTTTGCCAACTTAAAATGCCTCATAGCATCAGAACCTAACCAAATAAACGACATTGACTGATTTCCCTTTTAATTTAAAAACACAGCATTGTTCACTTCAAAAGAGGGTGAAGTAGTAAAACAGCTACACTGCTTACAATTCCAACAGTGGAAGTCCCCTTCTTATTTAAGCCAATCCTGAATTTCTCTCTCTTTTATTAAAACATTTAGCTGAATAATACACAAGGTTTTTAAGGTCATAATTTCCATATAAGATTTTCCAGTTGTTTTTACAATGTTCACAAAACTTAGGGAATCTACCGAATGTGTCAAGATAAACACATTCTCTGTTTTCTTATCTTTAATTTATCACCCTTAACACTTAATGTAACTTTTAAAATAGGCCCATATTCCACTGCCCATTTGTTCAAAATATCATTGCAAACATAAGTAATATACTTAATAGGATATCCTCTGACAAAGAAAAAGTTGTACAATACTTCTTTTTCAAAATCATTTTTATCTGAAGTGAATCTACTAAAACCCACAAACTAACTCATAATAAAACTCTTCTTAGTTTGTACAGGGTAATAATTCGGAAAGTGCAAATATGAACTGACAAATGTTTCCTATAAATCGATTAAACCAAACTATTGTTACATTTGTTTTTAAGAAATAAAATGTCCAAATAAGCTCCTTCCTTAAACTTGTGAAGTACATTTATGTAAGTAGATGTTTGAATGCTCACTGCTGCAGTAGCCTAAGCATCATGGGCTTATATCCTACCAACCAGCCAGCTTCCAAAGCTTCAGAGCAGCTTCTAAACACCCAAGCACACAAAACGTAATGGAACTGTTAGTTTAGTTTTCTTATTAAGAAAATATCTCTGCATACCCTCCCCTTCTCTAAGGGAAGTGACATGTGTAAAACTATAATATCAACTGTTAACTAGTAACACATTACTCAGATCAGTATAACGCAGTGAAAACTCTAAGTTTAGATAAAAATGCATCAATAGTCTTTAGTAAAAGAAGAAACATGCTTTAGATAAGGTTGCAAACTCTTATACAAAATACAGCTAGTTGTTCCACTTTTGTTGCATGACCTACTATTACTGGTCTCACTGGAGGGTGCTCACTGTCTTTATGGGATTATAGGAATACCAACAATATAACCGTTTCTAGGGTATTCACCATAGAAACTTATACAGCTCTACGGTATGTTTACTGTCGGCTAAAATACATCAGCTTCAAGTCTGTTTTCCTATATGCTGCCAAAATGTTAGACAGACATCTCACTGTAGACTAACTTATTTAATAAAGCACCCTCTGCATCTTGATTCTGCTTGCAAGATATAATGACTATTCTACTCTCTATCAGTTTTCATGAAGCGAACATATATGTTATATGCTTTGTGTATTTTAGTTGAAGATTCTACATACCCCATGTACAATTCACTACTTCAAGTACAGTTGATTTACACTTTAATTTCCATTTTCTAATAGTTGCTTTATTGGCAGCCACCAAAATTAAACTCTTCAAGGCTTCACTATGCCTAGACAATTCTGATTCTGTACAACATCTCAAAAAATCATTTCCTTACTTACACCAATTTGCTCACCCAGTATTTCTGACAGAGTTGTCTGCAGGGAAATTTTATTTTAATTAATTTTAATCTGATTGATTTCTATAGTTATCAAGCAATATTTTCTGTTGTTGTTGCTGTTGTGTCTTTCGGCTTTTATATGCCCTACTTATCTCTTTTTAATAACAGCTTCAATTCTAGATTCTACTAAAAACTCTACCAGTGCTGGTCTTTCACTTAGGATCCATATTCCTTTCTCTTTGCCTATACTCTGATATCAGTTCTTGATAGGGAAGGAAATCTCTAGGTTGCAGACCAAATGAACACTTGGCCTTGGTTTCTTTACCAGCTTCTTCAGTAAATTTTAGCCCCTTCTTGCCTATTCTTTGTACCCCTAATTGCAGTTCATCCCTAACAGCAGAATCTTCTTTCTCCATCCTCATGTTGGCTTAGTTCTTAGAATACTTTCTAATACTTTATGAATATAATATTCTGTATGGTTATTGTTATTCCCCTTAAGGATCTGCATCCAAAATCCCAGTCTCACATTGTTTCTTGAGCTTACCCAGTTTCATCATCCTTTTCCACTTTGAGTTATACCCTTCGGATTGTGCTATGTATAAGAGTCTTAACTGTGTAGCTCTGAAATACCGCTTCAAATCAGGTAATCTCTTGTTCTTTTGGCAGGACCAGCTTAGCCCACTTGTCTCTTGCCCTCTTCCCCTCCCAGATAAAATCCTTCAACTCTTTATTAACTTCTATTCACAACTTCTCCTCTGGTTAATAAAAAATATGCCAGGCTTGCTTATATAACTGAAGGGATTAAAAGCATTGTCACTGCTTGTATCTTGCTAGCCAACTCCATAAAACACAGCTTCCAGTTTATCATTTTTTCTTATTATCTTTTGTTTAGTCTCTTCCCACATATCCTTAGCTGCCATAACATAATCCTTTTTAATACCAAAATACCAGTGTAATATTTTTTTATGACAATAGATGGTGCTGTTTTCTCACATCCAATATTAGTAAAGAAAGGAATCATATAAACATTGCATTTGTAAGCACTTTATTCCTTAAAAGATTAGTTCTTAAAAGATTTGATCTTATATTATAATTTATATTTAGGATTGATGTTTTTAAAGTATTTATGTAATAAAATTTAATTATTAGTACGATTTTAACAATAATTTTAAAGTTAGTAATTATTTAAGCCGAGTCCACATGAATAGAATGTAATTGTAGTGATTAATATTCATGAGCCCATGTAGGGAATGATTTGTGTATTTGAAATGAAATTAAGGGATTTTATTGGTTTATTATTTTAAAAAGTTGTATAAATGCAATCAAGACAATTAATTACCTCATCTGATGAAGTCTGATTGTGTGGACGAAAACGCATGGTTGTATTGAAGGCGTTCATGTGTTTTTTATTTGCGTGTAGAATAAAGTGAAGATATTATCCAGTTCGTGCTTGCAGTCTCCGTAATCATAGCATTTCTTTTGTATTTTACTTGTGATTTTCGAGTGCTTCCACTTGTTTATTTACTAGTTTCTTTTGTGGAGAGATTATGGAGAGAGTTTCCCCGATGAACGCTAAGGGGCAGAACGAACTGGGCCAATCGCGCAAGCTCATTGGCAAGTTAACTGAGCTCATAGACTTGCTTACTCAGTTGTACCATACCTTGGTGGGGTCTAATTCTAATATTTTGGAAGCTATAGGAAGCGGAACCGAAAGGTGCTCTATGCATAAGCATAAAAGGAAAAGGGAGCTTACTGGCAGTCATTTTGAAGCCGGCGACCCGAATGAACCGAATGGTGGAACTTTTAATCCAGAAGACGCACCAAGGATTTTGTGTAACAATGCTGTTGAAATTTTGGGTGCTGAATCAACGGATGGTGCCCATACTGGTTCTTCTTCTAAATGATCGATTTTGAACTTGGTTAACTCAGGTACTTTGTTTGATAAACAACATAAAGAGACTACTGAATGGCTTAAAGTTAACTACTGTTTTAAAATGGACAATGGAGCTCCTCAGGGACCTCCAAACACTGATTCTTTTTCTATAAAAATGGACAAAATTTCTAAATCGATGTTGAAATATAGAACTCTACGTATAGAAAATGCATATCTTTTAGAGTGTATTAATAAAAATATTGTCCTAAAGGGACTTAGAGTGTACAAATATCCCAATAATGTGCAAGTGGGCTCGGACTTCCATAAGCAATTATTGGAAGTTTTTAATAATTGTGGATTAGATGTTTTAAAATTAATTATTAAGGAGAATAATAGAAATCAGGACTTGTTACAGAAAGAAATTGATGAATTAGATAAACATATTAAGGAAGATTTAATTTTTAGTATAAAGGAAGAAAAGGACAAATATTATAAAATAAGAAATGAAATATATATTAAATGCAATGGTTTAATTGATAGGAAAGTAAACAAATTAAAGAGAGATATACAAGAATATGAAAATAATATGAGTTACCCTAAACCACCTTTTTTAATAGGTTTGGTTATGGACTGAATAAAAGGGTGAAAAATAATAATTATGTTGAAAAAAGATTTGATACATGGAATAATGATGAGTATGACCTAGACTTCCCACCATTAGTTAGGGAAGAGAACACTACTTATAGGGAAGTCAATGGGAGGGGAAATTTTCAAATGGGGGGGGGGGATATTAGATACATATACCCCCGTCCCTAGTCAATCAACCCCTCAACAAGAAATAATGGTAGAGGGATTTAGAAACACTTACGATGGTTTTTCCATATATAATTTTAGTAACATTCCATTGACTAAGGAACATTTTAGTCTCCTGGGTAAGGGACTCAAATATATTCCATATGTTAAGGGTGACCTAACTAGGACTATTTTAGACATCAAAATGTTTTTAAGAAAAATTAATTTAGAAATGATATTTTCCAAAAATATAATAAGTAACACAACTTATAATCATAAAGAATTAGTACGTAGATCTACATATAACCCCCCGATACACCCCCAATTAAAAAATTTGGAACTTATTTTGGAAAAAGAAGTGAGATACATGGATAAGAAAGTTAAATACAAAGCTAACCTCAGTAAAGATGAGAAAATAATTCTGGATGAAATGACTATTAACCCTAGAATACGTGTTATGAAACCAGATAAAGGTGGGGGGATTGTGATTATGGATACAATACATTATGAGGGAAAAATGAACCAAATATTAAGGGATGAAAATAAATAAATACAATTGTGTTTAAGTGTATTTGGCATATAATAAAATTGAAATAGCATTGCAAGATATGTTATATGAAGGTGTCATTGATAAAAAAATTTATTCCTATTTGAATGTAGAGAAACCCAAAATCCCTATTATTTTTGGAATACCAAAAATCCATAAAAATTCTGAAGACCTCCCACTTAGACCTACAGTATCTGCGGATGGCTCAAAAACATTGCCTTTAGCTAAATTTGTGGATACTAAGGTTAAACATATCTGGGTTAATAATAAAATAATATTAAAGGATTCCTGGGATTTATTAAAACAGATTTCACCAGAATTATATTCTGATAATTTATTATTTGTTACTATCGATATTATTGACCTTTTTTCCTGTATACCATATGAGATAGGTATGAAAATGTTTGAAGAGGTTATTTTTCAAGATAAAAATTTAACTCACAGGGATAAGGTAGCGAGCACAGGCCTCATGGATTTGGTCCTACAGAATAATTTTTTAGTCTTTAATGGTGAATTTTTTCAGCAAATTCAGGGGATAGCCATGGGAGCTGCCTGTGCTCCTACATTTGCAAATATAACTTTGTCAAAGTGGGAGGAAACGTTTATTTCACATTCAAAGTTCAGTTCTTGTTGGACGCTATATCGCAGGTTCTTAGATGATATAGTAATATTTTGGACAGGAAGTAACAAAGAATTTGAGGAATTTATAGAATACATAAATAATAGTACTAACTTTCTAAAATTTACCTATAATACATCTTATGAAACTCTACAATACTTGGATTTGGAAATTTATAAGTCTGATAATAATAAATTAGAAACTAGAATACATAGAAAACAAACTTTTTGTAATTCTTTCCTTCACTATAATAGTGCGGATCCAGCACTCTGTAAAAGGAATATAGTGAAGGGACAATATGTTAGAGGTAGCAGAATGACAAGTTTAGATAGTGACTTTATTAAAGAATGTAATTTTCTTGAAAATATGTTCTTAGATAGGGGGTATCCTAGGGAATTCATTAATGTTATTAGAATTGAGGTAGAAAAGGGAAGAGAAAATAAATGTAAACCTATTACAGGGGTTGCCAACACTATTGATACAATACATAATTATAATGAGTGTAAAGAGATGGAAAATATAGGTGAATTTAACCAAGCCCTAGTTTTGAAATTTAATGCAACTAATTATAACATAAGAGGGATTTTTCAGAAAGAGTGGGAAAAATGTATTTCCCTCACTGACATGGAGAATGTACCTAAAAGAATACCTAAGGTAGTTTATAAGAATTCAAGAAGTATAAGGAATATACTAGAAAACAAGAATAACAATAATTCCAACTCCTGTAGGAATGGTGAAAGGAAATTAGGCACCTTCCAATGTGGAAGGTGTAATCAGTGTGAATTTATTATCAATAAGGGGGATATATTTTTGGAAAGTAGAAACAGATGGATAAGCAAAGGACATTATAATTGTGACACTAAGGGGTTAGTATACCTTGCCTTATGTGGACAATGTAATGCTTTTTATGTGGGGAAAACAGAGAGAACACTAAAAAGAAGAATATACAAACACATTTATGACATATCCAAAGGTAAAGAAACAAATGCATTATATAAACACTCTAAAGTATGTGTAGGTTATAAATTCTTCTTTTTAGTTTTGGAGCAGATTAAGAATGATATTAGGGGTGGCCCATGGGAAGAAAGAATAGAGTGTAAAGAATTATGGTGGCAAGTAACCCTGGAAGCGGGAAAATTTCCAGGGTTAAATGACTATCTTCCTATTTTGCCACTATTAAAGATAAGGGCTACAAAAATGTAAAGAAGAAAAAATACCAGTGTAATATTTTTTTATGATAATAGATGGTGCTGTTTCCTCACATTCAATATTAGTAAAGAAAGGAATCATATAAACATTGCATTTGTAAGCACTTTATTCCTTAAAAGATTAGTTCTTAAAAGATTTGATCTTATATTATAATTTATATTTAGGACTGATGTTTTTAAAGTATTTATGTAATAAAATGTAATTATTAGTACGATTTTAACAATAATTTTAAAGTTAGTAATTATTTAAGCTGAATCCACAAGAATATAATGTAATTGTAGTGATTAATATTCATGAGCCCATGTAGGGAATGATTTGTGTATTTGAAATGAAATTAAGGGATTTTATTGGTTTATTATTTTAAAAAGTTGTATAAATGCAATCAAGACAATTAATTAACTCATCTGATGAAGTCTGATTGTGTGGACGAAAATGCATGGTTGTATTGAAGGCGTTCATGTATTTTTTTATTTGCGTGTAGAATAAAGTGAAGATATTATCCAGTTTGTGCTTGCAGTCTCCGTAATCATAACATTTCTTTTGTATTTTACTTGTGATAATCCTTTTTAACCCAGACTCCTAAGTACTTCATGTCCCCATATATATGGGTATTGCTAAACCAATTTTTGTGTGGGTACATAGTTTTCATTAATTTTGTATCCCAAAAAGACTTGTAACTGTCTCAGAATGTTCCCCAAATCTGAAATATCCTTTCCTACTTTTATCAGGTACAAAATAATATCATCTGAAATAAAACCAAATGTTCTTGGTTACCATGTTAATTATATACTTGAATTTCTGAGTCCCTTATTTTCTTTGACAATGGTTCTTAATATAGTACAAATAACAAAGGGGGAAAAAAGACACCCCCCGCCTAGTTCCTCAGATCAGACATAACTTATCAAAGAGAATCCCCGATCGCCACACTTTTTTTCCCTCTGATCCCTCAAATATCCTCCTAATTAACCTTATTATTGTGTCAGGGAATGCAAATGCTTCCATTGTCCTACTCATAAAATCCCAGCTTACTCTGCATCAAGACCCAATAACAACAGTGGTATTTTCTTACATTCTGCATTCCTCTGGATTATCAATGTTCTGTTAATTTTGATATCACTTTTGCCATTCTTTTGCCCATTATAGACATAAACACTTTATAATTGAAATGGGCCTATATGAAAATGGATCTAATAGATCTTTAGGTATTACAGCCACCACCGCTTTCTTCAGGATGTTGGTGCTTCTCCTCCTTTTAAAATACTGTTAAAACTTTCCAGATCTTTAACACTTTCTTACCTCCTAGATTCCAAATATCCACAGGAACACCAGCTACTCCTGGAGGCTTTTCTGTAGCTCAGTTATACATCACCATTTTTATCATATCTCCTCCTATCCTCACTGTTAATAATTGAGCCTCATCTATCTCTAACACTGGGATATTTAACTTTCCATAAACATTTCCATATGTACATTTTCCTTGATTTTCACATTTCTCTGCTTTAAACAGACTTTCATAAAATTTCTGAAATATTTCTAATACTGCTGGTATTCTGGTTATCTTCCGTGTTATAGGCTGCCTAAGCTTGGCAAAAATCTCTTCTACTTTCTGTTGCCTGAGCCACTGTGCTAAAATATTTTGTGTTCTGGAATTATTATAAAAAGAGTTGCTTAACAGCAATCTTTCTAAACTCATGCATGTTTTCCAGGTAGTCCCTTATTTTTTTTTCTTTACTACTCTGCAGTTGTGCTCTTCTTGTTTTGTGAGAGTCCCCCTATTCTGCAGTACTTTAACCTTTGTCAGTCCCTCTAAATGATTCTTTTTACTTCTTAACCATACCTCTTTTTCTTTTATTTCTACCCTATTTTTAAAATAAACTTTCATTTTATCTCACTCCTTAGCTATATTTTTTGAAGAGACTCCTGTCTTCTGTAATAATAACCAAATAGTTTCCACTACCCACTCCTTAAATTCTTCTCTGTTTAAACAGAAAGGCGGGAAAGTGCCAGTGTCTCATTTTTATTCCATTACTCTGCATGTTTATTTTAGTTATTACAGGCAAATGGTATGAAATATTTATTGTATGTGTATCAAAACTTTCAATTAAATAAATATGCTCATGTGAAATATAATTTCTGTATAGCCTAGCCCAGTTTTTGTACCTTGGAGAATAATATCCAAGTTCCCTCTGAGCTCCTATTACTGAATTTGCATCTTTCATACCAAATATTTTCATACGTTTGTTCAAAAATCTACCCTCTTTCATTACATTTTTCCTTCTGGGCCCCCCAGATGCATTGACAGTTCCCCAACTATAAGTACCATTCCTTGCTGAAAACTGATTTCTCCCAGAATTTTCTTAAGCTCTAATGTAGCAGTTTTAGGCAGAATATAAGAACATGTCAACTTAATCGTCCTCCCTTGCCAGTAGCCCCTAACTACTACAAATCTACCATTATTATCTTTTTTCCCTCTTTTATAACTATTGAAGCTCCTCTTGCAATTAAGTACACCCTTTTCCTTTGTTCCAGATATTCCACTAAATAATCACCCTGTAATCCTTTCTTTATCAAATTCACATGCTCAGTTCTTTCCAAATGTCTCCTGTAGCATAGCTATCTGCACTCTGTGTTTCTTAATATAGTTCATTTAAAAAAGACTGATCAAAAGTTTTAAAAGTTGGATGATAAGAAGGCTGAAACTGGAACTTATGAAACTTAAATATTTCTTCCTCGTATCCTGTATCACCCAGTTTTCTGGTAGTATGCCAATATTTCAAGTTCAGAAATTTTGATAAAACTGTTAAAATCAAAAACAGCCTGATATAATGACAAGAAAGCAGCAGGGATAAAATGCAATCCTTTATTTAATAAAGACATTGCATCTGCATCAAATGAAAAAAAAAAGTGAGGCGAATAACTAAATCATTCTCAGGCAAACTGTTAACACCTACATTCTGTCCATTAGTAATTTGATTTCAAGTCCTGATAACCACCTCTATTTGGAAGGTTTGCAGTATCCTCATCATCTGCATATATACTAAATGTTTTATCTCTGTTGGTTCATTTTGGCTTGGTGAAAAATCAAAACTCACACAAGTTCCATATCAGTATTATAAGAGACATTGGAATCACCTGACAAGCCAGACCCTCTCAGAACAAATTTAAGTTGCTTTTGCAGGTATTCTTTTTATTCTTCCCATGTCTCTGTTATTGCCATTATAATCATTGCCCTTATAAATGTAAAAAAAAAAATGAAAGACATTTTTAATAAGATTTGTCTAGCTCTGATGTCTGGGTAGATTAATTGTGAAAGCAAAGGAGTAGTATATGTCACCATTTGCATTCCAGTCAGATGTTCTGTGTTAGTTAATAAAACTGACAGAAGTTTGACAGAATTAACTTACAAACATTATTACTGCATACATAAAAAGGACAGCAGAAATATCCTTTGTAAACATGTACAAAATTATTAAAAAAAAAAAATATATATATATATATATATATATATATATATATATATATATATATATATATATATATACATATATATATATCTTTGCTAACAAAGAATATATTAACTCAAAAGTTGGTACTTGGGAGACAACCGTTGAATATAAGGAATTACTGTGGCAGCTGAAAACTAATGTCACTCCCTCTCCTGGATTAAATGATTGTGTTAATATACAATGTGTCATAAAACAAAGATCAGATGCATTTTAACAATATAATTTATTTTTTTTCTTAACACAACTTTGTTGAATTTGTACATACAATACTCCTGTCTCATTGTGAGTTCAGTTTAGATCACTTGTCTTATTTTGAAAAGTCACATGACCATATAATTTTAAATGTATATAAGTGTTTCTTTTATCTATTTATTATTCTCATGTAGTTTGAATCAATAAATGAAAGCAATGCATAAACTACTTGAGTACAGTATGGGGTGATATACATTAGATACAGATTACCAAAGTGCTAATAAAGTTTTATTTTCTATCCCAGTGCCAAATTCAACAAAAACATGCAAAGCCCTTGGTTCCATATTATTGTCAGAATAAGCTTTTTAACAGCTTCAACTGCCAAATATTTGTACCTAGCTTTTTGAAAAAGCAACATCTGAAGCTGCTCCTGATGTCCCAGGTAGTACTTCTTCCTGATATTTATCCTGATGTATATCAATAAGCATTTCACTTCTGGTACTCAAAAAAAAAAAAAAAAAAAATATATACTCACCATAAAATTCCATCTTTGTTGTCCATTTTCATTCTTCCTCAACAACAGGTTTGGATCTGACCCTCAGATCTGACGTGGCCATTATTTTCAGTTTGTGGCTACTGGAAACTCTTCTGCTCCTCCCTTACCCATAATGATCTTTCTCCAACATCCTCAGATCTTATTTGCTGGCTTACAGTATCAAAAGAAAATTAGTAACCTGGTAACAGAAAAAAAAAAAAAACATATCTGGAGCGCAACATAAGGAGCAGTGGTTCCCTTACAAATGTCTCGTTCCTCCAGAAGTTGTAAGTTTAAAAGTATTGGGTTGTTGGGAGGGGAGTTGAGGAAGAATGAAAATGGACAACATAGATGGAATGTTATGGTGAGTATATAACTTCTTTATCTGATGTTGTCAATTTTCATTCATTCCTCAGCAATAGGGACACAGCCCCCAGCTACCTGAAATCCCTAGAGAACTCTAAAGAAGGAAATTCCTAAGCATAGATGAGCCTAAGGCTGCTCTTCCCCTCGAGACCAGATTCAATTTGCAATGAATAATACAGGTATGAGGATTAGCCAAAGTAGCAGCCGCACATATATTGTCATGGAAGCCCTGGATAAAAATACTGAGGATGTTGCCATGGACCTGGTTTCAAGGGGCTCTGACAGGTTTTGGTAAGCAAAGACCCAATTTATTATAGACAAAAAAAATCCAATCCATTAGCCATCTGGTTAGTTACTTTCATAACTGGCTTGCCTAATTTGGAATCCGCAAAGGAGAAAAATAATTGATCTGTTTTTCTGAAATCCTTCATTCTATGTAAGTAAAAATGTAATTGCCTATGCAAATCCACTAAGTGTAACATATATTTACATTTGTTTGTAAAATTTGGAAAGAAGACTGGAAGATTAATGGAGTGGTTGATACTGCATTCTGACACCTCCTTAGAAAGGAAGGAAGGATTTGTTCATAAAGCTACCATTTGTGAAATATTAAGTAATGAGGTTTAGTAGACAATGCTTGAAATTTTTACAGTCTTTTAGCAGATGTGATGGCTACCAAAAATATAGTTTTCCAGGTCAAAAACTTTAGATCGCATTTTGCTGCTGGTTTAAAGGGAGAATGAATTAAGACATTTGATACTAAATTTAAGTGCCATGGTGGAGTTGGATCCTTATAAGTACATCTCAAAAGAAGGGTACCTTTCAAAAAAGCCTTACAAAGTTTTGATGAAGAATAAATCAAACGTGGAAAAAAGCCAGTAAATGTTAACTTGAAATAAACATAAAGGTCCCTGAGTGGATCAGGCTCCATACCTCTCCAAGAACTGTACCAGTGAATTGTAGAACCAAAAATCATTTTATTTCCAAAAAAATGTTAACCGCTTTTATCTCAGTTATACAATGGAGACTTCAGAACTAAAAAGTATTCACTGATCAAGCAATTTATAGCGTGACAAACATTAATTAACCACCATTTTTCTCTCTTTTAAAGACATAGCAACATACAAAAACATCTAACAGTATGAGTACATAAAACATAGCATACAACTTAAATAATAATACTTTAACTAATCAGTAGCCCTAAATCATATATAAATATGTAAAAATATATAAGATGTTACAAAATAAAGTATAATATATGTAATGTTAAAATATACGAAACATGTTATAGTTCAAGAGCTCTCCTTTTAAGAACTGGGGTCAGGGAGAGATACTCATTTATACATGGTGGTATGTTGGACTACAATTTTATAATCCAATACAGTTCCCTTAGCTCAAAAGAAAATTGCCACCAACCACCCCTAGGATGTCTTGGTACTAGTTCCAAAATTCCAAACTTAAAGCATGTAAATCCATGACACTGAAGTGAGTGTTTATATAGGGAATCATTGATGTTCTCCTTTAAAAGTGCATAAAGATGTTCATAATATGTTCATAAATCCTAGTCTTGAATTTCCTTTCTGTTTTCCCTATATAGTAACCTCCACAGGTCTGGCAAACTGAAATATATACTGCACCTTTGGTGTTACAATTACCCTTAGCCAATTACCCTTGGCTAAGTTTACTTTGTAACCAACTTCCCTTAAAACAATGTTATTAAGTTCCAGAATATAATGACATTGCCTACAGGCACCACATTATGTGGTGCCTTTGTCAGAAAGGGTGGTGTTAAATAAATAGGTTGTTCAAAAAGTAACTTCAAATTACTTCCAGTTTTATAAACAAACTTTGGTTCATGCCCCAAAATATTCAGTATACTGAGGTTACCTTTAAATATTGTCCAATTTCTGGAAATAATTTTCCTAACCTCTGCTACACCTTCACCATATGGAATAACCAACTTAACACTATGTTGACTGTAGGATTTGTCCTTTATAATAGTATCTGTCAAGTTGCTTTCGCCTAGTAATGGCTTAAATTTTGTACCCCAACTTACCATTACTTCAGATTTGATAGATCCCAAAAGATTAATAGGGTAACCTCTATTAACAAACATGTCCGCAATAATATCTATTTCTGTTTTAAAACTTGCTATATCTGAACACATACATGCTGCTCTCACCAATTGTCTCATATATATATTTCTTTCTGTAAAATTGGGCTGACATCTCTTGTAGTCCAAATAGTTGTTTGAAAAAGTCTGTTTCCTAAAAATTCTGGAGCTAAATGTTCCCGGTATTTTACTTGTGAAAAGTGTTACGTCCAAATAGTCAATTATACTATCTGAGTTTGTTGACGTGAATTTAAAATATTCATAAACCCCATTTAGATGCTCCAAAAATAGGACCAGTTGATTATCAGTCTCTTTACAAATAATAAAAATGTCATCCAAAAATCTCAAGTACGTGTGCCATTTCAAAGGGAAATGTGTGTTAAAAACAAATTTAGCTTCCCAAACATATGACACCATATTCACGAATAGGGAGGGGCAACTTGCACCCATTGCCACCCCTTTAAGCTGTTTGTAGTATTCCCCTTCAAACAGAAAAAAATTGTTTTTGAGAATGAACTCTATGCCAATCATATTGAAATTAATAAGTGTATCATTAAAATTTGTTAAGGCCCCAGGAGCAGCCTTAGGTCAACTGGTGCCCTAGGCAAAAGGGCTCCAAGGTGCCCCCTACCACACCACCCGGTGCCCCCATCCTGGTCTACCTACACCAAATAAATACTAGAAAAGCGCCCCTACTAGAGCGCTGCCCTAGGCGGCTGCCTAGTTGGCCTATGCCTAAGGCCGGCTATGTAAGGCCCTAGTTGCTTCATAAAATAACTCAAGCCATTCATTATGAGGAAGAGATGTAAACAAATCTAGGACGTCTACTGTGGAAAAACAACAGCTATCATAAAACCATGAACAATTGATTTTTGTCAAAAAATCCCATGAGTTGTTTAAAATGTAGTCCACTGACCCAAGTGCTCCTTTGTAAATTCTGTCAACAAAAATCCCCAGAGGATGCATTGCCCCACCTTTGGCTGATATAATTATCCTAAAAGGTCAATGTTCAATCTCCTTATGGATTTTAGGTATGCCAAATGCTAAAGGTATACAGGGGTGATCTACGTGGAGGAAATTATGCAGTTCTTCAGAAATCGCACCCTGTAAGAGAGCATCCTCTATTAACAGACTCATTTTTTGTATGCTATAAGCACTTAATTTTTTGAGGAGACTTGATACTTTGTATCATCCGACAGAATACAGGAAAGGGAATTTACATAGTCAGTCTTGTTGAAAATGACTAACCCTCCTCCCTTGTCTGATAACATCATTGGCTCTGAGTTCTTGCATTTAGTCATGTTCAGCTCTGGTTAAATTAAATGTCTTTCTACTTTTGTAACCTTTACTATCTGAGAGGGCTGAGTGTACTGCTGTTATGCAGACATTCTCAAATGCTTGAATCAGGGGGTATAAGGGCGGGTTAAAACAACTCTTTCTTTTTAATATGTTTGCTTCAGGAATCGCCTTGTTACCCTGGTCCTTGAACATTAACCCGAAGTTTAACTTTCTAGTAAATAACTTGAGTTTGGTGACCATTTCAACCATTCTAATTCTGAAAGTAGGTAAAACTTGAAACCTTTGGTGAAAAGTATAAAAATATTTCATCTAATTCTAAGGATGTGTAGTTAAAAATGTTAAAACCCCATAGGGTATTTAAAATGCCACTGCAGTCTGTAACTATATTAGTAGATATAGTACTCATATTTATTTCCATGTTTTCCCTCTGCCCCTGCCTCTCACGGAGCTCTGTTGTAGATTCTTGTGTAAAAAAACTTGTTGTCTGTTCTTATTATATAAACGTTTGACCTTCTAAGTGGTGGATATTCATCATCATAGTTGTTACCATTAATACTTCTGTTGTCTGAGTAGTGTTTATGCTGAAAATTACTATTAGAATCATAATATACTTCAGGCTCTCCCTCTTGTTCATTATATAACCCATGTGGTTGTACTTCATCATAATTAGTCTTAACATAGGATTTAGGAAAATGTTATGCTTTATTTGAAAAGTCTTGAGCATCTCTACTCAGTTTGTGTCTCTTCCTAAGTTAACAGAAACATTGTTTTCTACTCTTATAGAAATACTATCATATTTTGTAGAATTATGTTCAAAAAGTAAGTCACTAATAATTTTCTCATTAAGCTTTTCTAGTTCACAAAACAATTCACTACTTCGTTTGTCATTATATTTAACAATAAACTGCATCAACTTAAAACCAAAACTATCAAAAAGTGACAACAGTTCATCTGTTTCAGAGTCACCCACTGAAAGCCCACTTGGAAATTTGTATATTCATAGTCCCTTAAGTACATACTTGTTTTTTTCATTTAAATAAATGTTATCACACTGGAGAGTCCTCTCTTAAAGAGCATTTGCTCTAAGTCCTTCATTTTCCTCTCCAATGTTTTAGGGTGCTTGTAGTCATCTTGAAGTCTGACCTAGAAAAACAATGCTCCTGTAAATCCAGTCTCTAAAGTTGAAATTAGGGTTGTTGGAAATGTCCAATTAATTCATCTGCCTGGTGTTGTTTACTGTTGCTGAGGTGCTGGAAGCTCCATTTCCACTGCCATTAGTAAAATCTCCCTGGTTCAACAAACTTGTTTGAATTGGATGTGTTGCCTTCCTTTCTACAGTCTCAGTGCATTCTGGGATTTGTAGTCTATCAATTTTCCTCTCCAGGGCATTAACCTGTTGTGAAAGCAGGGCTATAATTTGAGTTAATTGACATTCTGTAAAATTACCATTACTGTTTGAAGAATTGCTGAAGATAGGTGAAGAGGGCACCACAGTTGTTTGACTGTTGTTCATGCCTTTAAAATTAAGCAGTAATCACAAGAAAAACAAATTTCCAACAGGAAAAATGCTTTATATAAATGGAAATAATTTTGTCAACTTCCGCAAATAATTATAACAGTTCCTGCATCCGCCGTGTGTTCCACCATCTGCATAATGAAACCACAAAGAATAAAGCAAATGCAGAAAAAAGCCAATAAATGGTAACTTGAAAAAAACATAAAGGCCCCTGAGTGGATCACACCATAAGCTTCATACCACTCCAAGAACTGTACCAGTGAATTGTAGAACCAAAAATTGTTTTATTTCCAAAAAAAAGTTAAGCGTTTTCGTCTCAGTTATACAATGGAGACTTCTTCAGAACTAAAAAGCATTCACTGATCAAGCAATTTATAGCATGACAAACAATTAATTAACTAATTAACAAACATTAATAATTAACTAATTATGGTGTGATCCACTCAGGGGCCTTTATGCTTTTTTTAAAGTTTTGATGAAGCGAAGAAGGAGTTTTCAATTCCTATATGAAAATTGCAGATGGCAGCTAGTTGTACTTTAATAGTTGAGGAACTGGCTACTTGTTGAAAACTGCTGCTAAAAATTCAAGGACACTACGCACAGGTGCTGAAAAAGGGTCAATATGATTCTGCTGTGCCTAAAAGGCAAATGTTTTCCATTTTCTTCTGTAAAGTTTTCTTGTTGAAGCTTTGTGGAAAGACAAAAGTATATGACAGACAGGGGAAAAGGGTGAATAGTGTCTGGCTATCAATGGAAGTGGAGAAACCATGCAGTCAGTTTTAGGTTTAAGATATCCGGGTGAACCATGCCTGTTGGGTATGACAGAAGGTTTGGCATTGTATCCAGAATCTAAGGAGGGTAGACTAGATGAGTCCAAAGAAAGAGGAACCACATTTATTGAGGCCAGTAAGGGGCAATGAGGATGACTTTGCTCTTCGACCGGGATGTGTCTGAAGTAATTTGGAGATTAACTGAGTTGTGGAATATGTACAGAGGAGACTGGGGAGCAAATGATGTAGGACAGCATTCCTTGGTGACTCCCCTGGCAGGGGGATTAGGGCAAAGAGCCTGCTGCAATTGTTGTTTAGGGAAGATGCAAATAGGTCGCAGCATGGCAGGCCCCACTGGCGAAAAATCATTTCCTCCACTTTCTTGTTGAGAGACCACTTGCGAGGTAGTAGAATAAATCTGCTCAACTTGTCCACCATCACACCGGATTTCCCTAGAATGCGCATTGCTATCAGAAATCGGTTGGAAGAGATCACCCATTGCCAAACTCTGAGAGTTTCTCGACAAAAGGTGTAAAATCTGGTTCATCCTTGTCTGTTGATGTACCACACCACTGACATACTGTCTGTTTGAACTGCAATTGTCCCGAAAAGGAGAGAGTCTTGGAAAGCCTGCAATGAGCACTGCTGTCATTTTCAGGTCACTGATATGCAAGTTGGCCTCTTTGGAGAACCATGTGCCTTGAACTGTTTTTCCCAGAAAGTGACCCCCCCCCCCCATCTAGTCTGGGAATCGTCCATGTTCACTATGCCCCTACACTGAGGTAAAATGAAAGGACTGCCTTGTAGAACCTGATCTGAGCAGATCCCCCACCAAAGATGCATTTTGCATGCTTGAGTAGTTTTTATCTAAGTGGACATATGCTCATGAAGAATCGACCATTGAGTTGCTAACGTCCATTGTAGAATCCTCATATGAAATCTTGCCAGTGGGACTATAACTATCTCTGCAGACTTTGATCCTAAGGCTTGTAGTATCAAGCGGGGTGAAAGTAAAGTATTTTGGATTATCTTTCTGACCTGGAATCAGAGTCTCTGCACTCTTGGAGAGAGAAGGGCGGCTGTCACAGCTACCATGCTGACAATTGCTCCTATAAATTCTTAAATCTGAGATGGTACTAACTGAGATTTGTTATAATTGAAGCCTGGAGTACCTAATCTCAGGCTTTTATTAGTAGATGCCTGGTCGATACAGTTATGAGCCAGTCGTCCAAGTAAGGAAACACTCAGAATCTCTGCAGTCTCAAATGAGCTGCTACTACTGCCATGCATTTGGTGAACAGCCTGGGGGCTGTGGTGAGGCCAAAGGGCAGAACTCTGAACTGATAATGACCGTCTCCCAGCTGACAAAATAGGTATTTCCTGGATCACCTGTTCATTTTTATATGATAATACGTATCCTGAAGATGTACTGAGCACATCCAATCTTCCTTGGGTAGGAAAAGCAAAATCGACTGAACCATGACCATTCGGAACTTGGTGTGCTGAACTGATTTGTTCACATTGCTGAGATCCAAAATTGGTCTTTAGTCCCCTGTTTTCTTTGGCACTAAAAAGAATCTTGAGTAAATTCTGGATTTTATCTGTTCTGGTGGGACCTCTTAAATAAGTCTTTTTTTTCCAGCAGCTTTTATGTTTCTTTTACTGTTGCTTTCCTCTGACTGGGTGGAACATTGGCAATTTTGTCTACAGGTGGAGGTGGTAGAGGGAATTATATAACATCTGGAAATACTCCTCTGCACCTGCGTATCTTTTGTAAGGTCTTGCCAGGCTCTCTGGTGCAGGGACAAATGAGCCCCGACTGCCTCCAGAGGTGTACAATTGAGTCTTTTTTCAGCAGAATGGTAGGGTCTGTCAGAGAAGGAATCTCTAGACCCTTGGTTCTGCAGGTGTCCTCTGCCATGTGGGTGACGTCTTCCATTCGACTTCCCCCCTATTCTCCTGGAGGAACTATCACTATGTGGATCTTGGAAAAGACCCTGGGATTTCATGAACCACATTTGTTTTACCTCATCTTTAATTCCTGAAAAAGATCCTTTGAGGGGTTGAAAAACGTACTTCTACTGAAGACAGTCTTCCCATCTTGCTCTCACCTGGACAGCGTGTCCTCTATCTTAGGGCCAGACAAAGAGTTTCTGTCAAAACAGGACTTGTAAGGCTCTGCAAAATCACACAAGTGCATCCAGACATGCCTCTTAATGGAAATGCCTGAATCTTCCACCCTTGAGATACCTTCAGCCATATATGAAATGAGCCTCATGGACGAATTTGTAATAGACTGTAGGATAGCCAACTGTGAGACCACAGAAGTATGAGCCTCAGTAGTACTGGTCCAGGAGATAGATTCTGAGACTTCTTTACTCAAATCCCACTGCAATCTAGGGAAGTGTGCCAAATAATTCAGCTATCTGAGAGCAAATGTCACTGAAGCATACACACTCTTCCCAAATCAACCCAATGCCCTTGACTCCCTGTAAGGGGATGGATAGAACTCTCTTCTGTGAGTTCCTTCTTGGTGGCTGCCGCCACAACCATAGCATCAACCAGTACTCCCTTGATCTAAAACTCCCTTCGTTTAGGTGGTGCCAAAAATTCACTCTTTTGGGGATCAGATCAACAGTATCTGGTTCCTTCCATGCCCACCTTGAGATCAGGTCAATGAGCTCATTGGCAGGTGGAGTCACCCAGAAGGTAGATGGGCCAGACCCAAAGGCCTCCAAGAATCATGATTCCTCTTTGGAAGGATTATCGGTAGACTAATGACCCCTCTGCTTAAGTATTTCTAGGATGTCTCCAAATGAGATGCCATCGGATGGTGATCTTGGGGAACATTCCTGTTCATCAAAATCAGCATCTTCAGTGACTGACTTCTGAGAGGAGTCCAAGTACCTCCTCTTGCACTTTCTCTGCCTAGGGACTTCCTCTGCGGTGTGTTCCGGAGAAGTATCGGAAGAAATGGAAATACACTGCTGAGTAATCTGGAGACTTTGGGTTGGCTGTCCCTGCAGAGTGATGAGGCTGAAGATACAGAGACACATGGTATGCAGACAGAAGATCCAAGGGGGGGGGTGGACCCATCCACCCTGCAATGACAGAGAAAACTCTCTCCACCCTCTCAAAGGGAGAGCTGTCCTGGAAGAAGGAGACCGATGAAGCTGAGAAGCCATGCTTCTGAACTGTCGGCTCTCTCTGACCCAAAAGCAGTGCACCCAAGCACAGAGGCCAAAGCCGAGCTATCCACTGCTGAAGCCCCAAGGGGTACAGACTGCTCTGACCACTTTGGAGTTGATTCTAACACCTCAGATCTGACAGGGATGCTTCAGCTCCGAGGGTCGTCCAGCTCTGACACACTCGGAGCCAGTGCATTCAAAGAAATTATCAAAGCCAAAGATAAAATGATCTTCAGATATGACACAGACAGTCCCAGTAAACTCAGATCCAGGGGCTCCAAAACCACGGGTCAGATCAGAGTCGTGATAGGGGGTGTAGTGCTGGTAAGAGCTTCCTAACCCACAGGGGTAGGAACCAGCAGAACTCCCATCTGGATCCTATCCACGTCAAGCTTCTGTCAGGCTCCTGGAAGAATAACAGGATGAGGCAACTGAGGGAGATTTGGAACAATGGCATGTCTCTAAGAAGGTTGATGAGGCTCTAGAAGGCACCGTATCCAAGGAGGATGAATACATTCTGCGGGGGAGGGGCTTTGGATCCAAGACCACTGGATCCAAGAAAGCAGATCTAGTATCTGATGTCAACTTGTCAAAAGCTGAAAGCTTCAGTTCCATCTTCCTGGTCTTCCTACAGGCTGGAACCCACATGAGATCCGAGGAAAGAGTTGAAGAGCCAGATAGATCCATAAGCTTCTTTCTTAGCTCCTTGGTATTGGATTTAGGGGGTGAGTACAAGACAGAGTCTCAGAAAAGGTCGAGGGAAGCAGAACTTTCAAAATTAATTTGTTTTTGCGGTCTACAGCCACCCTTGGGTTAAACAACCTACATACAGAGCAGCAATCCACTTTGAGATGATCAGGGCCCAAACAATAAACACACCAGTCATGTGTGGCTGAAAGAGGAAGTGTGTGACCACATTTTTAAACTCCCAAAGTTTTTTCTGCCATGTTTGCAATCTACCAGAAAAAAGTAAAAGAAAAAGGCAAAAGGAAACCCCCTTTTTTTCTTTCTTTAAAACAGCAACAGCAAGAAAAGGGGGGGGGGGGAACAGAGGGGGAAATACCAGTAATGGTAATCATAGATACTCTAGAAATTGCAAAAAAAAGTTTTACACGGATGTAGGTAGAGAGGTAACCAGAAATATAACATTAGAGAGATATAAAGTTTTATCAGATCAAAAACACGGGCTTATCTGAAAAAGCCAAAAAAATGCAAAGCTCACAGCGACCATGTCTTTTCGCGAAAGTGACAAACGAGATTTGTGGATGTTAGGAAAAGAGCATTGTGGGTAAGGGAGGAGCTCGAGAGTTTCCAGTGGCCAGGAGCTGAAAATAATGGCTGAGTCAGATCCAAGGGTTCTATACGAACCAGTTGTTAAGGAATGAATGAAAATTGACAACATCCGATCAGGAATACTATACTTATCAAAAATAAGTCCCACAGCATAAGCATTCAGATCAATCTTTGAGGCCATCCTGATTTAAAATTATAACTCTGACATGCACCATCCTAGATACTACGTGTATCTGTGATTTATGATACTTTAGCTGCTGTGATATTCTTGCCTTATTTTTCTATTTTTTTTTTATTTGGATGAATTTCTGTATTATAATTAAGGATGGTCTCACAGACTGATTTGTGAATTCAACTGTACTGAATTTAGAAAAAAACATGTTAGATAATTTAAAACTTGCTTGCAAATGTCAAAGTTTGAATGATCATGGCTGATAAGACACCTACATATTTAGGGGTCTATCCTAAAGACACTTGTATATTTAGAGGTACATATTAAAACTTGTTTGCAAAATTTGTACAATGCAAAATGTATGGATGCAAGCTTTAATTTGTTCAATAGCAGATTCCCTTTATTGTTTGCATAACTTGATACATATGAATTATATGGCATAATCATGCTTATAATATGTCTTTGTTAGTACTCCTTGAATATTATATTATATCTTTATAAAATATGTGGGTAAACCTGGGTCTACTTCACGTTGTCGTAAGCTGACAATATCGAGTCTGATATTGTCGGAATGACAGTATCGAAAGTGAAGAACACTGTACAAGTAAATGGAAATCTCCGTAAGGGGAGATTTCCATTTACCTCAATGTAGTGCGGTCTTGGAGTTGGTATATTTAAGTAGGGGGGTGTGGGGGTGCAGGTGGGCTTGCCCCCCTGCCTACGCCATTTAGTTTTTTTTTTTTTATTTGTTTTTTTTTTTACGTTATTCGATGTTTTACTTAATCGATCAATAAAGTTTGACCTTTACTGATTCGATTAAGTAAACTTTCAATAACGTGATATAGATGCGTAAACATAACTACACATTCCTGTACATAAGGCTATATTATTCTTTACTAATACATCCTATTGTATAATAATATCGCCAGTATGTTTTTATCACTTCGGTAATTATTTGTTATTACTATAACTCCTATGAATACCATTTCTATAAAATGAATTTTTTCCTATCAAAAATAAATAACACTTTTGTAAGCAGAACACAAAAAAGTTAAAGCAATGTGAAATGTAACAGTTATAATGCTGCACTGCCTCTGGCTCACCCTTTCACAGAAAGAGATCAGTCCACCTATCCAATTAACAAATCTAATAAATCAATAAATACCCGCGGCGGTGGTGCTGCGGTAGCGTTGTCGCCTCACAGAAAGATGCTGTCCGGTTCGATTCTCAGCTAGAGCATCTTCTGCGTGGAGACATGCGTGAATGGGCGTACCTTCGTTGAAGGTTGTGCGTCAGGGCTGGTAACTCGGCACGTAAAAATCAACTACCAATCATTAGCGGACCGGAGTTCCACTGTGGCGACCCCTAACCGGGAAAAGCCGAAAGACACAACAACAATAAATCAATAAATAAAATTAGTGAAGATTGGTTGAAAGGTGTGTGTGTGTGTGTGTGTGTGTGTGTGTGTGTGTGTGTGTGTGTGTGTGTGTGTGTGTGTGTTTCTAATCTGAAGAGGGCTGAGTTACTGATACTGATTATGTTGTTTCAGTGGTTGATGCACATAAAATTATATGTTATATATACTATGCAGATGCCAGCTCCAACAAATGCAGCCAAAGTAGGAAATATTATCAAAGGCAAAATAGAGCAGAACCAATATATTATAGAAAGTATACCAATAACCACCAATGAGGACCCCTAATCTACAGTCCACAGAAGCAAAGACTTCACAACTTCCACTGCAAACCGCAAAGTTTATTTTCCACTCCACAACATGCATGACTCAGTTGAGCACAACTTAAAATTAATGTGCTTTCATCCTAAACAAAGAACAGGACTGCATCAGAACTAAAACATCCTTGTTGTTAGGTTTTTGCAGATACGCACAAATGCTTTGCAGAAAGCACAGTTAAATCCAGTCTGCCCAGCTAACAGCTGTTTCACATTTCTTACACAGGAGGACAGCCTTTCAAATACAAGTTAACAATTTCTCAAGCACAGCTCGTAGCAGTAGCATCAGTTAACAAGTTCCTTCTCAGTATTTGCAGACTCATTATTGAAAGTATTTCTGCAGACCGCAATTTTGCTGAAATGTTTTCATTGAGGAACTATATGCATAAACACACACACACATTCTTGCAGATACCTATCTACAGTATATATAGACATATATGTGTGTGTGTGTATATATATATATATATATATATATATATATATATATATATATATATCTATATATGTGTGTGTGTGTGTGGATTTACCTCAGTTCAACGAAATCCCATATTATCGAATCCCAGTTCGTCGACACTGAAAATATTGAAATCCCACATCATCGAACAAGCAGAACAATGAAGCTCCACCCAGACTAAGTAACCAGTTACCTAAAAAATAAAAACCCAAACCGCACCAACCCTAACCCACCTAGGTGAGAGGGAGGTGACCCCCCACCCCCCAACTAAATACATGAACTCACAGATCGCACTGCAGTTAGGAAAAGGGCAAAGTTCACCATCTCGCACAACAGGTTACTTACTCTGGAAAGATCTTCATTGTTCTGTTGTTTAGATGAAGTAAGGTTTGATATTTTGAGTGTCGACAAAACAGGATTTGATAATCTGAGACTTCAGCAAAGTCAGGTAGACCCATATGTATGTATATATATATATATATATATATATATATATATATATACATACATATAGTAAGACGGCGACATCATTCTTCAATTCCCTCTCATTCTCAATTAAATTGTTCACTCCCCATCTTTTGTTTTTAATAAAATATTCATATACATCTCTTTCACAAGTTTTTTTCAAATACTTAAATTCTGGGGTGGCTAACTGGTTGGAATCATTTCTTTTTTTCTTAAAAGTACTACCATTACAAACATTTTGTGATGACGCATCTACACAGGCTTTATTACTATTGAACTGCAAAGCCAACTTAACCCTTCTAGTGTATATTTTCAATTCTGTTAAACAATCTACCAAATTAAAATGATGACAAGGAACAAATGTGAACCCTTTTTCAAACAATCTAAAATGATTCAATGTTGTTTCTAAATGACTGCAGTTGTAAATATTAAAACCATTATTGTTAAAGACTATCCCGTGTTGACTCACTATGATTTCTGTGTCCTTCCGCACAATCTGTTCTTCTTCTGTTTTCCCCTGTTCCAATCCTCCAGTGAATGATGGAATTTTTGCCCTGGTGGCTTTTACAATGTTTTTTTTTTCATAAATTTGTGAATTTATGTATTATTAAGATAATAAAAGACTAGAGGTTTTTATTAATACTGCATTCATTTAGTTGTGCATTTAACATGTGGATATGTACAGTATATTACTATTATTTATTTATTGGTTTTAAATGTGGGTGGGTATATGTACCCTTTAGGAATGCTGGTTTATCCATCTTGATTCGGGTATTTAAACAAGATAGGTGGGGTTGATTAATTCAGTTCTAATGAAGTTCACTGCTTGTATTTTGGTGAATGAAAGCACTAAACTATCTGGATATAATAAATTATTTTGTGGTTACTGGATTTGTGCTTTTTCTTAGTACAGCACAGTTTTGGTTCCTTGGTTTTCTCTGTGGTGGTTGACATCTTTTTGTTGCTTACCAGAAGGGGCCAGTAAACTGCTAAAAGGTTACTTACTAAAGTGAACAATGCATTCACTTAAGAACAAACCTATAAATGCAAGCAAAGAGCATGGCAAAATAGTGATGAATTTTTAAATGGCAAGAATTAGCTTAGTTCATTTAAATGTAAAACTGAAATCAATGAACTATAAAGCACCATTGTGTCAAACTACCTCTAATTTGAGAAAAAATCCAGAAATCCCCCTTGTAAATGCAAAGTATGGAGAAGTAAGGTGCTTACAAAGTTATGCAGTAACTGATATATAAAGTGTCAGACACACGTTGTGGAAATATTAGGTTTCTATTCAGTAGCATGTTGAGAAGAGCTACTTTACTAGCTCTTCTAAGAAAAGAGATCAAGCAAGTACGTATTATGGAGCATCCTGAGGAAAAATGTGTCCACTGGTAAAGGACTGCTACCTTGCATTTGTTTAACTGCAGTTACGGTAATGTGTAAAATTTAACTGAAGATAACGGTATGATGTTTCTGAAACATTTCAAAAGTACTGCTGCCAGGAAGTACAGCTACCAGACTGATGAGCCTAGGAGGAGACTTTGTGCCACTGGATTATGCATAGAGTTAGGTGATCATTATGCTATTCCTGCTTTCATCAGGCACTTATTGACAATATTACCATAACTGGAGGAATAGCTCTATTCCAAGAAATTTGTGGAATGGAAGAGGCGGGATCTAGTTGACCCATGTTGCTCATACCTGCAGGTCTGTGCTGGGGGGGGGGATGATGCATAGTGCCCCCTGTTAACAGCTGTAGTGTATAAGGGTTGCAGTGTTAGAGGATTCCTCAGACTTGCCATGGGTGGATGAGGTCAAACCCTCTTCTTATGATAGGGAAGGCAGAAGTGAGAAAGGCCAAGAATGCTCTCTGGGACACAGAGGAAGTACTGTGGATAGATAAACAGGCTGGCACTTGTTGAATAAGGCCGTCACATTCTACTGCAACATAATTTATGACAAGAAGAAAAACTATGAACTGCACAACCTTATTTTAGTTTCAGAGTCCTGTTTTGAGTTAATATGGTTAATACAAAAATTATACTCATTTTTCCATTTTTAAAGTGGGTAACTGCTATAAATAAAGCATACCTGAACATAAAACAGAATCACCAGTGGTTGCTAAAATAATACAATATTGTGTGATTGATAAATAGATTTATCCTAAAGGCATATACCAGATAAATTATGTGACAAAACACATCTGGTGCATTGTGAATATGATTTTTGCAATCTACACTTATGGCAAATCAACTAAGCTTTATTTGCCCTGATGGCATGTTACTTCAAGTTTATTCATTGGCATGTCATCTAAATTTTCTCATGTATGTCATATTTATATTACATAACTGTAACTAAAGTAAAGGCTTGCTCTGCACACACAAAACACTGACACGTTATCCAAACAACCCTGGCCCAGTTAAAACAACATTCCTAATCCAAAACTAAACTTGCAAACACACACACACACACACACACACACACACACACACACACACACATGCAATATTACAATTGTGAGCCTTTTGCAGGGCAGATTGTGCCCCCCCCCCACACACACACACATATGGTTTTATCCCCATACTCCCTATCATAAATATTACAACTCTAGTACCACAAATTAAGACGAAGAACAACAGCTATATTCCGATCCATGAGCTTGAGCGATCCTGACTGAACTATATAAATTCACACAGTTACAAGTGTAATATCCCTCTTCAAAAAGAAAAAGAAAACTTTTAACAGATATACACATTTAGGTTTCATTTTAACATCTGCCACTAGTTTATTTACAGATAGAATTAGGGGTCAGTTGAAATAATATGGCTCTGTTACTTTTTAATCTAGTCCACTTTCCATCATATTTCAGACTTTTTTACTTTTATTGCAGACTACATCTCTTCAGCATTCCAGACTCTTTCTTCTATCCAATGAATTTTGTTTAGTGAGTCAAATTAGTGGATCAGTTGGTCTTCAATGAAACTGCTCCATCATGAAAATGGAAGAACTGTCCATGCCTTTACTTGCCCAGTCTGTACTAATTTACTTTTGTGACCCTTTCATGGCCAATATCATTTCTTACCTGAATTCAACTTGTGGCAGACTTGCATGACTTCTGAATCACATGGAGTCGGGTAGATTTTCTATTGATAATAGT
>NC_056732.1:104201315-104366315 GCF_019279795.1 Protopterus annectens
GGGGTAAACCTACGATCTCCCATCCACTCATCAAGATTCCTCTTGAAGAGAGTCAATGAGGGACTCTGCCTAACCTGGACTGGGATTTTATTCCAGAGTGAAGGGAGCCTCTGGGTTATGAATCTGTCCCTCCAGCATGTCCTATTTATTTCAGTGCTGAGGTTCAAGTCTCGAGCGTAGCTCGATGGGATTTGGATTTTCTGAGGTGCAGCATGTCCATTAATTCCAGGTTGGACATGGCTTTATACGTCAGGCACAGATCGCCTCTGAACAGGCGGTATGCCACTGAGTAGAGCTGGAGTTTCTTTAACTGGGCAGCATATGGCATCTGTTTGAGCCCTTTCATCCTCTTGGTGAGGTACTTTTGGGGTCTTTCCAGTTGCTGCAGGTGTCTGGTAAGGTACATCCCAAAAGGGCATTGTACTCAATTATGGGCCTGATGAGGGATGAGTAAAGAGGCACGATGACCTCCCTGAACTAGATGTGAATCCCTTCATGATTAGGTGGGCTATATAAAATGTTTTTCTAACCACTTTGGCCACGTGGTTGTCAAATGAGAGATTGCTATCAACTTGGGTCCCCAGGTCCCTAATTACTTCTTCTGTACTTAATGGATTACCACCTATGTGGTAATTTGTGGCACTTTGTTTTGCCAAAGGGATGACTATACACTTTTGGCATTTAGCTTGAGGCCATGGCTCTGGCACCAGTTGTCTGTTTCTATGAGGCCCTTTTGGAGGATGCTTGTGTCGGCTGGAGAGTCGATTATGGCCCAGTTTGCAGTCATCTGCGAACTTGGTCAGCCACAGTCCTTCCGTGTTGGCCTGTACCTCCGAGAAATATATACCGAACAAGAGAGGTCCCAGGACTGAGCCTTGTGGGACACCACTTGTAACTGGTTTGGAGTCTGACATGGCTCCAGCAATTCTAACCATGTGGGTTCTGTCCTTGAGCCAGTTTGCAATCCATCTAGTGACATAGGGGTTTATATTTAAGCTGGTGAGCTTATCTATAATGCCCGAGTGGGGTATTGTATCGAAGGCTTTTGCGAGGTCCAGGTAGGCTGTGTGGACCACCTTCCCCTCGTCAATGGCCTTGGTGACTGTTTCAAAGAAATCAACCAGGTTTTAAGAGGCAGGATCTGCCCTTAACAAAGCCGAACTAGGTAGGATCCAGTGTTTGTAGGTCCCCAATATCTTTATTTATGAGGTCCATGATGATCCTTTCCATAGCTTTGCAGACCAAGCTAGTCAGGCTTATGGGGCGATAGTTTCCAGGATCCGTTGAGGCACCACCTTTATGGAGGTGGACCACTGTTGCTGTACGCCACTCTTTGGGCACATATCCTGTAGTAAGGCTGAGATTGAACAGTAGTTTTATGTTTGGGTTTAGCTCTTCTTGGAGTTCATGTAGGGCGAGCCGGGACACCATCTGGTCCCATTGATGCTGTGTTTTTGCTTTGGAGAGGCGGCTCTTACCTGAGCATCTGAGATGTCAGGGGCAGCACTCTGCTGGGATAGATATTTGCCCTTTGGTGGGGAGGGGAGAAGTTTGCTGAACCTGTCAGCTAGGATGTTGGCAATGTCTGTGGGTTCGTGTATTTTTGTCATTTTGGACTAATTCTGAGCATATCTGGGAATTACCACCCAGGTTCCTAACATAACTAAAGAAAGCCTTGTGATTATCCTTAGTGTCCTGTGCAATTTTTCTCTCGAAGCTGGCCTTAGACAATTTTATGTGTGCCCGTAGTTTTTTGCTAATACTGATCAGTGATGCCTTCCCTTTTTGGGATTTTGCTCTATCATTTAGTAGCTTCCTCATTCTATTGTATAGTTTGTTTATGGCTGGGGTCCACCAGACAGGACGTCTGCCTTTGGAGGATTGGGTCTTGGTTTTATTTGGGATCACATGATCCATGCATTCCTGAAGGTGTTCATAGAATGCGTTTATAAAGGATTCTGTGATCTGGGCTGTATTTTCCACAGGCCCGGGGGCTTTGAAGGATTCCACCTCAGTTTTGAGGAGTGTGACATTTGCTTTAGAGAAGTTTTTCACTGTGGTATTAGTGAAGTCCTCCAAAGCTCACTTCATGTCCAAATTGGTCATGTTTACTAAAGACACCCATAAGGCCTTCTTCACATATGTCCGCAATCTAAGGGGAAACACCCAAATCTGCTCAGAAATGATGGCCAGGGACACCACATACACAAATGCCATGGATATTGTCAACTTGCTGGCAGACAGGTTAAGTGAAAACTTCACCCCTCTGTTCTTCCATCAGTAATCTAGGATATCCCCAGCACCTGCCCCCCCCCCCTTATCTCTAGGGAACAAGTCATAACCATTCTCTCAAAGGCTAAAAACACAGCTTCCATGGGACCTAATAACATCCCAGGCTGCATCCTACATCAACTCAGGCAGGAACCCATAGCACCATTAGGCTATTCAACCTAAGCCTGAGTACCAGTTGCGTCCCAGCTGAGAAGAGGATGGCCACAGTCATCCCTCTGCACAAAGGTGGAGAGTCCACTGATCCAGACAATTATAGACCCATCCGCCTAACTAGCCTCATTTGCAAGGCCACAGAATGCATTATCATGAACCACATTAACAAGGACATCGGCAACCACCAAACACTTGATCCCACACAGTTTGGTTTTGTCAAGGGGAGATCATGCTTGTTAAATGTGGTAGACTTCTTTGAGTCAGTCACCAAAGCCATGGTGAGGGGAAGATGGTGCACGCTGCCTACCTTGATCTGGCCAAGGCCTTCGACACTATTCCCCAGTCAGGCATAATAGATAAACTATGCCAGCTTGGTGTAAATCCATTTGTGACCAGATGTGTAGCTAAATGGCTCACTGATAGAACTCAGTCAAAATAGCTGACGCTACCTCAAGTAGTAGACCCGTTATGAGCAACATACCCCAGAGATTGGTCTTGGTGCCCCTGCTGTTTGCGATATAATTCTCCAACGTGCGAGCCAAAACCAGAGGTTTATGGCTGACAAAGTTTGCAGATGACTGCAAGCTGGGCACTATCATCAACTCCCCTAGTGATGTACACATACTGCAAGAGGGTCTCACCCAAGCAAACAACTGGTGTCAGAAACATGGCCTCAAACTAAATGCCAAAAAAATTCATCATCATCTCCTTTGGGGAAAATGATGTCTCCACAAATTATCACATTAATAACAACATCCTAAGCACACGAGCAATTGTGAGGGATCTGAGCACCCAAGTTGACAGCAATCTAATTACATGGAGAGCTTTCTACACAGCTCACCCTATTAGTAAGGATATTTCTTCCAAGAACAAGGAGGTCATAACTTTCCTGTATTCCTCCGTTATCAGGACCATCATTGAGTATAACCCTCCTTTCGGCATGTACCTTGCAAAGCACATGCAGCAGCTGGAGAGACCCCAGAGGTTCCAAACCAGGCGAATCCATGGTTTCAAAAATCTATCCTACATGGACAGGCTAAAAGCCCTGTCCCTCTACTCTGTCTTATACAGACTCCGCAGAGGTGATCAATGTCTGGCATACACAGCAATCTCTGACCCCACCTTGATGAAATTTCTGTATATCTGCAAGCCAAACTGCACTCGCATGACCTGCATGCAAAACCTCAACTTGGTCTGCGTCATCAATAGGACTTGCTAGCAGGGCAGATTTGTCTCCCAGAGACTCCCCCATCTGTGGAACAGACTCCCTTTCCACGTCATGCAGAATACTTTATTATCCCTCTTTAAAAGGAACCTGGATGACTGGATGGGAAATAGACAATACACCCCTGGGATTCCCCCCTGTGTCCCTGCTGGACAGACGTATCAGGTGCTGACTTGCGGGAACATGGGCTAATTTATTGGCTAGGCTTATAAGGGCATCAGGGGTAGTAACCTAGTAACTTGCTATGATCCTATGTTTCCTAACAAGGAGGGAGCGTGAAAGTCTTTCGATATTGCACATCTTACAAACAAAGGAATTGTGTCTAGATCTGGGGATGTCATTGCCCCCTTTACTCAGCCCTCATTACACCAGTGCATATACATGCAATAAGTGGAACACCCACAGAGATAACTTACTAAAAGGATATAAGGCCTACACAATATATATCCCACATGGACCACCTCTGACCCTGTCAATATATTCGGCATGTCACAGACAGCTAAGAGGTGACTTGTGTCTGGCATACAAGGCACTCTCTGAGCCAGTGCTGATGGATTTACTACACATCAGCAAGTCAAATGGCAGAATAAATACTTGGTCAAGGGATCTAAACCGACTCTGCAACATCAACAGAATGGCTAGGAGGGACAGGTATATCTTGCAGTGGATACTGCTGCTCTGCAGCAGACTCCTCATTCACATAAAACAAAGTTCATCCCTCTCCATATTTAAGCACAACTTGGATCTATGGATGGGAAACAGAAAATTTATCCCAAACTGTCCCCTGTACTACTAATGGACAGAAGCAGCCCCCTAAATTCTTTATCCCATACATGAGTCCCCTCAAATTACCTATGGTATGATAACAATTATTCTCATTAGGGGTAACATAAAATTATTGACCAAGGGATGGTCCAACCTCTAACCAAATGGACAGGTTAATCTGACACAAAAAGGGAACCTGGCTGGGCTTAAAATGGCCTGCAAGTGCATCTAGCCTAGTATTTTATCTATGAACCTATGAACTGAATAATCAGCTTTGCTTAGTTACTGAGTGAAAGACTACTGAAATCAAGGACCGGTGTGGATGAAGCAGACAAAACGTTAGCTCTACATTCAACTTTTATTCCTAAAAAAAAAAAAAAAGATGCCAAAACCTAAGGTTTATTCTGGACTTGAATTTTAAATAATTTAATAAGCCAATCAGCAGAGTTGCCTGAATAATACAACACACAAGAAAAGGAATTTGGGGGAAGATACTCTCACATAAAATGTGAAGCAATGCCTCAAAAGTACAGCTTTTGTCACAGAAAGATAGAGGCTATGGAGTGCACTAAAAACATACAGAAACTGGCTGAGACTACTGTGAAACCTATTTCACCGATATTTCAAACTGTCTTACAGAAAAATGCATGCTTTATATGAAGTAAGGGAATTAGCTTATTCAGTGCATGCAAAAACCTACTAGTATGCAGACACAGCAGGAAACAATTTATTTTAACTTCCAAATTCATTAGTAACATATGTGAACAATAATTTACCTGTGTACTCTTACTTTTAGTTCACTTTCAACTGTTTCAAACAAGTAACCTTTTCAGACACAAAGCGAAAACCCTTATGGAGTGTCATTGCTTTTTTTGTTATATTGTAACTTACTAAATTAGTAAGCAGCAGCAGCACACTATTACAATTAATGAGGTGCTAACTGCTTCATTAGAATGTGATTGTCAATAGTGAACATGTGTTGTGAGCTGCTGACTGCTTCATTAGAATGTGATTGTCAATAGTGAACATGTGTTGTGAGCTGCTGACTGCTTCATTAGAATGTGATTGTCAATAGTGAACATGTGCTGTGAGCTGCTGACTGCTTCATTAGAATGTGATTGTCAATAGTGAACATGTGTTGTGAGCTGCTGACTGCTTCATTAGAATGTGACTGTCAATAGTGAACATGTGTTGTGAGGTGCTAACTGCTTCATTAGAATATGATTGTCAATAGTGAACATGTGTTGTGAGCTGCTGACTGCTTCATTAGAATGTGATTGTCAATAGTGAACATGTTTTGTGAGGTGCTGACTGCTTCATTAGAATGTGACTGTCAATAGTGAACATGCTTTGTGAGGTGCTAAGCTTCTGGTGTCATTCAAAGGGGATCCAGTATCTGTCTGCCTGGGACGACATGACCGACAAACCACGATACTTTGCCAGAGATGGTCTACACCTGTCACCCCTGGGATTCAGGTTACTGCCACCCCTAAAGTGTCTTTTTAGGCAAGGTTCAAAGGACAAAACCACCACCGTAACAGATACAAGCATGCAAAATCTGAAGGTAATGCTACTCAATGCTAGAAGTCTAAACCTCAAAATGCACTCTCTCGAGGCACTCCTAAAAATGTAGAACATCAATATCTGTGCAGTAACTGAGATCTGGTTCAAGGCTCCAGAGAGCACCCCTGCAATACCAGGCTACAACTCTTACCACACTTTTCGGCAACCAAACCAAGACCGAAACACTAAAGGTGGAGGACTGTCCATATTCACCAACGATATTCACACCTCCAGGCTAGTTGCCCAATACACTGCATCTGAAATTATCTAGGTGCAACTAACACTAGGTAAGACTGCAATCCAAATTGTAGCTTGCTACAGATCCCACACCATGACCCAAGATTCTCACTACACCTTTCTAAACATACTGGAAAATATTAAGATAAAACCAAACACCCTAATACTGGGTGATTTCAACTACGCTGCCATTAACTGGGAAAACTACTCTGGTACCAACACCTTTTTCCAACGGTTCTTGGAATTCATAAATTCCAATGCCCTGAATCAACTAATCCATTGTCCCAATATCTTAGACCTGGTCAGTATCAACATGGGAGATAGATGCTCCACACCAGTGGTCACCCCCTCATTGGTTAGGTCTGACCATAAGCTAATCACCCTTGACATCCACATTCTACCCCCCACCCCCAGTAAGGAAACCTCCATAAAAAACTTCTCCAAAGCCAACTTCATGCTACTCAAGTCAGAAGTGACAAACTTCATGACACCCATGCAGACGGGAGCTGAAAATTCGACTGCTGAATCCTACACTAAGGTACTGTACGAGCACATCCACTCGTGCATGAATCATGCCATCACAAACAGAACCAAAACACTCTCCTCCAAAAAAAGGATGCCAATCTGGTGGTCCCCTGCCATAAACAAACTACACAACAGAAGGAAGAAACTGCTGCAAAAAGAAGAAAATCCCAGGAAGTAAAAAACTCCCTCACCAGACTCAGTAAGAAGCTGAGATCCCTCATAAAATCCTCCAAAGCTAGTTATGAAAATAAAATTGCCAAAGATTCCAAAGACAACTGCAAGGCATTCTATAGTTATGTCAAGAATCTAAATGGCAATGCTCAGATCTGTTCTGAGCTACAACAGAATGGCATTAAATATACTGATCCCACGGATATTGCCAATATCCTGGCAGATAGATTTAGTACCAACTTCACCCCCCTCTCACCCCTTAAAGGGCCCATCTCAATACAAAAAGATTGCCAAATTCCAGTAATCATGGCCACACAGGTAGAAACTGCACTCTCCAAAGCTAAGAATACAGCATCCATGGGACCAAATGACATCTCGGGCTATGTACTACATGAACTACAAAATGAACTGCCACCTCACCTAAGTGTCATGTTTAATCATAGCCTCACCTCAGGCTTCGTGCCCACGGTGGCACACAGCTACAGTTATCCCACTCCACAAGGGGGGATCCACCTTGGATCCTGAGAACTACCATCCCATCAGCCTGAAGAACCTGATCTGCAAGGGCATGGAGCGCATTCTCATGGAACTTATAAACAAAGACACTGGCAACCTTCAAACACTGGACCCCACCCAGTTTGGGTTCATGAAGGGCCTCTCTTGTCTCCTGAACCTGACTGACTTCTTTGAATCAGTCTCCAGAGCTGTGGACGAGGATAAGGCAGTTCACACAGCCTATCTGGACATCACCAAGGCCTTCGACACCATCCCCCACTCTGGAATCATAGATAAACTTACTAAGCTGGGCATAAATCTCTATGTCACTTGATGGGATGCCAACTGACTTATTGACAGAACCCACACTGTAAAAGTAGATGACTCCAAATCCAGCTCTAGACAAGTGACAAGTGGAGTACCTCAGGGTTCAGTCCTGGGACCGCTCTTGTTTGGCATCTACTTCTCTGAAGTACAGGCCAACACTAAGGGACTCTGGCTAACAAAGTTCGCAGATGACTGCAAACTGGGAGCCATTACTGAATCCCCAAATGATGTGGATATTCTACAAAAGGGCCTTGCAGAAACAAATGCTTGGTGCCAGAGCCATGGGCTCAAGCTTAATGCCAAGAAATCTATAGTTATCCTCTTTGTGAAAAAACATGTACCTATGAATTACCACATAGGTGGCAGTATACTAAACACTGAAAGTGTGATGAGAGACTTAGGGACACAGGTGGACAGTGGTCTCACCTTCAATAACCACATCACCACAACAGTCAGGAAATCTTTCTATGTGGCACACCTCATCACTAAGGGCTTTTCATCCAGAAAAAGGAGGTCATTGTCCCACTGTACTCATCCCTCATTAGACCCATTATAGAGTACAATGCCTCGTTTGGTATGTACCTCACAAGACATCTGCAACAGCTGGAAAGGCCGCAGAAATATCTCACTAAAAGAATCACAGGCCTAAAGCAGATGCCCTATGCTGATCATCTAAAAAAAACTCCAGCTATACTCTGTGGCATTTCGTCTACTCAGAGGCGATCTCTGCTTAACATACAAGGCCATGTCAAACCCTGAGCTGTTGGACATGCTCCACTTAAAGAAATCCCAATCCCTCAGAGCCACATGCTCTAGGGATCTAAACCTTGTCATCACAATGAACAAAACATACTGGAGGGATAGGTTCCTGACCCAGAGACTCCCCATACTCTGGAATAGACTACCCATACATGTCAAGCAGACCGCCTCCTTGGCCCTCTTCAAAAGGAACTTGACGATTGGATGGGAGATAGGAAATTCACCCCGGGGATCACGTCAGTCACCTTGCTAGACTGGGGTCCAGGGAAGTAAATATTGTGGGAAGAAATATTCAGGGAATTGTTATGTCTAGGCTTGCATAGGCCCTAGGGCCGATAGCCTAGTACCAACCTATGAATCTAGGAACCTATTACAATTTGTCAATAGTGAACATGTTTTGTGAGGTGCTAACTGCTTCATAAGAATGTGATTGTTAACAGAGAACATGCTTTGCGAGGTGCCATTTTATTGTAATGTGATCATTAATACAGAACATGCTTGTGGGGTGCTAACTGCTTCACTGTATTGTGACCATTAATGCAGAGCATGTTTTGTAAGGTGCTAACTGCTTCACTATAGCATGATCATTAATAGAAAACATGTTTTGTGAGGTGCTAACTGCTTCATTATAATGCGACTGTAAATAGGGAACATGTTTTGTGTGGTAGTAACTGCTTCACTGCATTGTGACCTTTAATACAGAACATGTTTTGCAAGGTGCTAACTGCTTCACTGTAATGTGACTGTTTAGAAAACATGATTTGTGAGGTACTGTTTCACTGTAATGTAACTGTTAATAGAGAACATGTTTCTGAGGTGCTAACTGCTTGACTGTATTGTGACCATTAATACAGAACATGTTTTGTTATGTGCTAACTGCTTCACTATAATATAACTGTTAATAGTGAACATGTTTTGTGAGGTCCCATTTTACTGTAATGTGACCATTAATACAGAACATGTTTGTGAAGTGCTAACTGCTTCACTATAATGTGACTGTTAATAGAGAACATGTTTTGTAATTTGATAGTCTATTCCATGCATCAGTTACTGTCTCAGAGAACTATTTAGTACACTTCTCATTCCAATCAAATCTTCTACATAAGCTGTCTGATGATTCTCTACTACTTTTTGATAACCCCAAACATTTCCAGTGTTACTTGTCTCTAAATGCCCTAAGTATTGGAAGGTCTCCTCTTAAATATACGAATGAGACACTGTACAAGTTCAGATATTTTAGTCTTTCAATAACTTAAATTTTCACATCCATGGATGACCTTGGCATATTTCTGCTGTACTCTGCAGTTTACTCATGTGTGTTTTTTATAAAGTTTTCATATTGTTATACCATACTCAAGTTTGGGTCTAATGTAATTAAACAATAACTTCATTATATTTCTGATTTCCTAGACATTATAAATATTTTTATACAACCTATAGTCCTATAACTATCATTAACCAATTGGTTGATATGATTAGAAAAAAACTCAAAGCCATTTACCCATATACCCAGGTCCTTAAATTAATCTATAGTTTCAATCACTGTGTTGTTGTTGTTGTTGCTGTTGTGTCTTTCGGCTTTTCCCGGTTAGAGGTCGCCACAGCAGAACTCCGGTCTGCTAATGATTGGCAGTAGATTTTTACATGCCGACTTGCTGGGCCTGACGCACAACCTTCAACGAAGGAACGCCCATTCACGCATGTCGCCACACAGAAGACGCTCTAACTGAGAATCGAATGGAGCAACGTCTTACTGTGAGGCGACAATGCTACCACAGCACCACCACCGCAGTACTGTATTAAATATTCACCTGTCAATGTATGTCTTCCAAACCTCATATGTTTAGTTTTTGATGTATTTATCAGCATATTACACAGGAAGAAATGGAAACAGGGGTCGCCACAACAGATCAACTAACGGGAGCAGCCGAAAGAAGAAGAAGAAGATCATCAGCATATTACTCTCCTGTGCCCAAACGGTCAAATTAGTCAAGTTCTTTTGCAGACATGCCCTATCTGTAACACATGTAATCAGTTTACCAATGTAAGGTCATCTGCATACAGACTGTAGAACATCTTAGAGGAAAAAGATAAATCTGAAAAGATACAATCTTAAACAAGGATCAGCCTGCAAGAGAGCCCTGTGGAACACCCTGACTGTAATCAAGAATTTCAGCTCTCCAGTAGATGTATGATACTTGCCATGTCCTATTTGTAAGCCATGCAGCTATCCATCATATCAAGAGTATATCAATACCTAGTTGTTCTAATCTGTTGACATATGTTTTGAGTATGACCCTGTCAGATGTTGAAGTTAAATCTAAATAAATTACATCACAGCACAATTATTCATTAATAGCTATTATATTGCTGTAGAACATCATGTCTCAGGTGGTGATATATTTTTAACATATGTGTGATCATATGTGGTTTCATGTCCCAGCCTTTCCATTTCTGACAATACCTTATCCTATACTACCTTCTCCATTATTTTTCCAAAACAAGAAAGTAAACTTAAGGGTCTGTATGACTCTGGGATTGTCCTACTCCCCTTTCCCTTAAAGACAGGTTTAAGAAGTGCATATCACAAATCTTGAGGATTCTCCCGATATTTATACAACCTAGTAAATAGTTCTTTTTCACCATAATCTAATTTGATTTAATTTGATTTCAGTATCTGAAGTTACTTGGATGTCACTAGGAAAACTTACCACAACCCCTTTCTGAAGCCAAGCTGTTTTGCATAAGAATTTGTAAATATATCTATAATCTGTTGTGTCTAAAACTAAATTTTAGAATATACACACAGTTTAGCAATTTGTATGTCTTTATCCCTTCCACATCTTATGTATCAATAAAATGGTTTCCTATTTTGCTCAACATTTTTATATACATTTTCTTCAAATTTTTCTTGATCTTGTCTGACACTGTGGTTAATTGCTTTGTCCAGTGTGTTTATTTCAATTTTCAAAGTAGTAGTTTGACCTCTTTTCCATTTCTTATATTTTTTAATCTCCCACCTTAAGTATCTTGTTCTTATGGAACTATATCCTTCTGATGTTGTGTGCCTAGATCCTGATTTTGAACATTATTTTGATTTTTTTTTTGCATTCAAACTATTTCACTTTCAAAACTTTCCACACTAATTCTGCAGTTTTTTCAGTGAACACAACTCTCCAGTTAGTTTTACATTGTGACTGTTTTGCTTCCATAGAAACTGCTATTAAACTTCTGTGCATTAGTTTAGATTTCAATTTGGAAGAATTATTTAGAAACAAATTAACCTTTATAAACTCATGATTACTGATTATCAACTGTGGTAAAAGTTGATATGAAGTAACAGTAATTAGTTAAGGAACACAAACAATCCCCAGTATGTTCCATTCTCTCGTATTTTTTTTTTTACAATCTAAAGCAATTGTCGTTCCTGAATATACATTGTGAATAATTTCCTTACTAACATTGTTGAATCAATATTATTCCAAGTCAGTTTCTAGTAAATTTAAGTCCCCAGCTAATATTATTCTTCCATCCTGTGTTTCATGCAAGAAATATATGAATTCCTCTAGGTCATCAGCATTTGACTTTGGTGGTCTATACACTCCAACAACTGTTATACGTTCCAGGGTTGTCTTTATTGTCACAGTTACACAGTCTTTAGTATTGGTGTTATCACTGAACATGTAATAATCACAGGTCTCATGATTATCTTTAATCCCTATGACAACACCTTCACCCAATATTTTGTTAGAATGTCTGTTATAGTAAAAACATTAATACTCTGACAGAACTGGTTTCCAGTCATTGTTCTTTAGCCATGTTTCACAAATGATAACATCAATCTTGTGGGATGCAGCACATTTTCCAATTAAAAAAAATTACTATTAATGAGCCTAGCATTAACAACCATCATAGATGCATTGAATGTTTTTTATCTGTGAACTGTTAAATATTCGATCTGGCAAAAATCCTGCCTAGTGTTTCAAATATTTCAAAACATCTGCTACAAAAATTATATTCCCTGTTCTTGACAAGTACACACCATCCTGTCTGAACAGATGTACCCAAAATCAGGCTTGGATGTGTACAAGCAACGCCATCTAAGAGAGACATAAGTTCTCTACTGACAGTCACAGAGTCTTTGCGAATGAGATCACTTGTACCAACATGAATAAAAAAAATAGATGAAGTCATTCTAAGGCCTGTCTCACATCCTCTGGTTTTACTCCTGGCAAGAGTAACACTATTCAGTATTCACTATCTTCTTTGTAGATGTTAAGTATCAGTTGCTCTAATAGTTGAATCTCCAATTACAAGAATATTTTTTCTGCTCAGATCTGAAAAGTCCTCAGCTTCTAATTCAATAATACCTGCTCTGTCAGTTGTTACAATGCAATGATCTTCATCAACATTAGTCTTTTTAATACCATTGTTTTCATTGCTTATTACATTTGCAAGCACACGATTCTCATCCAGCTGGCTTTGTACATTCACAGCTTACGCCATGTAGTCAACGTCTGTCTTATTCCTTTTTTCCCCTACATTAATGTTCTTCAATCCTTTCAGTTTGATTTCTTCCTTTTCACCTGCTCTTTGGCTCATTTTTCTACCTTCTCTTTTGTAAAAATCATGCCCTTTTCTATACACTGAAGGTTTTCTGACAGAAACTATTGTTCATACAAGCACTGGCATCCCCACCTCAGCCACTCTCTCACACACACACAAACACACACATTATACTTTCCCCAGAACCATTCCTAATGTGTCTGCCTGGTGATTAATGTTTCCCCCACCCCTGATCCCCATACTAGTTTAAGGGCCATAAAAGCATGAGTTGAACTTCCCTGGTGTCCAGTGGCCCCCTAACCTGACCCCATATCCATTCCTGATGTGTCTGCCCAGGTGGTTAATGTTTCCACCACCGCGTTCCCCATACTAGTTTAAGTGCCATTAAAGCATGAGTTGAAGTTCCCTGGTGTCCAGTGCCCTCCCAACCGTGAAACTGTTGTAATTGCCATTATGGCACTCAGTTTACTAGTGTTTCTGCCTACCCATGATCCCCATACTGCTGTAAGTGCACCCCTGGTGTCTACTGTTTCCCCCACCCCCTAATCACCATACTGCTGTAAGTGCCATTATGACACTTGGTTTAGAGTAAGCCCTAGTGTCTACTGACTCCCCCCACCCCCTGATCGCTGTACTTCTTTTGTGTTTGGTAGGTAAACATTGCTGACTACAAAAAGTTTACAGCAACGTGTACATAAAAGTGTTAAACCTCTCAGTACCTTTGTGAATACCTCCCTAAGTCTTTTGCTGTAGTACATTGGACCTAAACACTCCTATATTAAGTAATATAACCATTTTCTATACCTTTTATATTTTAATAAGCCTCAATGCTGCTTTAAGAAAATCACATCTGTATATTCCTAAAGCTGTTTCAAGGCCTGTATTGTCAAAAGATTTTTTCTGTGTTATTCACTCACAATCCCTTAGTGAGTACAACAACCAAATGATGTAGCTTTCTCTCTTAAACAGTAGACACCTGATAGCTATAAACAGCATTTTTCAAATACTTCTTCAGTCTTTTCCATGGTTATCTTGCTCAGTATTTTCCATGGTTATCTTGCTCAGTACTTCATAATCACTGCTCAAGGGAGGCACTGTTCTGCAACTATCTAACATGTTTCTTTTCCTTTATTATAAAACATGAAGTCAAAGTATTACTTTAGAACAAATTCACTTTCACAGTGAACTTTCCTTCCATCCTTCCTTCCATCCGACTGCCATTTAAACATCTCATGTCTCATTTTAATTCATGTTACCATTCTATCTCCCTCTAATGCATAACAGTAATCTCACCATGTAACCTCTCTGTCATCCTCTAAATGCCTCCCATCAGGTTCCTATATCCTCCTAGGAACCAGCAAGCACTTATAAATATTCTTTTGTCTAGCATCCATGAAGAAATCATCTTCTCTTATTTAGTAATATATCTTCACCAAAATCTACTTTCTGTGCTGAAAAAACTTTCTTAAACCGCTGCAACTATATGTTGTTGAGTTACAATCAGAGAAGGTTCAACCAGATGAAAACAACCAGCAGCTCTACCTTCATCTCAAAGAAACATTATGTAAAAAGTGGGAGGAAAGTTCCCTGTACCATCACAGGTTATGTATGTATGTATGTATGTATGTATATGTATACATTTATACATATATTATATACAGATTTACTTACCTTTATCAAAAGGTACTCAATGTGAATAATGTAGACACCAAATGACAGACGCTATTCACGCTAACATGCTACTACACATGCGCAAAGCATCAATTTCAGAACATGCATTTTTTGCAGAGGGGGTAAGTCCCCATGTACTTCCAATGTGGAGGACTACCCCAGCAACCCTCTGCTAATCACATATTCTAACTCTGAGATCACGCAGTTCTCTGGGAATGGGCAAATTCCCCAATCCCAAGAATCACAGTACTCAGGACGTTTAGTACACCTTGCTAAATAAACCACATTTTGTGTTGTACAGTCCACATAGTGATTAAACCTACAGACCTTCGAGATAGTGGGATGCATAAATAAATTATCATTATATATATATCCACAATAATTACAATGTCTACACCTAAAGGTTCCTACTCTTTCTGACAATGTCTTATTTTTTAGAAAAGCCTGTTTTATTATACAGGCTCCTTTTCAAAGCTTTCACATTCTTATACGTAATTGTAGGTCTTTGATCCTGCTACTCTCCTAATGTTATACTGAATTTATTCAACTGGAAGGTAATCCCTTGCTATTTTTTGAGCTTGAGAGTTGCCATGAGAAGGAAGAGACTGTTAATTATGACTTGCATGATTTTTTGAAAACACATAGAGAATTTGTGGAAGACTTAATAAAATTTAAGAAATGGCAGTGGCAAAGGAAACACCTTGAAGCATGTCTACACTTCAAGGTTATACCTCATGGTCTATGTATTTCTAAGATGCCAACGTATGATTTTATTTATCCAGATCTGCTGTTGAAATGGCAAAAAGTTAATATGGAAACCAGTTTTTGCTATATTAAGTTATTAAATGAGCATTCAAAGTCTATAGAAGAAGGTTTGATCTCTGATTTGAATAGGCTTAGAAAGTTATTTAATGAACAGTTTCCTGCAGCAGCTGTACATAAAGCAGTTGATGAAGTGATAACTCATGCTTTTGATAGGAAGCTACAATAGCAGAAAATATCTAAATTAGAATGTGACATTAAAGATTTTAGGGCTGGTAATGTGTTTTCCTGGCCAAATAATTCTGTAGACATCAGAAATTTTAACAAGACAGAATTAACACCTAACTACAATACCAATGTGAACACCAAAAATCTGCCTTGCACTGATGCAGTGAGTGTTTCAAAGAGTGGAACAGAAGTACAAGTGTTGCCCCCCCACCCCCCCAATAATAGTGTCCTGAGTTCATCAGCTCTGAATTCATCTGTGGCTGATGTAAGACCCAATACTTCTACACTTTCTGGAGATAACAAACAGGTTTTTCCCAGTTTGCCTCTACCCATCGGAGACTGGAGAGATCATCAGAGGTCCATAAGTTGAGGGAGGAAACGTCAGAAGCACTCGAGTGAGCAGAAAACCATTCCTTTGGTCAAGAATTTCTGGAGACTGACTTAGTGTATAACCTTTCTGCAGTTATTTTACCGAGTGATTAATTGCAGGTGCTGCAAAAAGTTCTTTCTTTTATTACTGCCACTTTTAGTAATTTTTGTGATATTGTTTTGGTTTAAAGTTGTTTTGTTGAAATATTATGTAGAAACTGCCATTTCCAAGAATGGATGTTCACAGTGCTAAATTCAAATAAACTAGTATTTATAAACACCTAATCTTCATTCACAGGTTGGAGCATTTTTGAGAACTTGTGAACATGATTTATTTTTTATGTATAATGATTGTGACAGTGTACATAAAAATAGGAAAAGGTTTTATAATTTATCAGCAAACGAATATAGGGCTCTTAAGGAATTTCAAGCAAATTATGATATTACTATTTGTCCTGCTGACAAGGGTGGAGCCATAGTGTTTCTAAACTGTGTTGATTATTTAAATGCAATATATTCATTGTTGTCAGATGTATCCACTTATAGACAAATTACATTTGCAGATGTGAAGAGACTCATTTGTGAAGTACATAATGAACTATATGACAGTTTGGCATGTAGAATATTACTAAGGAATTGTATGACTTTTTTATGGCAGAAGCATTATTCCATTGATTAAAGGCTTACCAAAAATGCACAAATCTTTAGTTACCCCCCCCCCCCCATGTAGGCCAATTCTTTCTGGTAACGGTTGGTTAACTGAGCCTATTTCCATTTATTTAGAAAATATTCTACATCCACTTGTATCTAAAGTCCCTACTATTTTAACAGATACCAAAGGTTTCTAGCCTCTCTGTATCAAGATCTGGAGGTTAGTCCATTAGCTGAAGAAGATATATTAGTTACACTTGATGTTTGCTCACTACTCAACTTCTTAGAGGGACAAGTGGCTTTCAGCCACATGAGATTGAGCAATAACAGGTCTGTGATGCCCTCACATGTCCGGGGCTGCATGAGTGCTGCACTGAATGCATCAGTGTGTGTCTACCCTTGGCCAACAGGTCCGGGTAATCTGCTGAACTCCATTCGTGATAGGGACCGGAGATTGCAATTATTCCCCATGAACGAGAAATTCTCAGCAAGTGCGAGTCATAAGTTTGCATTTCTTTTGTCAATAAAATGTTTGTTTATTCCCTGCCGTGTTTGTCACTTCTACATTTTTACTACTGGATAAATAAAAATTTACTACCTAAATATAGAAAATTGACCTACCTCAAGAAGCTTTCTTCACCATTTAATTAAATAAGCAACACAACTTCTGATAAGAAGCTACAGTCTAAGAAACCCCTTTTGCTTGCTCTGTACACCTTGTCATACTTCACATCTCTACTGAAAAAAGGTTGCAAGTTTCATAAGCTTTTTGCATTTTATTCCTTTGCTGCATTTTTTAGCAACAGCCCCTGAATTTCTTCTTTCTGATTACTTTCTCTAACTTCACTCATAACGTGTTACCATTCCACCTTAACGCCATATTTTTATGTTGTAAAGCACCTTCAGTTTTACTCAGTTCTACCTTACCCTATTCTGACTTGTTACTCCTCTTTCCCGTGCTCACTAGCTTTTATTTATTGCACTTTATGTCCTTAGCAACCTCACTGTCCAGCCACCTCCAGTGACCAACTGGTATTTTTGCTTCCCAGTCCTTGTTGAGCCACAGTACTCCACATCAGCTTGTGGGGCCCCCTTCTTCCAGTATGGAATTCACCTTTGAGTTTAGAGTCCTCTATATCTCAAGCCTGCAGTTGGAGGCAAGCAAAGCCTGTTCATAGATTGCCACTCATGTCTTTGAAGGAGATTTTTTTTCCTTTTTTTGTGTTGTGCTTGTTTTTTTTAATTTATTTTCTGTGGTAGGGTGGACAAACAGAGAAATAATATAATCCACAGAATGAAGACAAACATAAGTCCACATCTTTCTGTAGTAACATTACTAAAAATAGCTGGTAACATTCAAACGTGTCACAGGCCTGCAACCTTTCTAGTTCCTTCCCACAGCAGGCACCTCTCACCTCCTCAGATGGGCTTAAAATAATATAGCTGAATACCATCAGACTGATTAACAAAATCTCTCAAGTTGAAATCACAGAAACCATGCTTGGAAGCTTTCTGTGAAGCCTAACTACACAAAGATGACACTAAAGTTTCTCTGCAAGGATGCACTGTCTACAGAAAAAAACAATACTTGTAAGGATATATAGTTATTTAGATTTCAATCATAGAACAGTTTAAATTAAAAGGGCCAAAAACTTGCAAATTGTGATAGATGAACCTTTTTAAAAGCTGACTAGTTGTGTGTAGTTTCCTTTCTAGTATTGCATTAGAAAAGTACCTCTCAGGCTAGTCTGAGCAGAAGTGGATGTAGCCTCAGTGATTGACAGGTGAAAGAGCCATGTCGTGGCATGGAAAAGACTGCAAGTATGTGCTTCCTTCATTTTTGCAGGGAAATAAGCCCACCTATGCCCCCCACGTGGGGGTCGACCCCCTCCCCCACAAATTAAATATACCAACTCTGAGATCCCACTACCTTGAGGAAAAGGGCAAACTACGAATAAACAAGGAAAATTTATTCCACCATCAGAATGAATATTATTTTACTTACACTGATTGTTGGATGGTTGGTGGGGTTTGGGCAGGACTTGCTACCGTGCATACTGCGAGGTACATTTCTAACACAAAGCCTCCTTCCCATCCCCGAAACAATGAAATACTTTACTAAACCATTTGTACCACTTTTAACACACACAACTTGCTTCCTTCCCCTTCTTATCCATGTATACATCCTAGCCTAACAGGATACTCCAGATAAAGTGTCTGATAAAAATACACACCTGGTACACAGCATAAATATTTATTTTGTATTTATACTCTTGGCATATCCTCAGAGGCTTATCTATAGTCTCAGCATATTTTTAGTAGTTTACCTTCCTATTTTGCACATTAACAAAGCTGCAAAAATAACCCCAACCCTACATTTATACTATTCATTAAAGACTAAAGTAAAAAAAAAATCAACAGACTACACATGCAAGAAGCATAAACACCACTGTAAGACACCTAACCCACCTAAAACAGCCCCTACATATTCAGAACGCCAGTCAATTTAAAGATCGAAAGTGAGATTAAAAAAATAAAACACAAGCCCGTCTTTTCAGTTCAGTGTGAAAAGTAAATTCACAGAATGCTCACATAAAATGCATACACACTCTTGATTAATTCCCCAGAAGTTAAATTAATACATATTTTGAATGAAAAATGTTAGAAACAAAATAAAAATAAAATTAAATACTAAAACAAAATACAAATAGACAGCCGCCACAAACTGTAGAACATTTATTCATTAGACTTAGTGCCTTAGCTCAAATTCCTTCAAAGAGTAAAAAAACACATAAAAATCCATCTCTTATATAGTTACACAATTAAAATCATTAAACAATTAAACAAATGCAATTAATTAATCAAATATTTCCAACTGCATCCCTTATTCAAGCCAAATGGTTCTAAAGTCTTATATTTTAAAATAAACATTTTTCCTTATGTAACAATTTATCTTTTATTTCCACATATTCTCCCAATTCTACCCCTACTTTCTCTAAAGCACAGCCCTTCAAACACTCTGGATTTTCATCATGAAATTGCTTAAAATGTAAACCTTACAGACTCTCCAATTTTTTTATTTTTTATATCCCTTATATGTTCCTGTAAGCATGTTTTAAAAGCCCTAGAATTTTCCCCCACGTAAAATAACTGACATGAGCACTTCAGTACATATATTGTACCTTCAGAATTACACGTAAAACTATCCCTAGGATAAAATTTCATCCCATTAATCTCTGAAAACTTGCTCACTACATATTTACAAATTGAACATTTTTTACATTTAAAAATACTTGTCCCTAAATGAATATGTGTTTAATTGTTTTAATTGTGCAACTATATAAGAGATGGATTTTTTTAGGTGCTTTTTACTCTTTGAAGGCATTTGAGCTGAGGCGCTAAGTCTGATGAATAAACATTCTACAGTTAGTGGTGGTTGTCTATTTGTATTTTGTTTTAAAATTAAATACTAGCCGTAACTATGTACTTGGAAAACATTACCAGCAAAACTGATACAATTCTTACTGTCTAAATTAGCGAAGATTGAATTAATTAAAAAGTAACTGCTCTGTAAAATTAACAGGTCGTAAAGTATTCATCTACAGTACTAATATGCACCAAATCAAATGAACTGACATTGCAATAAATACATAACCGAATAGATAAATACATGCATAGTTATTACCTCAGAACTAGATTACTACAGCAATGATTCGTCATTACTAAAAAACTTTGCAACCCTCCTAAATTTTGTTCATTAGAAACTCAAGCAATTAGCATAGTCCAATGAAGTCAGGAGGAAACAACAGTAACATAAAAAAAAAACACAAGAGAAAGAAAAGGTTGAATGAATGTTTGGTGTCTTGCTTGTGTGACTAAGGTGTGCCAGCATGCCTGTGAGGTTGAAAAGAAGTTTAATTGGCTGTAGGATTAGGAAATTTGGTTAATGGCTCCTGTGCTTATCATATGCGCTCAAGCACAAACTGTTTATGTGTTTTTGGATTGAGGGGCCATTGCCTGTTTATGTAAATCTACAGTTCATCATATCTGACATGTCACATACCAGACCACATATTCCAACAGAGACAAAGCTGTATTAGTTGGTGTCCTGGGCATTCCCACGACTGGTGCCCAGTCAGCCTCACCTTATAAAGTTACTAGCAGGCACTCACACTAAAAGTCATATAAGGAGCCATGAGATAGAGTCCATACCTGCTTAACTGACGACCTGTACATCAGCTTCTGAATTGCACAGCTAGGTATGCCCAGTAATTCCATTTATGCATGTGTATATAACTGCTGGCAGAATGGCATTCCAGAAGCAATGCCAGTTTTGCCCTTCATAGCTTTTCCCTGGGGTAAATGTCCCATTCATCCTATCTGAACTATAGCAGTGTATTCCACACATGCAAACATAAAGACACACAAACGCACACAAACGCACACACACACACACACACACACACACAAACACACACATACACACACATACACACACACACATACACACACACACACACACACACACAACAGTATTCATGAGAAAGCTGAACTGCAATGCCATTTAGTGATTCGTCCACATTGTCAAGAAAGTCACATCTCCTTAACCAGGAATTTTTATAACTATGAATCACCCCACAGTGCAGCTAGAACAGCTATGCAGCAGAATGCCTGTAAGTCTAACTGCTATGAGTGCAGGCACAAATAAAACCACAAACATGGAATGAATCCTCAGTCCAAAAACATACACATATGTATGTGCAAGTGCTCGTGCACACACACACACACAAACATGTACAGATGCACATATATAAAGAAGAAAAAATATATATATATATATTTACACACACACACACACACACACACACACACACACACACACACACACACATATATACAAATATGGGTCTACTTCATTTCACTGAAAACACACTTCACTGAAACTCATTTCGTTGAAAACTCATTTCACTGAAAATCAGTTGCCTAAGCACAATTCACTGAAAACTGACTTCACTGAAAACTCATTTTGACATGACACTGCACCACCACAGTGTGGTCAGCAATGCCAATGCAGATAGACTCTCAAGACAGGTTATTGGTTAATGTACTCCCAGCCAGGCTCATTCCTTTCAAGCAACATTTCTCCAGGGTCACTTGAGAAACTAGCTTGAGTCTTCAAAGTGGGGGGGTGACAATGTGAGGTAGTGCCAGCTATGCCAAAAAAAAATAGGGCAGTGGATGTGTAACATATGCCAGCATAGCTAGCTGGAGTTTTTTAAAGAATTATATGTCATTTGTATATCAAACTGATTTGTATGGGTGCTTGTGTTGAAAATGTATTTGTAAAGCTGCTTGTGTTAAAAATGGACCAATGATGGATCCTGCTGGACAGAAAATAAATACATGTGTGTGTCAGGCTGTATTGTAACTATTGAAATTAATACATATTGTAACAGAGGAAATGGAAGAGAAGAGGTTAATCTCAGTCCAGCTAACACTGAAAAATAGTCTGAAATTAAATTACCTGGTTTAGGTATAAAGATTGTATATTACAGTTCTGATTGCAGCCAGAGACAAAATGTCTGTGAAAACCAAGACAATGAATCTTACTGTACTGTCCTTAGGGGTGAACTAATTGCTACCCTGGAAGGGTGGAAGTTTTTGAAATGGCTTTATAGCTTCCAAGATGCTATAACTCATCCTATCAAAGCACTATTTGTATGTGTTATGACACATCTGTGCTATATTCTGGTTCAGTTTCTAGTAAAGGAGGTAGTGTGGGAACCAGAAGTTAGATAATCAGATGTGTGCCTAATATCATTCTATAAGCCAGCACTAAAATGATGCTTTAATACTAGATGAGGCAGAAGTTTCAGGGCAGACTGTTTTTGAAAACTGACAAAGAAGGATCACTCACCCACTTCATCTTGTCTTGCTTTAGTAAGTAATCAGGGAATAGTAATTATTTAGATCAGTCAGGAAAATACAGTGAGATTAGTTAAGTACTGTTTTTCTGTATCTGTATGACTCTATCCATCTGTGTTATTTTTAATATTTCCTGTAACTGAAACTCTGGTGTTCATTGTTAATAGATGTTTACTATTTTCATGTTCATTTATTATTAAATATATTTAAACTTTTCATTGTGGTTGGTCTTTAAGAGAATATCTTAACTTTTGAGAGTACTTATAGTTATTTGGTGACACTGTGGCCGCTCCTGAAAGCCTTGCTGCATTGGTCAAACACTACCATTTGTATATTAATTTTACTTAGTATAATTTGGTACCCTTGTAAGAACCTTAGAGTAGCTGGCGTTGGGGTGTTCTGGTGGCAGTATCTACCTTATAGTCTGGGCAGAGGGGGCATAGCTGGTAAATCTGTGCCAGCCGTGTGTGTGTGTGTGTGTGTGTGTGTGTGTGTGTGTGTGTGTGTGTGTGTGTGTGTGTGTGAAAATCAAATCTCAAAGAGCGTGTGTGCGTCAGCTACTTGGAGCTGGGACACGGAGCACTGATTTCACAGACAGAGTGGTGGAGAACTTGGCTTGGAACACTCGGCTGAGGACTCAACTAAATAGCTGTGGTCAGTGTGGAGTCTTATTTGAGGCATGGTGAGAGAGAGGGAAACCTAGCCCCAGGACAGGAGTGTGTTCCCTGTATGCTCTTAAGGGAAATTGTGCTTGGTGCAGAGAGCTGCAGCTGGAAATACCATGTGTATCTATTTTTTTTCCAAGTGAACATCCCTCACTGGTGTCAGTGATGGGGACTGAGACTCCTTGATCACTGACCCAGAGAAAGGACGTCATAGACAGTTTTAAGATGCAGAAATAATATAGCCCTGTTGTAGTGAGGATTAAAAGGTACTTCTTGTTGTAATGATGCTTATGTTGGACAAGGAAGTAAAACAGCAGTAATTCTTCATTAAGCAGACATAAAACTTACTTTAGATGTATCCATCCTTTATTGCAGCCATACTTTGAAAATGTGTACCCTAAGTTTTCATTTCCTAGTTTTGTGGTTAAGAACAACTCCACCTGTCAAATTGCTGTGCAATAGCATAGTTGCTTTTAAAAGAATCTGTTGTAAAATGTGTGTGTGTGTGTGGTGCCTCACTGTTTTCTTTTAATGTATATGTGTGTATAGAATGTGCAGACTTTCTTATGTACAGATTTGATTCTCATAATAGTCTCTTAGCTCACAAGATGCATAAATACTTCTAGGTTCATAGGCAAGAAGTAGCCTAGCTGCCCTTTAGGACTATTGTAAGCCTAGCCAGTTTCCCTTTTTGTGCTCAAATTAACCTATCCCATTTGGTTAGAGACTGACCTTACCCATCCCATGGTCGATAATTATATATTACCCCTGAAGAGAATAAATGGAATCATACCATAGATAATTTGAGGGGATCCATGCATGGAATAACGCATTTAGGAGTTGCCTCTGTCAGTGAATATTACAGACGGCAGTCCTAGGGTAAATTTTCTGTTTCTCTTCCACATATCCAAGTTGCACTTGAATATAGAGAGGGACAAACTTTGTTTTATGTAGATGGAGAGTCTGTTCCAGAGTAGTGGTATCCTCTGCGAGATATACCTGTCTCTCCAAACTGTTCTGTTGATATGCAGAAGAGGTTTAGATTTTTAGACCACATATTTCTGATGAAATTTGACTTGTTGATGTGCAGTAAATCCATCGGTATTGGGTCAGATGATGCCTTGTCTGCCAGATACAAGTCACCTCTATCAGATGGTGAGTATAGTGACAGGGCTTTGATATGGTCCATGTAGGACATGTTGTTTAGGCCTTGTAGCCATTTAGTAAGGCATCTGTAGGCATTCCAGTTGTTCCATGTGTCTGAATAGATTCATGCCAAAGGGGGCATTATATTCAATGATTGGCCTAATGAGGGGCTAGGTAAAGGGGGATGTGAAGATTGGACAAAGACAGACGAAGGCTGTCAGCCTAGTCAAATGGAATTCTATGAACTGCATAAATAAATGTAAAATACAGGCTTGTGTTTTTAAATGTAAGAAAACACTGTAAAATGTGAACTTCAAGATTGTTGCAACATTGCCATCTGCTGTAAGGAAAACCAAGCCAAGCATTTCAAATGTGTCTTGGACTGCATGAAAAGAGACATAGAGGAGCTCTCTGATTATGTAGCCCAGGATGGTATGACCCTGACCCTGAGCAGCATCTTGCCCTCACCAAGAATGATGCCACAATACAAAGACAAGATGATCAGCTTTAATAATTGGCTCAAATACTGGTGTCATTCTAGGGGGATCCAATGTCTGTCTGCTTGGGATGACATGCTGGACAAGCCACGCTGCTTCGCAAGGGACGGCTTGCATCTGTCACCACTGGGCTTCCGGATATTGGCTAAGGCTCTTGCCTCCCCCATAGTGCCTTTTTTAGGCAAGGCTCAAAAGACAAACCCACCTCCTTAGAAAACAAAAATGGAAAAAAATTAAGGGTAATGCTGCTCAATGCCAGAAGTCTAAATCTCAAGATGCAGGTTCTCGAAGCACTCCTCAGTATGGAGAACATCGATGTCTGTGCAGTAACTGAAACCTGGTTCAAGGCTCCTGAGAGCACCCCAGCGCTACCAGGCTATACCTCGTATCATGCTTTTCAGCCCCAAAACTCGGGCCAAACCAAAAAGGGAGGGGGAGTGTCCATATTCATCAAGGACACCCACACCTCCAGGTTAGTGGCAACACATGAAGCATCACAGACCATCCAGGTGCAACTAACCGTAGGCAAAACTGCTATACAACTGGTAGCATGTTACAGACCACCCTCCCAATCTCAGGAACCCCATTCAGCCTTCCTGAAGACATTGAAGGATATGAATGTCTCACCAAACACCATCATATTGGGAGACTTCAACTACCCTAACATAGACTGGGTGCATTATTCTAGCCCAAACACCCTAGCCCAAAGGTTCCTGGAATTAATAAATTCAAATGCAATGGAACAGCTAGTCACCTCTCCCACAAGGGGAGATAATATACTAGACCTGATCATCACAAACCTGGGGACCAAGTGCTCCATACCGTAAGTATACCCCATACTAGTGAGATCTGACCACAAACTAATCACCCTGGATATACATATCCCACCTCCACCCCCAACACAAAAGACTACAGTGAAAAACTTCTCAAAAGCCGACTTTACACTTCTTAAAACTGAGATGGTATCCTTTAAGCCCACTGGGCCAGTGGAAACCACATCCCACAATGCAGAATCCTTCACAAATGCTTTCTACGGACATCTCCAAGAATGCATGGATCATGCAATCCCAAATAAAATCAAGACCCTCTCCACCAAGGGCAGGCATCCTGTCTGGTGGACCCCAGCCATAAACAAATTGTATAACAAAAGAAGGAAGCTACTGCACGACAGAGCAAAATCCCATAAAGAGAAGGCATCTCTGATCAGCACTAGTAGAAAGCTACGTTCTCTCATAAAAACATCCAAGGCCAACTTTGAGAGAAAAATCGCTATGGACACTAAAGATAACCAAAGGCCTTCTTCAGCTATGTTAGAAACCTGGGCGGAAACCCTCAGATATGTTCAGAGTTAGTTCACAATGACAAAAAATACACTGAACCCACAGATATTGCCAACATTCTGGCAGACAGGTTCAGTGCAAATTTCTCCCCTCCCTCATCCCCAAAAGAAGAAATACTTATCCCAGCTGAATGTAACCTCCCTGTCATCTCAGATGTCCAAGTGAGAACCGCCCTCAGCAAAGCTAAAAACACAGCATCAATGGGACCTGACGGTATCCCGGGTTGCGTGCTACGTGAACTCCAAGAGGAGCTAAACCTGCACATAAAAATGCTATTTAACCTTAGCCTTACTACAGGATATGTACCTGAACACTGGCATACAGCAACAGTAGTCCCACTCCACAAAGGAGGCACCTCTACAGACCCTGGTAACTACTGCCCCATAAGCTTAACCAGCCTGGTCTGCAAAGCTATGGAAAGAATCATTATGGAACTCATAAACAGAGACATTGGGGACTTACAGACACTTGATCCCACCCAGTTCGGCTTTGTAAAGGGCAGATCCTGCCTTTTGAACCTGGTTGACTTTCGAAACAGTCACTAGAGCCATTGACGAGGGCAAAGCAGTCCATACAACCTACCTGGACTTGGCTAAAGCTTTCGACACAATACCCCACTCTGGCATCATAGACAAGCTCAACAGCTTAAATGTAAATCCATATGTCACAAGATGGGTGGCAAACTGGCTAAAGGATAGAACCCATAAAGTCAAAATCGTTGGAGCCATGTCAGACTCAAAGCCAGTCACAAGTGGTGTCCCACAGGGCTCTGTCCTGGGACCCCTCTTGTTCGGCATTTATTTCTCAGATGTGAAAGCAAACATGGGAGGGTTGTGGCTGACAAAGTTCGCAGATGACTGCAAACTAGGCGCCATAGTCGATACACCAGCTGACACACACATCCTACAGAAAGGCCTCACTGAAACGGACAACTGGTGCCAGAGTCATGGCCTTAAACTAAATGCCAAAAAATGTAACCCACTGAGTACGGAAAAAGTAATCAGAGACCTGGGGACCCAAGTCGATAGTGACCTCTCATTTGACACCCACGTTGCCAAAGTGGTTAGAAAGACTTTCTACCTTGTCCACCTTATCATGAAGGGATTCACATCCAGATCAAAGGAGGTCATTGTACCCCTATACTCCTCCCTTATCAGGCCCATGATTGAGTACAATGCCCCATTTGGTATGTACCTCACCCGGCACTTGCAACAGCTAGAGCGACCCCAAAAGTACCTCACCAAGAGGATCAAGGGTCTCCAACATATGTCATATGCTGCCAGACTAAAGAAACTCCAGCTCTATTCAGTAGCATACCGCCTGCTCAGAGGTGATCTGTGCCTGACGTACAAGGCCATGTCCAATCAGGAATTGATGGACATACTCCACCTCAAAAAATCCAAATCCATCAGAACCACGAGAGCTAAAGATTTAAACCTCAGCACAAATATGAATAGGGCATGCTGGAGGGACAGATTCATAACTCAGAGGCTTCCCATACTCTGGAACAGAATCCCAGTTCATGTTAGGCAGAGCCCCTCACTGACTCTCTTCAAGACAAATCTTGACGAGTGGATGGGAGATCGTAGGTTTACCCCAGGGGTCATCTCTGTGTCACTACTAGACAGAGGCACAGTAAACTAATTCTATTATGTAAGGGGGTCTTCACTGTGTCACTACTAGACAGAGGCACAGTATTCTAAATCTATTCTGTACACTTTTGTACCATTACATGGGGTGGCGAAAGCCACATCACTATGGCTAGGCTTATAAATGCCCCAGGGCAGATAACCTAGTACTAAGCTATGAAACTATAAAGTTGAAAAGATCTTATGAATCTCTTTAATGTGTTACAATTTGGTTCCAGTGTGTCTGGATGAAGGTTTCATGCCCTTTGTTTTAAGGCTAAAGTTTATGACCAGAATTTACATGTGGATGGTGCTTTACTGCTCTGGTTTCTGCTAGAGTATACATGTGAAATGTCTTTTATTGTTGTAAGTTTCTGAGCAGGTGTTAGACTGCTAAATAATGCAGTTTGTGGCCTAAGAACCCAGACCAGGTGTCAAGATGATGCAATATGAATACTGGGAAAACCTAAATGTCAAAATGATGTAATTTGGGAGGGCCTCAACAGAGCTGTTGGTTAGTGTTTAAAAACTATTGTTCAGTGAGAGACTGGGAGCATTTTGACTTTGGACATCTAACTCCGCACTTTGTCTTATGCTCACGTTTAAATTTTAGTACTGTGATTTCTTGTAGGAATAGTTAAAGCTACTAAAGATTAATTAGGTATTTTTCTTTGAAATCAGACCTGTACTACTGTATTATTTTAAGTTTCTGTGTGATCTCTGAACTCTTAGATATCTCTGTGGTGTAGTAGTTTTGTCTTGTTTTTTAATTATTTATTATTAAATATTTTTAAAACCTTCTACCTGTGGCTGGTTTATGTAGAGATAAAGTATGCTTTAGAGTACATTATATATTTATAGAGTTTACTGTAATAAGCCCTTCCAATATGCCTTGAGACTGATTAGTCATACTACCATTGGATTATAATATTGCACAGTAATAATTGGACACCCTTTTAAGAGCCTTTTAGTAGCCGATAATTAACTGGGTGGTGGCAGGAATTACTACTGTATGGTCTGGGTAATAGGGGCACAGCTGGAGAACCTGTGCCAGCCTTTTCCCAGGAAAGTCTGTGTGGTTGTATAACCTCTTCTCAAAGTGTGTGTGTGTGTGTGTGTGTGTGTGTGTGTGTGTGTGTGTGTGTGTGTGTGTGTGTGTGTGTGTATCAGCTACCTGGGCAGAGACACAAAGCACTGGTTGGACAAAGAGGGTACTGGAGGTTTTAGCTTGCCCAGTTAGGCTGAGACCTGGACCCTATAGCTGTGCCAGTCTGGAGTCTTATTGGGGACCTGGTGAGCAAAGGAGCAACCAGCCCCAGACTGACTGTGATCTCTGTGTGTACTTAAGGGAAATTGTATTTTACTGTGTGTATTAGTTATCCTTTCCTCTTCTCAGAGACGACCTTCCTGGTGTTAGTGGTGAGTATTGAGGCTCCTTGATTGCTGGGCCAGGCCACGGCCATCACAGGGGACAATAACATCCCTAGATCTAGACACAATATGGACAACTGTTGGTCAAAATTTAGGCCACATAAGTTCCCAAATCCCAAACAACTGGGACAACTATTAGGGGGTGTTGTTACTGTGATAGTTCCATGGGGTAGATGACTTCCCAAAGGATGCAGTAATGCATTTTTTGCCATTTAGTTTCAGTCCATGATTTTGGAACCAGTTATTTATTTTGGACAAAACTTCCTGCGGAATAACTATGTCACTTGAGGATTCATTGACCGCTCCTAGCTTGCAGTCATCTACAAACTTTGTCAGCCAGAGTTCTTTAGTATTGACTTTTACTTTAGAAAAGTAGATGCCAAACAGGAAAGATCCCAGCACAGAACCCTGGGAGACTCCACTGGTGAGTGGTCTCTTTGTGGAAGCAACTTCCCATATTTTCATTTCCTACATCCTAAATGCGAGTCATTTGGCAATCTGGCAGGTGACATAGGGGTTTATTCCCAATTGGTTTAACTTTTCCTCTTGAAGCATATGGTGGTCATAGACCACAATGAAAGTTAACAAGGTTTGTGTGTCACAGTACAGCCCTTGCGTATTTCATTCAGCGCATCACATTTTGATTTTTGAAAAGCATTCTTAAGAGTTATTTTTTATTTTGCTTAAACAGTTTTTAAGATATTCCTTTCGATTTAATGTGTTTTCCTGTCTTTGCTGCTGCAGATGAAATAAACACTGAAATGTCAAATACTTCCTGTTAAGGTCGCCACCTCTTTCCTGGTTAGCATCTTAGTGTGAAAAAGTATTAATAATATGCTTAAACCAGTGGAGTTGTTTTATAGAACTGATTTCAGTGAATTGATGTACCAGTGTGCACAAGCTTGCAGTACATTTAGAATAAAGCTGGGTCACATTCAGCAATGTTTTCAGAACAGAAGGTATTTGTTCTGAGTGGCTTTTGGACTGAATAGCAGCTGTGAAGAACGAAGTGCCATTTGAATGAGTGTTGTTTCCAGGAAGAGAGGTTTGCTTAATGATGGTTCATCTGTTTGATTAGACTTTCCATATACAGTGTTTTTTAACTTAAAATAATCTTGTTGGGTATGTTTGAGCAGAAAATGCTGTGCAAGAATTTTCATGGCATAAACACATACAATGCTGGACTAAGTTGTACTACAAGTTTAAGGGGCAGGAAGTAAGCAAAGTTCTTTGCACCGTGAAGTGTTTTATTTACCCTTTTCTGTGAGAGCTGTTATAAAATATGAGCCGGATTTGGTCATTGCGAGGGAGGAATGAAGGTTGTACGCTTCTGTGATTCCTGACTCATCTAGGATTAGAGCTTTATATGTTTAGCAGTTCTGCAGTATTTTTATGCATTTCACAGAAGGTCCGTTATTATTATTATTATTATTGTTATTACTATTAAAATTAAACTGCAAAAATATAGATGTTACAATCTAAGTAATACTTATTAGGCTCACAAGCTAGTGTATATAAACAGATTAAATAGTGATCTTTGTTTGCTGAGACACTGCCAAATAGAAGATCAAAACTATTTGGGTTAGATAGTTGCCCAAATTTACAGAGGTTACCACAAGGTGTATACATTTTGGAATTCAGAGACAGGCTCAGACAGCTTTACTTTGGCGCTTTAGCACAAAGAAGTGTAGCACCTTGATGAGCTTTCTAATGAGCTATGCTGTATGCTAATAAGGGAGTTGAGGGCAGATGTATATGCTAATTAGCCGTAAGCTGACTCCCAGAACTTTTTGCATTAAAGCATTTATGCAGCCAAGTGATTCGGAAAATTGCTCAGTTTCATAAAGTAGCACAGCCACTTCTCACTGCTTGTGTTAATGAAGAGGCTGTGCTACTTCATTAACACAAACACCACACTACACTAGTATTATCCATCGCAGAGGAAGAAAGTGCTAGGGAGTTTAGTGGTAAGGTAGTGTAAGGGTGTGTCTGGATGACGGTATGTGAGAAACTTTATGTGTGAGTGTAGTTCTGTCTGGGAGGTAGTGGTAGGGAAGTTAGTGAAGGAGTAAATTAGGTAGGCATTTGTGTGTGTGTAAGGTAAGTATGGGTCTGGGATACTAATGCTTAACCTTGACATACTGAAGGTTTTGGCATTAGGATGTGGAATTGTTTGTGCAAGTATATGCAGGTTAGGGTTAGATTATGGCAAACTAAGTTGATAGATTTAATGCTGTGCATGTGTATTGGTGCATGAGTGTGTGTGTGTGTGTGTGTGTGTGTGTGTGTGTGTGTGTGTGTGTGTGTGTGTGTGTGCGTGTTGTGATATGTTGTGTGTATGGGGTGAATGGGTGAATGTGTCTAAGTGTGGCTGGGTGGGGAGTGGGCTGTTTTATATGTGTGGGGGGATGGGTTGGTGTGGCTGTCACACATCCACACAACCCTAGACTAACAAATTGAGTCTGTAACATTGGGTCAGGAGGAACCACTAACAACCAGTGATAAGTCATCAGTTATATGCCTTAATGGAACACAGAGCAGGGGGGGAACACTAGACACCAGGGATTACTTTGCATAACATGTCTGAAAGTAATTTAAACACAAAGTAGGTGAAGGAGAACACTAGAAACTAGGGAAAATTAATTTACATCATATACCTCAACAACATGCAAACATAACGGCAATGGGGAAACCCACCAGACACCCGGGATAACTCCGAAGACATAAATGAGTCAGGGGGAATGACTAGACACCAGGAATACTCTATATGGTGTGCCTTGAAGGTATGCATTTAAAAAAAAAATGGTGTGTGGAACTATCAGACACCAGGGATAAGTAGCATGCCTTAACACATTCAAAAAGGAATGCCCTGACCTTCCCTCTGCCTAATGTAGATGTTAGTCCTGTGTGCCACCACTAGCCACCAGGAATATTAAGCCAAAAATAAATAAATAAATAAGAGAAAAAAGCAAGTTCAAAAGGGTTCAAAAGGGGAAGGGATTTGAACCCTGCACCCTTAACCCCAGCATTAATCCACTGCACTGACGGATGGGTTAATACACTAAGTTTTTTTTTTTTTTTTTGATCATTTATTGAATTATGAGGGACAGGGACAGGAAACATTAAGCATACCTCTTAATGTCTTATAGCCAGACATCAGGAAAGCCAAAATTAAAGATAGGACAAAATCATGAATGAATTTTAAATATTCATCCTACCAATGTAGAAAATCACCAGGATAACAGTTTTTGAACTAGCATGCACTTGCTAATGGATCTGAAGTGTGAAACTCAAATGTCTGGCATTATGGACTGACTGTTCTTCTTTCGGCTTTTCCCGGTTAGGGATTGCCACAGTGGAACTCCGGTCCGCTAATGATTGGCAGTAGATTTATTTAATTTTTTTACGGTGCCGAGGTGCCAGCTCAACGCCCAACCTTCAACGAAGGCATGCCCATGCACGCATGTCTTTCGAATGCCACTGGACTGACTGTATTATCCATGAATTACCAGGGCAGGGGAAAAAGGAGACATTGCAGACATTCTGACAATAGGGCCAGGTTTGGTGTGGGCATGCATGTGTGTATGCTTAACTGTGCATTTGTGGGACAGTGACTAGTGATGGATATTTCCTGTGAAAACACAATGCAGGCCCCACTGTTAAGTATGACAGGAAAGCATTGCTCTGCACTTGGGATAGTTAACAGTGAATCAGAGACTGGCAGATAAGCCAAATAGTGAGATCCTTCTTATTGTGGCTAACGTCTCTGAATGGCATATCTCTGCATTGTGGAAACAGGTCATTTTTACTGCAGCCCTTAACCTCAACAGTGGTGTTCTTTATGAATCCCCAGGATTATTTTTACAGATTTGGAATGCTATATTTTACTTGCATTCTTCATATTTTGTAATAGTTTGTCTTGAAATATGGCCTTATTAATCAACCGACATTTAGAAATGGTTTCCCTATGTTCCCTCAATTTAACAAAATACGTGTTACTCTTTTCTGAAAATCCAGCTTTGAAAAACACAACTCAAAATCATAAAAAATACATAAAAAACCTGCTATACCCTGATGAATAAATATATATATATATATCTATCTATATATATATATATATATATATATATATATATATATATATATACACATACACACACACACACACACATATATATATATCTATCTATACATACATATAATATATATATATATATATATATATATATATATATATACGTATACACACGTGTGTGTGTGTGTGTGTGTGTGTGTGTGTGTGTCTACCAGCTCCACATTCACAATACAATGGATGGAAAGGGGAAAATCCCCCTTCCCAAAGTGCACCATCCACTTGTATGGTACAACACACACAAAGACCATCAAACCCACTAGCCCCAAAGAAGTGTATGCATGCCTTCATTAACAGTTTATTTATACAATGTACATATGTTTGTTTAAAACTACGAAATGTTTGAACAAATGACATAAAAACTATAAATTTGATGAGGAGTAACAGCTTTGGTTATGGTACCTGGCTTAGAAATGTTCATTCAGAGAATACTAGTCCCTCATTACAAGTGGGTTCTGAGGGTCATCTTAGATGGGTACAAGCTCACTTTCAAAGAGCCATTGAGATACTCAGGCTACTCAGATGTACCACAAAACCAAAGAACAGAAGCCCTTTCCCAGATTCACAGTCTATGCTTGCCGTGTTCAGTGGAACCAGTACCAGATCATCAAAAGGGAAATAATTCTATTCCATGCTACTCCTGGATCACAAAAAGGAAACCTCTTGGTGCCCTAGCCTAAATCTGTCCACCCTCAGTCGGTCACTGCTGGTACCAAAGTTCAAAATGTTGACCCTTCAAAAACTTTTTCTCTTGATACCCCCCTCAGGTCTTAATGGTCACCTTAGACCTAAAAGATGCTTACTAGCACATTCCTACACAGGAATCATGCAGAAGTTTTCTTTGCTTCAGGGCAGGTACCAATCACTTTCAATTCTCTGCACTGCCCTTTTGCTTGTCTACTGCTCCCAAGGTCTTCACAAAGTGTTTAGCCCCTGTGATCACCTTCTGCAGAACAAAAGGAATCCATATATACCCCTACCTGGACAACTGCCTCATTCAAGCCATGAGTCAGTCAATCTTCCTCAAGGATCTGGCCTTCACTCAGACCCTCCTCACCTCCATGGGGTTCACCATAAATCTCTGTGAATCCAACACAGACCTATCCACAGGATAGTTTTCCTGTGGGCTCTTCAGGATTTCTCCCTTCAAAAGGCCTTCCCTCCCCCAGAAAAGTTCTCCTTCTTGAGACAATACTTCCAAGGCATTGTGCAGAGGCAATGCCTCTCAGCCAGGGAATTCCTCAGAGTATTAGGCTACTTAACTTCTTGCATCGTCATGATTCCTATGGCCAAGTTACACATAAGGAAGTTTCAGCAGTACCTCAGGAATCTGTGGTGCCAGCACTCACAGTCCCTGGAGACAGAAATCCTGCTGATCCCTTGCCTCAAAGAGGAATTTACGTGGTGGACACAGGCATGTGCCCAGAACCTGAGTCTCCCCTTCAGGATCATCCCTGAACTTCAGGATCATCCCTCAGGGTCAAACTCTAACCACAGATGCTTCAGAGACAGCCTGAGGAGCTCATTTCCAACACCATCAATCCCAGGGCAGATGGGAAGCTCAGTTCAGGAACAAGCACATAAACTGGAAAGAACTGATGACAGTGCAGAAGGACCTAGTGGCTTTCAAAGATCAGTGGAATCAGGGGTCCTGCTTTTCAAAATAGACAACACCACAGTAATGTGGTACATAAACAAGGTGCACCCACTCTTACCATCTTTTTCATATAGTTATGCAAGTCTGGGAGACAGCTAACTCTGTGGGGTTGCACCTCATGACACAGTACCTCCCAGGGACTCAAAACACGCTAGCAGATCTTCTCGGCAGACACCTATCAGAGCCACATGAGTGGCATCTGCATCAGGAAACTTTTCTCAGCATAGCCCACAAATGGGGGTCTCCACAGACAGACCTCTTTGCCACCAAAGAAAATGCTCAACTGAAAAGATTCTGTTCTATGAGCAAACTACCCACAGCCTGAAGGACAGATGCTTTCTCTTCCTTTGGAGCCACCTATTCTTTTGTGTGTTTCATCCCCTGCCTCTTCTTCCAAGGGTCCTCCTAAAAATCAGGGAAGGGTCATCCTGATAGCTCCAGACTGTTCTAGGTAGCACTGGTATCCTCTGCTACTGAGTTAAACCAATGAATAACCGTGGCAGTTACCTCAGAGAATGGACCTTCTGACTCAGGACAGCAGACTCTCAAACTCTCAGTCTGGATAATGCCTCAAAATACCACTCTCAGCCCTCCCTGAGCAGACAAGTTTAAGACATCCTCAAAGAGGCTAGAAGGCCTATTACTAGGAAATCATACTCAGCCAAATAGAAAAGGGTTCTCTATTTAATGTCAGCAGCAAGACCACAATCCCAAATCAGTCAATATCTCACCCATTTTAGATTACCTGGCTATGCTGGTGGACAGAGGCCTATCCTTTTCTTCCATCAAGATTCCCTGCCATTTCAGCTGTCATTCTTGTTTTTTCTCCTATCTTTTCCCAACCCCTGATGAAACAGTTCCTTTGGGGAGTGGTCCACATCAAACCTCCCAGGAGACAACCCACACCTCCATGGGACCTCAATTTTGTTCTAGAGAAATTGACGCTGTCCCCCTTTGAACCAACAGCTTTTACTGAATATAATTCTTAACCTGGAAGACTGCCCTTATACTGGCTATCACCTCAGCTAGAAGGGTCTCTAAATTACCAGCTCTCACAGCAGTGGAACCATATCTCATTTTCCACCCATACAGACTATCACTTAAGACTAATCGATCCTTTATGCCCAAGGTGGTCACAGACACATCCTTGAATCAAGCCATATACTTGCCCACCTTCTTCCTTAAGCCTCAGAACAGGGAATCCTTCACTCCTTGGATGTGCACAGACAGCTTTGCTACCATCTTGACAGAACTAAATCTTACAGGAAATCAGACCAACTCTTTGTGTCATTTGCCTCTGGCTCTGAAGGGAAACCAGTTTCCAAATAGACTATCTCTAGGTAGATCTCTCACTGTATTTCCTTTTGTTACTGCCACCATGGCAAAAAGCCTCCTAAATCTGTAAGGACTCACTCCACCAGGGCCACTTCTACCTCTGCTACCCTCCTGAAAGGAGTACCTACCAAAGACATTTTGGAAGCTGCTACCTGGTCGTCTGTGTATACCTTTACCAAACACTAGTCTAGAGTGGGATTTGCCACTGCCATCTTGCAGAACATCCTTCTTCCCCATAATTGTCCTTCCACCCTCATCTCAGCTTTCGGAATCATCCCACAAGTCAGGACTGCAACAGTGAAACACAAAGAATATAGTACGGTTGTGTACACTTACCATAAATGTAGATGTTCACTGTTGCAGTCTTCTTTCCCTCCCACCTTCTCCTTTTTTTTTTTTTTTTTGACTGCAGCAGTAGTCTGCTTTTATTTTCTTCAGTTAGCAGAGGACTCCCAGGGTTTTTACCCTGCAGGCCCATTTCTTTACCTTTGTCTCTTGCTTATGCTTCATCCTGGGGACTCCTACCTTCTAAGGGGCAAGAAAAAACTGATGTCATGGCGTCGACTGGCTCCCAATACACCCAATGTACTAATGTCAGGGTAGGGCATTCACCAGCCTAGGAAGAGGGATATTTTCACTCTGGTAGTCGGCCCAGCCAAGGGCTTCAAACAAGTCAGGACTACCAACAATGAATACACTGAAACATCAACATTTATGGTAAGTGTACACAACTGTACTTTGCTTCTGTCAATCTCTAGGTTTACAAAGCCAGCTGATCTTCAGGACCTAATCTGATAAATAGGACTGAAATATGTTTAAAGTATTCTCAGTGTAGTACCGTATACACACACACACACACACACACACACACACACACACACACACACACACACACACACACACACACATAAACACAAACACACACACACAGTGTAAACTGACTGAACCATTAAATTCCATGGATGTCTCCTGGTGCATCTCTAGTGTTTTTACCCAGTAACTGCTGACTCACGGTCCTCACTCAAAGAATAGCAACTTCAACCAAAGTCAGCCCCCCAATAAGCAGGCTAGCAAAATATGACTCTTTTCATATCCCCCAGCCAGTTTATTGGAAGCCTTTGGTCTCATGGGCTCCAACAGGTGCCTTTTGATCCTAAGAAAGACATTTAAAATCATGATTTATTTGTAATTATGTGGAGAACACTACTGATTGGGAAACTATGGGACCTTAATAAAACTTAAACCACATTACATCAGCAGCCCTTCTTCCATGTCGCAAAATGTCTAAAAGGCATTGTACCTTTTCTCTCACTTGCTAACATAGATACACTTTTAACCTTATGCAAGGCTCAGCAAAAAAGTTTAGCTCCTCAGATGTGTTCAGGGAGATCAAAGCAATATAATGGTAATCTTTTTCTATTATCAACAATCTTTTTTGTCACGTAGTAAGCCCACTGTATTCCAACTGAGCAAGCTTCATTGAGTTACCTAGACTGTTCAAAAGTTCAGGCTTTCAGCATTCCACTGAGTAATCACTGATGGTGCCTGTGATACACCCAGGAGTTTGCTGTCCGTAAGATATTTTCAAAGAACTCTATTCATGATCTGAGCTAGCTGATTACATTAATAACGGATGCCTTGATACCAAATATGCAGTCTCTTATTCTGGCCAAGCCTATCAACTAATTTTAGTGGCCCCCAAACCCATTTCCAAACTAGAAATCTTAGTTGCTAGTGACTGGGGTTTCTGATTTGTTCCCCTTAGACAAAATGCATAGGAACTGCTTCTGTATTTAAATCACCTATCATGTTTTTTTTTTCCATTGCCATTCAAAAAAAAAACAGTCTAGCATCTTAACATAGTGGGCATCATTTTAAGATGCTCTGGATATCTTTGAGAATACCTCAACTCAGTCACTGCCCAATTCTATAATAAGACAGTGCTACAGATTTTTGTGAGGCCAATAAAACATTCCTATGTAGTGAGCAGGAGCAGTAAAAAGACTCCCACCCATGCATCACATTGGTTGACTAGCACAACCCCCCCCCCCCCCTATATACACACACTCACTTATTCACTTTTTGAAATACATCTTTATTCTACTTAACAGAAAAGGAAAAGCAGAAATATAAATTAAATGCTTTTTAACACTATCATGACAATATATCAACAGCTCAATATAAAACAGAATAAAACAATAAAGTCATACAAATGCATTCTTACTGCTGCAGATTACTTGTCTTCCCTGGTGTTCATCTTCAGATACCTGATACTTGGTATTAGCTTAACAATCAAAACTAACCTAAAATACTGATTATATCAGAAGCCAACATTTTGCTAACACTTTTGTCCAGGCTGTTAATGATTTCATACACATATGTACTATGCATCAGTCGGGCTTAATGTTAATGTAAGAAATTCCCTTTGAAGTACTTCCTTTGAAATAATATGGGGGGGGGGGTGATCCTTGTATTCCCACTTTAACTTCAACACAATTAAATCTGCCAGCCCAATTCCACTCAACTAACTTTCAGCTTTACAATATCTGTTCCATCATTTCTCATCATGATTTTAATTGTAACCACTGGTCACATAGTTTTTTTTTCATTATTTGTGTGTGTGATATACAGTTTCCTTTATTGTCCACCTCATCCATTAATAAAACAAAATAATTAATTTTAAGTATTAACCTTGACTTACGTCTTTGTGTAATTATTTTCTTTGCTACCCAGAATATTAAACACCATTGTTCCCTCATAGTATCTGAATCAATAAAACTCTTTCTCCTGTTCTAAAGGCATAAGTATTTTAGTCATTTGATCTTTAACTTCTAGACAAAAAAAGTATTTAGATCTTTATAAAGCTGTATAAATTTGCACATGACCAAAATATATACTACCATGTCCCCATTTACTCATACTGAAGCACCCACTCAAGAGATAATAACAAGTTGTCCAAGGTTCAATCCTATTATTTGCTAGTAAAATATGCAGTGCTGTTATGGTCTGTTTCATTGCACATGGCAGATCTGTTTTGCTTTTATAGTGTGAACAAAAAGTGTACTATCAAAATAATTTAAATTTCATGTTGTTAAGTTACCATTTTTTTCACGACCTCATACTGAAATATGGTGATTGCATATAGCATCTTCAATTGAACCACTTCAAAATAAATCTGCGGATCAGTGACATTCAGACCCCACATCCCCCTTGAAAGAATCATTTTATCCTACGGCACCTTAAATTTAATGCCATCCCATATGTAATCTCTTATCATGTATTTAATTACTTTTAAAATAATCTACATATTGTGTCTTTCGGCTTTTCCTGGTTAGGGGTCGCCACAGCGGAACTCTGGTCCGCTAATGATTGGCAGTAGATTTTTACGTGCCGAGTTGTCAGCCCTGACGCACAACCTTCAACGAAGGTACGCCCATTCACGCATGTCATCCCACAGAAGACGCTCTAGCTGAGAATCGAACAAGACAACGTCTTACTGTGAGGCGACAATGCTACCGCAGCACCACCACCGCAGCTATAACAGCCAAAAACCTTGGAAAATAGTATAATACATAGACTTAAAAGTATAATACTTGGAGTCACTGTTTGAGTTCCAGGCCAAGCATATTCCCTCTATGATAATTTTCTTTTAATCTTTATCTTAACTCTGTATGTTTTGGCAATAGATTGCTCCATAGTATTACTTAACCAAACACCTAAGTATTTAATGTATTATGCTCAGCACAAATATGGATAGGCGTTGTGTCATCATTAACAAGAAGGTATAATTTACTTCTGTGGCCCTTGTTCTAACATATTAATCTTATACCATAATATTTACCAAATGTATCCAACATCTGAAATGATGCTTCACGATCTCTTTCAGGGTCAGTCATATAAATCAATACATTGTCCACAATGACTACAACCTTTATTATGCCTGGTCTGATTTGTAAACCCTCAAATAAGACTCTATGTCACAGCTATCTACCAAATGTTCCAAATACAAAGCAAACAAAAGGATAAGAGAGGGTATCCCTGCATAGCTCTCCCGGACAGCACAAAGTGCCATGACATTCCTGCATGTATCTTAACTCAGGCTCTAGATGCCTTATAAATTGGTTGTATCAAACAAAAAAACTCCTTACACTCCAGTAGCAAGTAAAAACTGTTCTACTCTGTTGAATCTTTCTTTGCATTTAAACTTAATATCAGTAATTATCTCCTCTTTCAGGATATCATCTAAGATTTACCTTCTTCAACAGAGGACATTGTCCATAACTGAGGTATGCATTTCGATAGTTTTTTTTTATACCATCATAAACAATTGATAGTCATAACTTAGCAGTGAAATAGGCCTGTACAAAGGTGGTAACGTTAAAGCCTTCCTTTAAGTTAGTATTACCACTACAGCTGCCTCTTTCCATGAAGCAGGGATCTCCTTTGTTTCTAACACCAAACTGAAGATTTGGACAAGTTTTGGTCATCTACCGTCCTTAACAGTTATTTAAATCCAGTTGGTGATACATCACGACCCTGAGCCATTTCTCTCTCTTATCTGTGTATAAACCTTAACTAACTCCTCTTGATAAATAGGAACAGTCATAGCTTCTGCCTCGCTTGCTGTGTCAGGGTAATTCCAGGTCTGCTAAAAAGCTGCTATCTCACAATCTCCTTTTCTCATTTGCATTTAAACATTATATAATTCTGCATAATACTTTTGAAAATGCCCTGCTACCCCATTTGCATCCCTAGTATAATATGATATACCCTCTTCCTTCAAGATGACTATAATTCTCTTTGTATGTTTGCTGCTTCAGTCTCAAAGCTAGTGATTTTTGGTATTCAGAGGAGGTACAGAAATATCTGTCTTTCAATGACAGAGATATAAAATGTGTGTTTTGTATCCAATAACTCATCTAGTTACTTACTTATTTTTTATTTATTTTGTTTACTGGGAAGGTCCAGCTGAACACATCTGGAAAGAATTAAACCGGTCAAAATCTATTGTAAAACCTTCTCACCCAGCTCAACAGACAGTCTTGTGTCTTTTCTTATCAAATGACTGCAAACCCAATTTGACAGGTGTTTCATTACCTTCCCAAGTCAACCTACTCAAACCTCATTGAAAGTATTTGACGTTGTTTCATAACATTCGCATCATACCATTCATCATATTACTATTTCAGGCAAAAATGAGGACACTCCTTCACCCCTGTGAGCCATAATCATGATCTTCATAATACTTAAAAGCATATAAGTATGCATTTATAAGTGACATCTGTGTCATCCAGTTTTCATAAAGATTTTTCTGTATACTCACATACGTTTTCATTATCTCTACTATTCTACTTTCAAAGTGAGTGAAAACTATCCCACAGTTGGTTGTTGAGATCATTCACTGCACAATAAACATTTCAGATAAACATAGCTTCTGTTTTTCACTGGCTTAGGCCCTCTCCAAAGATCACTTACAGTCATTTATTCAAACTCCTATTCATACAACCTTTCGTTTGCCAGGCACTGCCCATGACTAAATGAGGACAGCTGCCCCACTTCATGAGTGCTCATTACATCATTTCCAGTTTGCCTTTAGATTTAATACATTGTAATGGAAGAAAATGAATTCATTTAACTGAACAAAAACACAGTCTATTTAAAATTCAGTTAAGAAGCAAATTCATAATATCCATCTTCATTTCACCAAACGTACATTGTTAAAATGTGTGCGTGTCTTCTGTCTCTGCATCATACAGGCTTTAGAAGTTGGCAAGTCATCCTTTCGGACAGATCTCTTAAACATTTATTGAAAACAGAACATGTTGTTCATTCTTTATTCACCAACACCTCAAAGTCCTTAATGTTAATCTCTGGAATCTGTTTTGGCCTCACCGATCCATTAGGGTCACAATCATGAACAGCCTGCAGTGTATCCAGCAAACCTGTGTTAAGTCTTAATTTCACTATGAAAGTATATCCTCAACAGAGCAGGATAAAGCATCCAAAACTGCAGATTTCTTAACAGATATCCTCTCCTAGATTCCAGAAATTATGCCTTTTGTTGTTTCATGCATAAGCTGCCATCATTGTCAAAGTACATTTGATTTTACAAATCCATTTAAGCCAAAACAAACAGAAAACATGATACTTTACTTTATGAGTTTCAGATCTCACTAACATATGTCTCGGCTGTCTTATTATTCACTTTATAGCAAACACAAAAACTGCATGTGCTTTCTCAATCTATACTTGTCTGACATAGAACCACATAACTCTCCAATTTATTTTATTTATGTATTTATTCCATTAGTCTGATGGAGCTGAAGTCCCTTTTTAGAGGAGGCCATGTGAGAAAAGATCCAATTATAAGAACAGTTGTAAATGTTCAAGTAAAAAAGTTGTGTAATAAATAGAAAATTATATATAAAATGACAAGAAAACAATGATAATTATATAATCAATACACAATATATAAATAGGCACATCTAAGAGAATGATGAGCTATACGGAAGGTTAAAGTGTCATGTAAAGGAGGGAGATGGGGATGATGAAGATGTGACAGGATGTAGTTACTAGAGCAAATGCAAAAAAAAATTGCAAAGAAATTGCCAGGTTTATAGGAATAACGTATAAACAATTTGCCAGTTATGTAGAGGATCTTCAAAATCCATTTGATCAGCTGATCCACAGGCATGGAGGGATAAAGCTCTGAGTACATCCCAGCTGACCCAGGTTTGATTATCTGCTCAGATGGCTGATGGACTGGAAGGTGCATGGGTGCTCACTGATATGGGAGAGGCATGATCCAAAGAGTGGAGCTGCCCTCAGATATAACACGAGGGTCAGTGAAAGGGAGTTAGGAGTGCATAAACAAAAAAAATCCCTTTCCGAAAGGAAGCACAAACAAGCCAACCCCCCAGGACAACCTTAGGATCTACAACCTTCCCCAGCAAACCTGTGTAAGTCCAGGGGGAGGTAGGCCAGTAGCTGGTGCACCTGGTGTGCACATGGACTACTGGGGGTCAGGTCGGGTGAGGACAAAGAGGACAAAAAAAGCCTCTCTCTTAGCTCTTCCAACTTATTAACAACATATGCACATTTGTATTTTAAATCTTGGTTCTCCTTTTGCAAGGACTCAGAGGCATTCAAGTGTAAATTCAAGGTATCCAGTAACTCATCCTCGAACAGTTTTAGCTTCTGCTGTAAGAGGTACAAGCTGCTCACTTATTTTTAATATTTCACTTTAAAGAGTATTGGTTTCTTTCTGAAGCATCTTTGTTTTAGTTAGCAAGAATATGGTGGTATAAGCACACATCAGGAGAACAAGGTGGACACAGATTCCCAGTAAATATAGACCTCTTTTTGTGTTGTTTTTTTTAATTTGCTAATACAAACTTAAGTATTTTTCTTATACAAGACAGCTATGAAAAAAAAATGAAATTTGTCAGTAATTGTTAAGAAATAACTAAGAAAATATTGCCCTTGAACATAAGCATATGAATAACCATTTCACATCTACTTTAGTTACAAGGAAACAAATCAAAAAGTTTATGTACTACTGGCTTTGTATATATAAGTTATACTCACTAAATGTGATATCGCATCATATGAATTTGCTGATAATATCACTAAGCTAAGCTGACAATCATTATATAATATCACTGCTGAATTTCTTTCACTTGAAATCTAAAGAAAGTTTGCATATGAGTATTGACAGGTAATGCATAGCATGCCATTTGTAGTTAACCGTGATATATAGATGAGTTATTTCAGTGTAAAAACTGATAGGAATTGAATTTCACAGATTTGTCACTATTACAGCACATGTTCGTCATTATGTGTGTTATTTTTTAATGGAGAACTGCTGCAGCTGAGGATTCCATGGTGTATACTAATGCAGTACTGTTTGACATATGTCCCAAGAGACAGTGCTATATTGTAGGTGGGTTACAATTGCTAGTTTCAAATGTACCCCCATATACTTTTCTTCCTTTGTGAGCTACTGATGGCATACACTTAATGCCTCTACAGGGCAAACTTGACAGAGATTTAGAAATGTGTTTGACTCTGTTTCTTGCCTGTTTCTGGTACCTTTGCAGGGAGATGCGTAGCCAAAATGTAAAAAAACATGTTCTTTACTGGAAAGATGACAGCTGCATTCACAATAGTATATTTCTTTATCCGGTTTTACTACATATTCTTGAAAACCTATTCTTTGTATTTTGAATCTGTTCATATCTTTTGAGCATCTGATTGCTCACACCTGCATATGCATAATTGTGTTGGACAGCAACTGCTTTGTACTGTGGTCTGCATTTGTGTACAGTGCCATGCTTTATAAACAAAGCAACGGACTAGCAGCGTGCTATAAAACAAATAAAAAGAAAAAAACGCTACTCAGGAATCACAAACTAAAATTTATTATATCCAAAAACACATCAGTTTAAGCCCTTTCGTTCACTTTGGTAAGGCTCTTCTTCAGAAACTGAGTAAAACCAAAAGGAAACAATGCTTAAATACAACTATTTTGTTTTTGGCACCATTTTTTAAAATAATAAATTCTGGTTCGTGATTCCAGATTAGCGTTTTTTCTTTTTATTTGTATAGTGCTACGTGTTGGCATTTCATGCACAGTGAAGGCAAACACATTGATTTTGTATGTGTGTATTTTCCTTTTGCAAGAAATGCGTCACTGGATTTGATTTACTTATTTGTAATCAGAAGGATGACTACAGTTGCTTTATTTGGAGAAAAGAGATAAGGCAAAATATGAATTGAGAACAGTGGGGTTGTACAGCAGTACACAGGAAGTGGTTTCTAACCAAAACTTTTGATTAACCCTGTTGAAAGGAAGATGCATTGCTCTTTGAGAGGTTACAATTTCCAAAATGCGTAGTTCAATGTTTCTGTGCTCCGCACGTGTGTAATGTTTCAGTTCTCTGCACACCTGTAACATACTTCATGATCACCCAGTTCTCTGCACACGTGTACCATACTTCATGATCACCCAGTACTCTGCACACGTGTACCATACTTCATGATCACCCAGTTCTCTGCAGACGTGTACCATGCATCATGATCACCCAGTTCTCTGCACACGTGTACCATGCATCATGATCACCCAGTTCTCTGCACACGTGTACCATAATAATTCATGATCACCAAGTTCATTTACATCAAACCCACTTTAGCTACTCCAGTACTAATTATGAATCGGACTGATACACCAGAATTACCAATAAATAAATAAATGAATGACTAGCTGTCAGCATCACAACACCTAATGCTTTTGCTGCCTTCGTGGTTTATATCTGATCAGGAATCAATATATAAGGAAAGTTGGAAACTGGCAGAAATGCTAAGTTTTTGAAAGCTATCTCCTTTCACATCCATATCTTCCCTAGTTTGTGTGGTTGCAAAAACTATTACATGCAGTCATTGTAAAAGAATATGAAAAGGCATATATGCTGTTGTACACTGTATATATCTATTCTGCAGGCAGATGAGGAATGGCTGTTACTTATTTGCCTGTGCTTACTTAAAATAATCTCAGTAACATCATTACAGGGCTATGTGCAGTAGATCTTTTTGTAAAATAACTTATTACATTGCAGGACCTATGCTAACATGATATACAGTACTGGGTTTTGAAATTCCATGAGTGTCCCATGCACATTCTCTAGAGCGTGTGCATCGTCAGGATCAAATGTAGCCTCACAGCAGTCACTATGTGCGTATATCCATTTACTCAACATTATCACATTAAAATATAACAATAAAAGAGTCACTCAAGGAAAAAAATTGTATGCATTCATTCAGACAAGTCACCGTTTGATGTTCCATTGACTGCTTCTGAGTTTTTTTGCTTTTTTTTGGTATAGTAATGAGGATGCTAGAATCCCACTGTATTAGTAAATGCACAGAAAGTATTCTTTGTTCTTTCTGTGGACGAAATCATGTGCTCTGTAAGCTAACCACATTCCATTGTTTACATCACGGTTCCCAGTACTGTGCAATATATGCTACATTGATAAAAAAAATTGTTCCCCTGTATAGGTAAACATGCAAAAATATGCAAATAATAATTAGCATAGCCCACCTGTGCCACTCGTATCTTAATTTCTTACTGACTGTTACCTAGTAGTTACCTCTAGTGAGGATATTGTTTCTCACTATATACATATACATGATAGCAGTTGCCTGTAGTCCACCCAAGTAGGAAAGTCACACTTTTGATATATTAAACACCAAGTCCTTCTTAATACTGTATGGGATATTCTGTCCATTCAGCACTAAAATCTCTGCCTTGCAACTGTTGCTTGAAAGGCTAGGCCATTGCTCACCCAGCCCGATATAAAATATAGTGAGTATCAATAAAACGAAAGAGTAAACAAGCAGGATGTCTGTGTGTATGTTATATGTGTGTGTGTATGTGTGTGCCTACATATTTACCCAGGTAAACAAATATAAAATAAAAATATATATGTATGTATAGCATATATATATATATATATATATATATATATCTCCCAGGAGGTAACAAGTAATAACAAACCTTGACATGACTGAATATGGCCACTTGTTATTCTGGTAATTTTAGGTACTCCTGAGATATTTTGCTTTGTTGAATTGTTGTATATCAAGACAAAACCTGAAGTCCCTCTCACAGAAACCTATGCAGTTCACAGTCACAGAGCTATACAAAATATGTACTTTTCTAATTGGAAAACAGCATTCTGCAGACAATGTTTTTCAGGCAATTATCTTTACTCTTTGGATTTTTCCGTGTGGAAAATGTTCTTATCAGTAGGAATCATTTGCCCCACTCACACATCTACATTTATTTGCTAAGACAAGAATCTGTGGAATATTGCATATCAACAGAAATCCTTTTTAACACTCACTGGACTATTTCCCTACTAGGAATCATCAGCACTTGATGAGTTAAGGTTTTCTGCCAGTGCAGTCCTGTTTTAAGTAGATCACATTTAATTAGCTTAGTGCAATTTTATAATTAACTATAGTAACAAAATATTAAAACCTAAACTAGCTTGATGTCATATAAGTGGTTAATGCAAAATTATAGGTTTTATGCTTTGAAATTAGAAGGAAAGCCTGGTCTTCTTGACTCCTAAGTAAAGTGGAACAGCTGTCAGGTGACAAAATAACTCTGTACCCACAGTAAAGGGTTTTATTATTGTTAACAATGTTTCATTTACTACTTTTATGCATGTGCTTATGAGAGTGCTCATTTTATTTATTTATTCATAGGTTCATAGGTTCATAGGTTCGTACTAGGCTATCTGCCCTAGGGCATTTATAAGCCTAGCCAGAGTGTGTTTGGCTTTCGCCACCCATTTTAAATTAATTTTGCTATGCCCTTTTTCGAGGTTAGTATACTGTGCCTCTGTCTAACAGTGACACAGAAGTGATACCCGGGTTAAACCTACGATCTCCCATCCACTCATCAAGATTCCTCTTGAAGAGAGTCAATGAGGGACTCTGCCTAACCTGGACTCGGATTTTATTCCAGAGTGAAGGGAGCCTCTGGGTTATGAATCTGTCCCTCCAGCATGTCCTATTTATTTCAGTGCTGAGGTTCAAGTCTCTCGAGCGTAGCTCGATGGGATTTGGATTTTCTGAGGTGCAGCATGTCCATTAATTCCGGGTTGGACATGGCTTTATACGTCAGGCACAGATCACCTCTGAGCAGGCGGTATGCCACTGAGTAGAGCTGGAGTTTCTTTAACCGGGCAGCATATGGCATCTGTTTGAGCCCTTTGATCCTCTTGGTGAGGTACTTTTGGGGTCTTTCCAGTTGCTGCAGGTGTCTGGTGAGGTACATCCCAAAAGGGGCATTGTACTCAATTTTGGGCCTGATGAGGGATGAGTAAAGAGGCACGATGACCTCCCCTGATCTAGATGTGAATCCCTTCATGATTAGGTGGGCTATATAAAATGTTTTTCTAACCACTTTGGCCACGTGGTTGTCAAATGAGAAATTGCTATCAACTTGGGTCCCCAGGTCCCTAATTACTTCTTCTGTACTTAATGGATTACCACCTATGTGGTAATTTGTGGGCACTTTGTTTTTGCCAAAGGGGATGACTATACACTTTTTGGCGTTTAGCTTGAGGCCATGGCTCTGGCACCAGTTGTCTGTTTCTATGAGGCCCTTTTGGAGGATGCTTGTGTCGGCTGGAGAGTCGAATATGGTGCCCAGTTTGCAGTCATCTGCGAAATTGGTCAGCCACAGTCCTTTCCGTGTTGGCCTGTATCTCCGAGAAATATATACCGAACAAGAGAGGTCCCAGGACTGAGCCTTGTGGGATGCCACTTGTAACTGGTTTGGAGTCTGACATGGCTCCAGCAATTCTAACCATGTGGGTTCTGTCCTTGAGCCAGTTTGCAACCCATCTAGTGATATAGGGGTTTATATTTAAGCTGGTGAGCTTATCTATAATGCCTGAGTGGGGTATAGTATCGAAGGCTTTTGCGAGGTCCAGGTAGGCTGTGTGGACCACCTTTCCCTCGTCAATGGCCTTGGTGACTGTTTCAAAGAAATCAACCAGGTTTAAGAGGCAGGATTTGCCCTTAAAGTCGAACTGGGTAGGATCCAGTGTCTGTAGGTCCCCAATATCTTTATTTATGAGGTCCATGATGATCCTTTCCATAGCTTTGCAGACCAAGCTAGTCAGGCTTATGGGGCAATAGTTTCCATGATCCGTTGAGGCACCACCTTTGTGGAGAGGGACCACTGTTGCTGTACGCCACTCTTTGGGTACATATCCTGAGATTGAACAGTAGTTTTATGTTTGGGTTTAGCTCTTCTTGGAGTTCATGTAGGACGCAGCCCGGGACACCGTCTGGTCCCATTGATGCTGTGTTTTGTGCTTTGGAGAGGGCAGCTCTTACCTGAGCATCTGAGATGTCAGGGGGGCAGCACTCTGCTGGGATAGATATTTGCCCTTTTGGTGGGAGGGGGTAAGAAGTTTGCGCTGAACCTGTCAGCTAGGATGTTGGCAATGTCTGTGGGTTTGGTGTATTTTTTGTCATTTTGGACTAATTCTGAGCATATCTGGGAATTCCCACCCAGGTTCCTAACATAACTAAAGAAAGCCTTGTGATCATCCTTAGTGTCCTGTGCAATTTTTCTCTCGAAGCTGGCCTTAGTCGATTTTATGAGTGCCCGTAGTTTTTTGCTATTACTGATCAGAGATGCCCTCCCTTTTTGGGATTTTACTCTATCATGTAGTAGCTTCCTCCTTCTATTGTATAGTTTGTTTATGGCTGGGGTCCACCAGATAGGACGTCTGCCTTTGGAGGATTGGGTCTTGGTTTTCTTTGGGATTGCATGATCCATGCATTCCTGAAGGTGTTCATAGAATGCGTTTATAAAGGATTCTGCGGTCTGGGTCGTATTTTCCACAGGCCCGGGGGCTTTGAAGGATTCCACCTCGGTTTTGAGGAGTGTGAAATTTGCTTTAGAGAAGTTTTTCACTGTGGTTTCCAGGGCAGGGGGTGGAGTTGGGATGTGAATATCCAGTGAGATTAGTTTATGGTCTGATCTTACCAGTGAGGGATACACTTCTGGTCTGGAGCATAGAGTCCCCATGTTGGTGATGATCAGGTCCAGTATGTTTTCCCCTCTTGTGGGAGTGGTAACAAGTTGTTCCATAGCATTTGAGTTTATAACTTCTAGGAACCTTTGGGCTAGGGTGTTGGAGCTAGAGTAATGCTCCCAGTCTATGTTTGGGTAGTTGAAGTCGCCCAATATAATGGTGTTGGGAGAGACCTTCATATTTTCCAGTGTTCTCAGGAAGGCTGAGTGGGGTTCCTGGGTTTGGGAGGGTGGTCTGTAGCAGGCTATAAACTGGAAGGCAGTTTTACCCACTGTTAGTTGCACATAGATAATCTCTGATGCTTTGTGCTGTGCCACCAACCTGGAGGTGTGGGTATCTTTGACGAATATTGATACTCCCCCCTCCTTTTGTGGTTCAGTCCAAGTTTTGGGGCCGAAAAGCATGGTATGAAGTATAACCTGGTAGTGCTGGGGTGCTCTCGGGAGCCTTGAACCAGGTTTCTGTTACTGCACAGATATCAATGTTCTCCATGCTAAGGAGAGTTTTGAGTGCGTGCATCTTGAGGTTTAGACTTCTGGCGTTGAGAAGCATTACTCTTAGTTTCTTATCCCTTGTGATACCTATGGAGGTTGGTTTGTCTTTTGAGCCTTGCCTAAAAAAGGCACTATGGGGGTAGCAAGAGCCTTTGCCAATATCCGAAAGCCCAGGGGTGACAGGTGCAAGCTGTCCCTAGCGAAGCATTGTGGCTTGTCGAGCATGTCATCCCAAGCTGACAGGCATTGGATCCCCTTTGAATGACACCAATACTTAAGCCAATTGTTGAAATTGATCATCCTGTCTTCATATTGTGGCATCATTCTTGGTGAGGGTAAGATGCTACTCAAGGTCAGGGTCATACCCGCCTGGGCTACATGCTCAGAGAGCTCCTCTATGTCTCTTTTCATGTAGTCCAGGGAGGTACGTCTCAGGTCATTCACACCAGCATGGACAATGACTGAGTCATATTTGTACTTGCCTTGGAGTGACCTGAGTGCTTGTGTTATGCGGCGGATCCTAGCGCCCAAAAGGCAGCTCACTGTGACCTTCTCCTTGTTCAGCCTGGTGAGCGGGACGTCAGTGTGCCTGATGATAGAGTCACCTATTACAAGTGTATCAGGTGTGTTGTTTAGCCTTAAGGGCTGTGACTGTTCTGCACACTGGCTTTGTGAGCTATGTGTTGCACGTGATTTGTTTTGGGGTAGCGGTTACTTGGGTGTCTGCTTTGGAGGTCTCTGCTGCTTAGGCAGATTTTGCCTCCGAGTATGTTTTTTTGTGTTTATGTGTTTGGTTTGCTGCTGTGGTAGGTCTATGTGAGACTGGAATTGTAGTGAGTGTGGTTTCCTTCTCCTCCTGACTGGTTTCGCCAGTACTGAGTTGAGAGAGCTTAGCCTCCAGTATGGCTATATGGTTGCATCTCTCACATGTGTTGGAATTTGTTGGGAGGAGGAGAGGGTTGTCTGTGTACATGAGGCAGTTGTAACATTGCCTCAAGATTCCCAGATTCACCAGCTAGACCGGAGAGGAGATTGACAACTGACCTTTGGACATGCTAGAATAGTATTGGGAATTCCTTTATAATTGAAAAAAACAGGCCAATGGGGAACGAGGTACTCAAGGGGAGTTTGTGAGGGTGTAGTGCTTTTAATATTTTAGTGCTGACTTATATAATTGCTTTAGTGAGCAAGTGCCAGGTAACTTAAATGCAATGTGTTACAGATAACTTAAATTCAAAAACGACAAACAGTAGCTTTGTTTCAAGTGAAACAAGGAAATAAGTACAGTAAGCTATGCAGATATCACTAGGGATCCACAGAAGCGCTGAAAAGCCTCGTTTTATGTGGAATTAGCGTTTCAGGGAAATAACAAGCAAACAAACAACAAGCATACAAATAAAGCTAGATTCAGCAGGCCTGGATCTAGTCTATGCTACAGCAAACAAGGTGTACCAATTTCAGTAAGAAACAGTTCAAATATGCAGGCACTATAAGCCTTTAACCAGAAATTCCCAGCTCAGAAGGGCAGAGTCCAGCCTCTCTTCCCACAAGAGTGCAGACCACGAACCTTCTTAATGTAAAATAACTGGCCTGAAGCCCAAGTGCTTAAACCAGAACTAATACACTTTTAGAATAACAGACACTGAGCCCTCAATCAGCAGTTCACAACTTAGAAGGATGTAAGCTACCTGTCCTGCCACCACAGTGCAGGCCACAAACCTTCCTAATGTAAAACAACTGGTCTGAAGCCCAAGTGCTTAATCCAAAAGACGTAGAATGATAGCTACACTTTAATCAAGTTACTACCAAGCAGTAATAAATACAATTGAATACTTTAAAGAATGCCTGGATTAGTGCTCAAGTTATACAAACAAAGCTAGATTCAGCAGGCCTGGATCTAGTCTATGCTACAGCAAACAAGGTGTACCAATTTCAGTAAGAAGCAGTTCAAATATGCAGGCACTATAAGCCTTTAACCAGAAATTCCCAGCTCAGAAGGGCAGAGTCCAGCCTCTCCTCCCACAAGAGTGCAGATCACAAACCCATTCATTTATTTATTTTTAACTGTGCTATGAGAAGGCACTAATTACTGAAGATGGTTGTGGAGTTGGGCAGATATCCCCCTCAACATGCAGTGACTTTGAATTTCATTGTATAATATAAGCGGTACAGTGAGTTGTGCTCCATTTTGGTGAGGGGGGTAATAGGAGTCTGTCCCCCAAAAAGAAATAAAAATGTTTCTTTCTTCTGTTTCTCTTGTGTATATAATTTAAAGTTTTTTATTTTCAAAGACAGCTTCTTTCACATTTCTTGACGTTTATCAGATTTGATTTTTACCACCTTTACAATAATTATATTCTCTTTGAATTTCAGTAAATTGATGTAGATCTTGCCTCTCTAGTCAGGGCCACTTTATATCTTATTTGAATACCAGGACTCAAGCTAACAGCCAAATCCAGATGGCACGGCACATTCGGATACCTAGTCACTAGCCAGTGGCCAAGCTCAGGACACTGATCAGTGTTCCAGTATTTAGTATCATACTGTGGTTAAGGTAGCTCTTTCCCCTCATAAATGGTGGTTTGTCGTTTCATACACAGATGGGTTGATTCACAGCACTTGTGTAGATTAGTAGATTACTTTGTCAGTTTATAAAAATGTACGGCAAGCACAGGCTTGCAGCTAACAGAAGATTAGAATAAATCATTAAATAGTCAGCATACTACTCATGTGAACCACCCACTTTTACACACACCCCATATGTGCAAATATATCACTTACTGCTGCTTCATTTATTATTCTGTTTTTCTCTTTTCTTCTGCTTAACATTGTATGTACATATTGTCCAATCTGGAGATTCTAGTTTCTGTCTGATTTTTATATGAATGAGTTCTGACTCAGGAAAAAAACAGCACTAGACTCTAAAAGCTGCACATTATTTTATCTACGTATTTTATAGTTTGAATGATAACCTACAAATGATGTTAGTTTACTCTATTGTAATCTTAAACATATTGTACTAAACCTATAGGTTGCATTTTTTTGTATTTTCTTGATGAAACTCTGCATTGGTCAGTCAGATGAGTTTGTAAAGGAGCATGTAAATAGCCTTTCTCCTTGGCCATGTCAGATTTTTACTGTAGTAGCACAACATGCCTTCATAAGCACCTGAATATTATTGCTGGGCCTTTCCCAGTGTGTCACTGTTTAAGATGAGACTGAGAACAGTGGCATTTGATCACCAGCACTGAAGTGATGACTTTTTGTTACATATAATTAATATCTGGTCTGGTTGGATCAAAGCTAGCATTAACTATGTTGGCAAAAGAAAACAAACAGAAAGAACATGTTGTTACTTGTTTGGAATGCAGTATTGCAGAATTTTGATGCAGGTAGAAAATGTTATTGAAAATGTAATGCAAATCTATTTACCACTACGTTTGTTTTTTCTCTTCTCATCTAATTACTTTTTTCTTACTTCTTCCTTATCCAAATGATATATCATTTCTAACATCCTTGGCAGATTTCTCACTTTCAGTAGTATTTTAAAGCATTTAAATCAAGTAAAGAAGTCTATCTTTTACTTGTATTATCTTCTCATGAGCAAGTTTTATATACTGTCTGCATAGTCTTTAGTCAAGTAGTTCGGTGCCCTAGATAGGTTGACTAAAGCAAGATCTAAAGTTCCTGGCTTCTCTCATCACAGATGGTGGGAAGGGTTCTTCATGGTCTTCGGTAAGCACAGGAGGTTAGGTACAAGTCATCAGACAAAACTTTCATGGGTATGTTAGACAACTGCGCTTGGAAACATGTCACCGCTGTTCTGCTCAAGGAAACTTCTGTCTCTTCTATGCCTACCTGTCAACCTGCAGATATTGAAAGTAAGTACAAAGGCTTGTGAGAAATAAATACATCAGGTTAAAAATCTGGGCATCTAAGTAGGATAAAGTTTGAATATGGGATAAGTATTAACTCTGCCTTCTTCAAGTAGGATTGTGTGATGCTACTCAGAAGCACGAATTAAAAAATATAGTGTAAACCTGTAGACTTGGATGATATTGCAAAAAATATGTCCTAAAATGTCATTCATTTTTACTTCTGAAAAATATGTAACAAGGGTGGTCCTCTTTCTTTAAATTATTGATGCCACCAGTATACTTGTTGCGTGTTCTGGTTTCCTGTGCTCTAAAAAGCTTCAAAATCATATGTGATATGGGGGGGGGGGGGGGGGTGCAGAACACTGTGTAAACGGTTGGAAAATAGGTACATACCTCTCTCATAAATATAATTTCCAGGTGCAAACCAGCTCAACTCTGACTTCATATTTATCAAAATCCACTCCGTTTCCTGAGCCCGTTATTTTCTTTGGAATTTTGCTTTCACTTCTAGCAAAGGCAAGTCATATGTGGATCTCTTTTTCTTAAACTGAGCATTTCTGCTAGTGCTAAGTGCGAGATAATCAGAGGGGTAATTCTGGAAAAAATGCTGAATTCTTGTTTCTACACAGTCATCTATAGTTGTCTTAATTTCTTCATTCTAAGTCTGAACAGCATTTTTTGCTAGGCACCTGACAAATTCCATTTCTTTTCATAAGGTTTTCATATTACATTCTAATTGAATTATAGCCATTAAATGATTCCAAAATATCTGAAATAATATGTATGCTGAAACTTTGCCTCTCTTCTTTGACAGCTGCATGCAAAATATCAGAATTCATGGGACACATATCCATGTACTTTAAATGATCTAACTAAAAGTAGAAACGTTTTTTCAAGAAATGGTCTAGTGCAGTTCACATTCAGTTTGAGTCTGGCTTTTCATGACATTCCCAGGGGTGGAAAAAGTAAATGTGGTGATACATTGCTGCTTAATGACATTTGCCATATATTTTTATACATTTTTTTATTACTATTTATTTGTTGATTGTATTATGGAACTGGTCCGTGTTGGCATCTTTTCAGCCAAGATCTGAGTTATACGGCAAACAGTAAATACAAAATATATTCATGTGGGAAGAGAGACTGGAAAGACAGTTTACAAGGGAACAGTGGGGGGACATTTATCCTTATCCAGAGTATGCAACAAAGTCCAGAATATATATGATTTTTTCTTGGAAGTTTTTAAATAGGCATTTTTATAAACCAAGCAGACTTCAGAGAATTTTTCATCAGATGGGTAGCAAATGCTGGAGGTTTGACGGCTTGATGGGAAAGAGAGAGGTAGCTGGGAACATATTTTTGGGGAGTGTAACAGGTGGGAAGATTTAAAAAAATCCTTATAGAATACTCTGTCAGAAATGTTGAGGGAGCAGGTGGATACAACCTAGGAAGTGATTCTTTTGAGCTGAGGCATAGGATCGGAATTGCCTGAACATAGCATTACTAAGTTTAGTGATACTGACTTTCAAAAAAATCAGTTACCAGAAAATGGAAATCAAAATCTAAACCAACTATAACTGGAGTACTGACTAGTGCAAAGGGAATAAAATAACTAGAGGCAGGATTTTTACATAAGGGAGAGAGGGAGCAAATTATATTGAAATAAGTGGAAATTATGGGAGGTTTAAGGGAAGGCATGAAATAAATTTATGTAATGAAGTGAATTATACTTAAAAAGAAAGAAAACATATGTAATACATAATGCATGAATATACGAAAAGTGTTAATACTGTTTGTTTTCTTTTCTATTTAAGAGTGCCTATGTTTTGAGGGAAAATTTGATAAAAGTTATTTAAAAACAAAAAAAATGAAAACTATTTATATGGATAACTTTATGTAGCCAGTCATCAAGCATACGTTTGTCAATTAGAAGAAAACCAAAGTACCTTGAAAAAAAGACCAATAGAGATGGAACGAGCACACATGACTCCACATCCACAGTAACTGGAAGCCAGGTTTGAATTTTGGACCTGTAAGGTGCAGTTCTTACCATTAAGTCACTGTGATGGCAAGGTCCATTTCTATGTTCTAATGCTCACTAGACAACCATAACTGTTATCTGGCCTATACTTTCATTCTAGGCATTTCATGATGAGCATGATTTGAAACTGTGAGTAGTAGAGAACTACCTTGAGGGAGAATTTTTATTTTAGACCGCTACAGTATCTTGTCATCTGTGATGTTTAATGTTAGTTTTCTGGAATAATATTGCATACATTTTTCTCTTATTTTTAACTCAGTCAGATATATAGTGCCTTTCTGTATACTTCAGTTTAACACCTAGAGCTCTTTAAGGTGTCATGACATTTTTGAGGACTAGTTTTCTTATCTTTAAGTGTCTTACCAAATAGTTATAGCAACATGAAAAAACACGATCTGAGAAACTAAACAGCACTAAGATTGTTCACCGAGAATGCACTGCAGTGGAGATATAAACTAATGTAGCAACAGATTTTCATGCTTTCATATTTGCATTCAGGTATACTTAAGTAACTAAGCTACATAGGTTCATAGGTTCATACTAGGCTATCTGCCCTAGGGCATTTATAAGCCTAGCCAGAGTGTGTTTGGCTTTCGCCACCCACTTTAAATTAATTTTGCTATGCCCTTTTTCAAGGTTAGTATACTGTGCCTCTGTCTAACAGTGACACAGAAGTGATACCCAGGGTAAACCTACGATCTCCCATCCACTCATCAAGATTCCTCTTGAAGAGAGTCGATGAGGGACTCTGCCTAACCTGGACTGGGATTTTATTCCAGAGTGAAGGGAGCCTCTGGGTTATGAATCTGTCCCTCCAGCATGTCCTATTTATTTCAGTGCTGAGGTTCAAGTCTCTCGAGCGCGTAGCTCGATGGGATTTGGATTTTCTGAGGTGCAGCATGTCCATTAATTCCAGGTTGGACATGGCTTTATACGTCAGGCACAGATCGCCTCTGAGCAGGCAGTATGCCACTGAGTAGAGCTGGAGTTTCTTTAACCGGGCAGCATATGGCATCTGTTTGAGCCCTTTGATCCTCTTGGTGAGGTACTTTTGGGGTCTTTCCAGTTGCTGCAGGTGTCTGGTAAGGTACATCCCAAAAGGGGCATTGTACTCAATTATGGGCCTGATGAGGGATGAGTAAAGAGGCACGATGATCTCCCCTGACCTAGATGTGAATCCCTTCATGATTAGGTGGGCTATATAAAATGTTCTTCTAACCACTTTGGCCACGTGGTTGTCAAATGAGAGATTGCTATCAACTTGGGTCCCCAAGTCTCTAATTACTTCTTCTGTACTTAATGGATTACCACCTATGTGGTAATTTGTGGGCACTTTGTTTTTGCCAAAGGGGATGACTATACACTTTTTGGCATTTAGTTTGAGGCCATGGCTCTGGCACCAGTTGTCTGTTTCTATGAGGCCCTTTTGGAGGATGCTTGTGTCGGCTGGAGAGTCGATTATGGCGCCCAGTTTGCAGTCATCTGCGAACTTGGTCAGCCACAGTCCTTCCGTGTTGGCCTGTACCTCCGAGAAATATATACCGAACAAGAGAGGTCCCAGGACTGAGCCTTGTGGGACGCCAGTTGTAACTGGTTTGGAGTCTGACATGGCTCCAGCAATTCTAACCATGTGGGTTCTGTCCTTGAGCCAGTTTGCAATCCATCTAGTGACATATGGGTTTATATTTAAGCTGGTGAGCTTATCTATAATGCCCGAGTGGGGTATTGTATCAAAGGCTTTTGCGAGGTCCAGGTAGGCTGTGTGGACCACCTTCCCCTTGTCAATGGCCTTGGTGACTGTTTCAAAGAAATTGACCAGGTTTAAGAGGCAGGATCTGCCCTTAACAAAGCCGAACTGGGTAGGATCCAGTGTCTGTAGGTCCCCAATATCTTTATTTATGAGGTCCATGATGATCCTTCCATAGCTTTGCAGACCAAGCTAGTCAGGCTTATGGGGCGATAGTTTCCAGGATCCGTTGAGGCACCACCTTTGTGGAGAGGGACCACTGTTGCTGTACGCCACTCTTTGGGTACATATCCTGTACTAAGGCTGAGATTAAACAGTAGTTTTATGTTTGGGTTTAGCTCTTCTTGGAGTTCATGTAGGACGCAGCCCGGGACACCGTCTGGTCCCACTGATGCTGTGTTTTATGCTTTGGAGATGGCGGCTCTTACCTGAGCATCTGAGATGTCAGGGGGGCAGCACTCTGCTGGGATAGATATTTGCCTTTTTGGTGGGGGGGGGGTGGGAGAAGTTTGCGCTGAACCTGTCAGCTAGGATGTTGGCAATGTCTGTGGGCTTGGTGTATTTTTTGTCATTTTGGACTAATTCTGAGCATATCTGGGAATTCCCACCCAGGTTCCTAACATAACTAAAGAAAGTCTTGTGATTATCCTTAGTGTCCTGTGCAATTTTTCTCTCGAAGCTGGCCTTAGACGATTTTATGAGTGCTCGTAGTTTTTTGCTAATACTGATCAAAGATGCCTTCCCTTTTTGGGATTTTGCTCTATCATGTAGTAGTTTCCTCCTTCTATTGTATAGTTTGTTTATGGCTGGGGTCCACCAGACAGGACGTCTACCTTTGGAGGATTGGGTCTTGGTTTTATATGGGATTGCATGATCCATGCATTCCTGAAGGTGTTCATAGAATGCATTTATAAAGGATTCTGCGGTCTGGGCCGTATTTTCCACAGGCCCGGGTGCTTTGAAGGATTCCACCTCGGTTTTGAGAAGTGTGAAATTTGCTTTAGAGAAGTTTTTCACTGTGGTTTTCTGGGCAGGGGGTGGGGTCGGGATGTGAATATCCAGTGAGATTAGTTTATGGTCTGATCTTACCAGTGAGGGATACATTTCTGGTCTGGAGCATAGAGTCCCCATGTTGGTGATGATCAGGTCCAGTATGTTTTCCCCTCTTGTGGGAGTGGTAACAAGGTGTTCCATAGCATTTGAGTTTATAAATTCTAGGAACCTTTGGGCTAGGGAGTTGGAGCTAGAGTAATGCTCCCAGTCTATGTTTGGGTAGTTGAAGTCGCCCAATATAATGGTGTTTGGAGAGACCTTCATATTTTCCAGTGTTCTCAGGAAGGCCGAGTGGGGTTCCTGGGTTTGGGAGGGTGGTCTCTAGCAGGCTATAAACTGGAAGGCAGTTTTACCCACTGTTAGTTGCACATGGATAGTCTCTGATGCTTCGTGCTGTGCCACCAACCTGGAGGTGTGGGTATCTTTGAGAATATTGATACCCCCTTTTGTGGTTCGGTCCAAGTTTTGGGGCGAAAAGCATGGTATGAGGTATAACCTGGTAGTGCTGGGGTGCTCTCGGGAGCCTTGAACCAGGTTTCTGTTACTGCACAGATATCGATGTTCTCCATGCTAAGGAGAGTTTCGAGTGCGTGCATCTTGAGGTTTAGACTTCTGGCATTGAGTAGCATTACTCTTAGTTTCTTATCCCTTGTGATACCTATGGAGGTGGGTTTGTCTTTTGAGCCTTGCCTAAAAAGGCACTATGGGGGTAGCAAGAGCCTTTGCCAATATCCGAAAGCCCAGGCGTGACAGGTGCAAGCCGTCCCTAGCGAAGCATCATGGCTTGTCCTACATGTCATCCCAGGCTGACAGGCATTGGATCCCCTTTGAATGACACCAATACTTAAGCCAATTGTTGAAATTGATCATCTTGTCTTCATATTGTGGCATCATTCTTGGTGAGGGTAAGATGCTACTCAAGGTCAGGGTCATACCGGCCTGGGCTACATGCTCAGAGAGCTCCTCTATGTCTCTTTTCATGTAGTCCAGGGAGGTACATCTCAGGTCATTCACACTAGCATGGACAATGACTGAGTCATATTTGTACTTGCCTTGGAGTGACCTGAGTGCTTGTGTTATGTGGCGGATCCTAGCACCCGACAGGCAGCTCACCGTGACCTTCTTCTTGTTCAGCCTGGTGAGCGGGACGTCAGTGTGCCTGACGATAGAGTCACCTATTACAAGTGTATCAGGTGTGTTGTTTAGCCTTAAGGGCTGTGACTGTTCGGCACACTGGCTTTGTGAGCTATGTGCTGCACGTGTTTTGTTTTGGGGTAGCGGTTGCTTGAGTGTCTGCTTTGGAGGTCTCTGCTCCTTAGGCAGATTTTTATTTAGTGCCTCCGAGTATGTTTTTTTTGTGTTTATGTGTTTGGTTTGCTGTCATGGTAGGTCTATGTGAGACTGGAATTGTAGTGAGTGTGGTTTCCTTCTCCTCCTGACTGGTTACGCCAGTACTGAGTTGAGAGAGCTTAGCCTCCAGTTTGGCTATATGGTTGCATCTCTCACATGTGTTGGAATTTGTTGGGAGGAGGAGAGGGCTGTCTGTGTACATGAGGCAGTTGTAACACTGCCTCAAGATTCCCAAATTCACCAGCTGGACCGGAGAGGAGATTGACAACTGTTTGGACATGCTAGAATAGTATTGGAAATTCCTTTATAATTGAAAAAAAGGGCCAATGGGGAACAAGGTACTCAAGGGGAGTTTGTGAGGGTGTAGTGCTTTTAATTTTTTAGTGCTGACTTAGTGAGCAAGTGCCAGGTGACTTAAATGCAATGTGTTACAGGTAACTTAAATGCAAAAACGACAAACAGTAACTTTCTTTCAAGTGAAGCAAGGAAATAAGTACAGTAAGCAATCCAGATATCACTAGGGATCCACAGAATCGCTGAAAAGCCGCGTTTTAGGTGAAATTAGCGTTTCAGGGAAATAACAAGCAAACAAACAACAAGCATACAAACATTTATTCAGAGACATAGTACAAAATGTCACAGTGGGAGACCAATATACTGTAATTTCCCATGTATAGTGTACTGTGTTGCTAATTGTTTGCTAGCAGTTATGATTATATGCAGTATTCCAATATGTCCACTAACACTGCCCAAATGACACAACCTGAAATCTTAGAGGATGCTGAATACCATTGTCACTGATAGTTGCTCTGTAAGTTATGCAGCTTGAGAAATACAGAGAGCAACATGTAGTGTTAATTATGCAAACAGACATAATTTTCATAGTTATAAGTATCTTAGTAATCAAGCGCTCATAAAGGAATTTTCCTGCCATATGACAGCTACAGTCTGTCTGAAGTAAAGCTGTTGCTGGCATTGTTTGTCTTTGCTATACAGTGTCCAAAACTGTGTGTGAACATTTAGAGAAGAAGATAATTCTTCATTTTTACATTTTAATGTTTTACATTATTGAGGTAATGATTGTGAATTACTGACTACAACCATTGCAGAATTACTTTTTTGCTGAGTAATGTTGTTTGCATGTTTGCATATCATTTACTCTTTGCAAGATATTTATTTGCATGTGGTTAACTAATACTTTTTAACCTGAGTTTTCAGAAAATGCTCAGGAACCTAACGATACATGCATACTGCTAGAGGTGTGACATATCATTGCTTAGAGGTGTGAATTACTTCAGTCATGCTTTCAAGACAGATTCATCTGCTTAGCACGAAGTTATGTTTCAGATAGTCTATTGTTTAATGTAGTGAGTATGCACTAATCTAGTATTAGAACTTGCATGAAACTTCCTTTGTCTGTAAACAGTTTTAGACTGGTATGTTCTCAGCAGCACTAAAAGCAAATGTAAAAATGGGTTCTGGAACTAATTATGTCATACAATTAAAATATATATACAGTAATAGTAACACTGCCCAACAGAGGCAATTTTGATTTCTAAGCTGGTATACCAATTTTTCATTCCCCTAGTGCCTCAGTTCCCCATCTTCTGCCCCCCAACCACACCTACTTAACTACAAGGCTGGCAAAGTAATAACCAACTGTAGTATGAAATAGTTAAATTTTACTTCTCTGGCAGGAGCTGTGCTGTCGAGGGTGGCGATCCTGAATGGAGCTGTAACATTTTGCATTGCACTTCATTAGTAACAGAGAATTGTTTTTAAATAATTCTAAAAAGCAACATTTCGCATTGTACTGCTTTACTTGTTTGTGTCTTTCAGGTTTTCCTGGTTAGGGGTCGCCACAGTGGAACTCCGGTCCGCTAATGATTGGTAGTGGATTTTTACGCACCGAGTTACCAGCCCTGACACACAACCTTCAACGAAGGCACGCCCCATTCACGTATGCCTCCACACAGAATACGCTCTAGCAGAGAATCGAACGGGACAACGTCTTGCTATGAGGCTGACATTTCTTGTAATATTCTGTTTTGCATTTTATAATATGATACAGATGTTGTTAGTATTAATGTAGTGCTATTCAGTAGCAATATGTACTGATCTGAAATACTCAAAATGTACTGTTCAGTACTCTACCAAGGGAAAAGTCATGACTGAAGCTGTAACATTTTGCATTGCACTTTATACAATGGAGAATTAACATACACTATTAAAAATATATACAGATTCAGTGTTCGCAATATAATGCTGCAAGAGTGGTTCTGTGACAAAGCCAAAGCAAGATGTGGCTTTATAAAATCCTTGCAGAGTTCAAATTACACTGCTTTACTACAAAAAAGAAAAAAAAAATGAAAAAGTCATTAGTCCCATGTTGCTAATAAGAATGCACTGACAATCTTTATTCGGAGGTACCTGATGAGGGAAGGTCTAAAATGGAACAGTGACATGTTGCATTGCATTTTATCACAGCAGAGAAGTGACACATATTGAAAAGTACACACACAACGCCCATTGTTAAAAAGATAGTCCTTTTGGAGTGGAACTGTGACACAAGGCAAGATTTTCTGTAGCAATCAGATTAACAATCTGCTACTATATTAAAAAATATTGATATATATTGTTAGCAACATAGCCTTATGCGCTAACAAAGCCCTGTTCTGAGAACAAGTCCTAAAATGAGCTGTGAGATAATTTTAAAATTTCATGTAACTGACACGTAATATATGATGGAGACTATAACCTTTAGCCTAGCAACTCTTTCTGTGTTAAACATCACTACTATCAAATCCTAGTGCAATCTAATCTATTCTAGTGCCAAACCCTAGAGACTGTTCAAGGAGACCTCTGTATAACCCAGTCCGTAACCTACAGTAGCCCACCTAAACACAGTTCCAGACAGCATGGATATGCAATTTCCAAATGTCTCCATAGCCAGCTTGGTGGATATGGGAATCATGAGGCAATGTAGTAATTGTTTCTTGTTCACAGACAAATATTTAATACTTAAAGAAACAAACACAGCATGTGAGACATGCACAATTTCACAGAAGGTAAAAATCTTGCATACAGACAAGGCTGTCAAAAACACACACACTACATCCACCACACAGTGTCTCCCACACACACACACACACACACACACACACACACACACACACACACACACACACACACAGATCATTTTATGTTAAGGCACTAAAAATCAATCTTCACAAACCTCAAAGACCTCCTAAGCCTATAAACAGCAACTCCTATCCTCAGCAATCTCTAAACCACTAAAAATAAAAACCAACACCAAACACCACATACAGCTACACCCAGCGGAGCAGGAAGAACAATATTCATACGGCAAACAAAGACAATAACCAGGACTCTATTCATAGGGGACTCCATTGCATGACACACAGATGCCCTACTCACCAGAGTGAACAAGGAGAATATAATGGCTAGTTGCTTATCTGGAGCCAGGATCTGCCAAGTTATGCAAACATTCAATTCACTAGATCACAGGTACCAATATGATTCTATCACAGTCCATGTAGATGTTAAGGACCTGAGATGCACCTCTCTGGACTATATGAAGAGAGACATTATTGAATATGTGTCTCATGCAGGTATGCATTCTGCCTTTATCAAAAATGATGCCACATTACAAATAAAAGATGATTGGCTTCAATTATTGGCTTAGTTTCTGGTGTTTTTATAGGGAATTCAGTATTTGTCAGCATTGGAGAACATGGCTAATAAACCATGTTTCTTGATAAAGGATAGTCTGTACCTGTACCCCTAGGCTTCTGAATATTTGCTAAAACATTATCCACCCCCTTATAGCCTTTTTTAGGCAATGCTAATTTGATAAACCCACTGATATAGCAAATAAAACCCAAAGAAATCCAATGATGTTACTGCTCAATGTAGGAGCCTAAACAAGAAACTCCACACACTACAAACTCTCCTCACTCTGGTGAATATAGACATCTTTGACATTACTGAGACATGGTTTAAATCTGCAGAAAGTACTCCAGCAGTGCAAGGCTTCAATGTCTTCCACACATTTAGACAAGAAGCTAAACAGACAGAGACAAAAGTCTGAGGAATCTCAATATACATTAGCAATAGGTATACCTCTAGGATAATGAAACAGTATGATGCCCTGGAGTTTATCCATGTGCAAGTCTCCACAAAGTACCATACCATATCCTAGTAAGCTGTAGGTCACCCTGTATGTCCCAAGAATCTCATAGCTCATACCTAGACCTACTGGACCTGCTGGGGACATTCACCATTAAACCAAATACCCTATTCATGGGAGACTTTAACTACCCCTCTACAGACTGGGAAACATATAATGCCTCAAACTTGCAGTCACAACAATTTCTGGATTTTATTAACACCAACACCCTTGACCAGACAGTGTGCACACCCACCACAGGTTCAAATGTACTGGACCTGATACACACCAGTATGCAAAAGCTCTGCACCCCCCCCCCCCCCAGAGTCATGTCCTCACTGGTGAGGTTGGACCACAAAGCTGTCTCCTTATAAATAAAAAGAACTCAGTAACCCAAGCAAACCCTGTAACCGTTAGGATATAGTCCAAAGCAAACTACATCCCATTAAATGATTGTTTGTCAAAATTCAGTGCCCCTCCTAACCTCAAGTTTACAGTAACCTATACAGAACTGTTCAAAGAGACCCTGTACAACTGTGTACATGGCTGCACAGAGGCTGGTGTACCTACTAGAAGTAAGCCCAAAACAAATTCTAAACACAAACCACGCTGTTGGAATCCTAGCCTTAATTGAGTATATAATAAAAGGAAAAAAGTCATGGTTAAAATCAGGAAGAGCAACTCCCATAATGATAAGAGCTCTCTAATTAAACTAAACAGGAAACTAAGGGCTAATTAAGTCCAACAAGGGAAACTATGAGGTCAGGATAGCCTCACAGGCAAAAGACAGTCACAAAGCCTTCTACAGCTATTCTGTAACCTCAAAGGCAGTACACAGCAGTGTGTCCAGCTGGTGGTCAGTGGTGCCACCTTCACTGGGAAGAGAGACATACCAATTCAGCTCCCGCACCTCTTGGGTTAGCAGGGAGCAGGTCCTAGCAGTGCCTGCTAAAGCCAAAAATACAGTCTCAATGGGCTGTGAAAATATCCCAGTATGCCTCCTGAATAGCTTGAAATTATGACAGTTGTGGGTTGTCTAGTGACAACTTCTGTACCTAACTATCACAGAAGTCTGTATCCTATCCTGTAGAGGGAAAGGAGGCCATTGTTAAAAGGGACACAACCTCAGATGTAACCATAGGTAAGCTTGCACTACTGTACTTGACTGGATAATCCACTCCATTTAGGGCCTTAGGTGGGAAACCTTTACAGGTAACCTTGGCCAGTCTATCTGTATTGTGAATGGAAGCAATGGAACTAACAAGTGGCTGTGTTTGGAGAATATTTCTGATATTGTCTGAATGGGGAACTAGAAGGGAATGACTTTTGCAGTGCAGTTCCTTGTGTGCATATTATTGTTTGCAGCCAGGCATTGAGACATTCGGGGGGGGGGGGGAGCAGATAGGAAAAGAGCAATTTCAACTTCCCCACCATTAACTGGGAAAACTACTCATGTACCAACTCCTTCGCTCAACACTTTCTGGAATTCATAAATTCCAGTGCCCTGGATCAACTTATCCACACCCCCACCAGGGGCAACAATATCCTAAACCTAGTCATTACCAACATGAGTGACCGGAGTTCCACACCTGAAGTCACCTCCTCGTTGGTCAGATCCGACCATAAACTAATCACCCTAGATATCCACATCCCGCCCCCCATTAAGGAAACCATGGTAAGAAATTTCTCTAAAGCCAATTTCATGCTTCTTAAGACAGATGTGGCGAACTTCATGACACCCATGCAGATGGACAATACAGTTATGACTACCGAATCCTACACAGATACACTCTATAAGCATTTACATGAGTGCATGGATCGTGCTATCCCAAACAGAACCAAGATACTATCCTCCAAAAAAAGGAAGCCAATCTGGTGGTCCCCTGCCATAAACAAACTGTACAACAGAAGGAAGAAACTGTTGCAAAAGAGTGTAAACATCCATGAGTGGAGAAGTTTCCTGGTCAGCCTTAGTAAGAAGCTGAGATCCCTTATAAGCTCCTCCAAAGCTAGCTACAAAAACAAAATCGCCACTTATTCTAGGGACAACCACAAAGCATTCTATAGCTATGTCAAGAATCTCAATGGCAACACCCAGATCTGCTCTGAGTTACAGTACAACGGCATGAAAATTACAGAACCAACTGATATTGCCAACATCCTGGCAGATAGGTTCAGTGCTAACTTTACCCCCCTCTCACCCCCTAAAGGGCTCATATCTATACAGGAAGAATGCAGAGTCCCTGTAATCACAACTACGCAGGTAAAAGCTGCACCCTCTAAAGCCAAAAACACAGCATCCATAGGACCGGACAACATCAAAGGCTGAGTTTTACATGAACTTCAGAACGAACTGGCTCCCCACTTAAACACCATGTTCAATCATAGTCTCACATCAGGCTTTGTGCCCACTGAATGGCGCACAGCAACAGTTATCCCACTCCACAAAGGGGGAGCCACCACTGATCCCGGGAACTATCGCCCTATTAGCCTGACGAGCCTGGTCTGTAAGGCCATGGAACGTATCATCATGGAACTCATAAACAAAGACATTGGTAACCTCCAAACTCTGGACCCAACCCAGTTCAGGTTTGTGAAAGACAGATCATGCCTCCTGAACCTGATTGACTTCTATGAGGCAGTCACCAAAGCCATAGACGAGGGTAAGGTGGTTCACACAGCCTATCTTGACCTCGCCCAGGCTTTAATCATCCCCCATTCTGGAATTATAGCTAAACTCACTAAACTAGGTATAAATTCCTATGTCACAAGATGGGTTGCCAGTTGGCTCACTGACAGAACCCACACTATAAAAGTTGCAGACTCCAAATCTGACTTCAAACCAGTGACAAGTGGAGTACCACAGGGTTCAGTCCTGGAACCTCTCCTGTTTGGTATCTACTTCTCTGAAGTACAGGCTAACACAGAAGGCCTTTGGCTAATGAAGTTCGCAGATGACTGCAAACTAGGAGCCATAGTTGAGTCCCCAAATGATGTGGACATCCTACAGAAGGGCCTCACTGAGACAGATGCCTGGTGTCAGAGCCATGGCCTCAAGCTCAATGCCAAAAAGTGCATTATTATCCCCTTTGGTAAAAACTTTGTACCCATTAACTACCACATAGGCGGCAGTCTACTTAATGCCGAATGTGTGATGAGACCTTGGGACCCAGGTGGACAGTAGTCTCTCCTTTGATAATCACATTACCACAGTAGTCAGGAAATCCTTCTACGTGGCACACCGCATCACAAAAGGGTTCTCATCCAGGAAAAAAGAGGTCATTGTTCCCCTCTACTCGACACTCATTAGACCCATTATAGAGTACAATGCCCCTTTTGGAATGTACCTCACAAGACATCTGCAGCAGCTGGAAAGGCCACAGAAGTACCTCACAAAGAGGATTACTGGCCTCAAACAGATGCCCTACACTGACCATCTCAAAAAACTGCAGCTTTACTCCATAGCATATCGCCTACTCCAAGGTGATCTTTGCCTAACATATAAAGCTATGTCAAACTCAGAGCTGTTGGACATGCTACACCTAAAGAAATCCCAATCCCTCCGAGCTACACACTCTAGGGACCTAAATCTTGTCACCACAATAAACAGGACATGCTGGAGTGATAGATTCCTGTCCCAGAGACATCTCATACTCTGGAACAAGCTACATACCTATGTCAAGCAAAGTTCCTCATTAGCACTCTTTAAGAAAAATCTTGATGAGTGGATGGGAAATAAGAAATACACCCCGGGGATCACTTCTGTGGCTCTCCTCGACAGGGGCACAGGAAAATAACTTTCTTGGGTGGCATAAGCCAGGGAACCTTGTTGGCTAGGCTTGCTTAGGCCATTGGGCCGATAGCCTAGTACCTACCTATGAACCTAAGGCACAGCTGGGGCCCACACCTTCACTGGGTGCTGGTAATGCAGCTAACCAGAAGGTGAACTGGTGAGTAGTTGTGAACCAGGGACTGTGCCACAGCAGCTGAAAAGTATCAGTTCTCCTTTTGAAGGTAATAATTCAGGGATGAGATATGTGATAGTAGTCCACCAGAACTTGAAACACCTCTGGCAGATGGTGCCAGAATTTCTTTGGAAGGGAAGCTGGGGAGGTTCAGTAAGAAGGATATGAGCAGGCTTCTCAGACCACCCTTTATATGACTTGAGGGAGATAGCCAAGGAGGCCTCTGATACTCAAGGACAGAGGGAGGCCATATACTGGAACAGATAAATGTTGTACAGGGAATGGATCCCTGAAAGTGGACTAAAGAGAAGTAATACAGTAGTCGGTAGTACCCAAGGCCTAACAGCAGGCACTTGTGATCCTAACCCATGATATTGCTACAGATAACTTATTCAGATTTTCTATTGATCAGGGATTGCAAAGGCTACAGCAAGGTACCACAGGACCTGTAAACAGAGCCAAAAGGTTGGCAAGGCTGGAGACAAAACCAAAGTTGCTTTGATGGCTTTACTTGTTATTAACAAACTATTTCAGAGGGTAGATGGATATTGTGGGGCCTCTGAATAACCCAAGTTCCACAGGTAAGAAATATATCCTGGTACTTGTGGATTGTGCTACTAAATACCCAGAAGGAGTGGCTCTATTTTCCATTGAAGCAGAGAATGTGGTAAATGATTTGCCAGATATTTTCAGCATGATAGGTTTCCCCTACAGAAATACTGATGGATAAAGGTGCCAACTTTATGTCAGACCTGCTGGCATGTTTGTGGAAGCATTGTAGGATCAGCCATCTAAAATCTACCCCCTAACCTACACAGATGCATTGTTTATGGAAAGGTTAAACTCTACAATGAAGACTAGGTTAAGAGTATTTGCAGACCAGTTCAAGAAAAAGTGGGACAAGTATCTGCCACATCTTCTCTTTGCACACAGAGAAGCCCCCCCAGGAATCTATATTTCTCCCCTTTGAGCTGATGTATGTTCACAGATTGAGGAGGCCCTCATGAGGAGTGGGGGTGTGAGTGTGAGTCCCACAAGTAGTCTGTTGTGGGTATGTCCTAAACTTCATACCTAGGCTTAGGGAACTCATAGGGATGGCCCAGGAACACCTGGCACAGATGCAATAGCAGCAAATGTCTTATGTGATAGAGCAGCCAGAGACAGTGAATATTCTGTAAGACAAGAGGTAATGGTTTGGTGTTTATTTGTGTTAGACTCAGTGAGCTGCAAGTAGCCAGGAGAGCGCCCTTTCATATTATGAAAAAGGTGAGTGATGTCAGCTACATGGAAGAGCTACCAGAGGGGATGCAGAAGCACAGATCTTACCATTTCAGCATGATAAAGTTCTATTATGACAGAGTGACCCTGGTAGTTTGTATCTGCAGTGAGTTGCAGGAGGAACCCGGAGGAGATCTGGAGGTGGACCTACTGGGGAAGACTTAGTCTGGTACTTCAGTAGATGGGGCATCCCTGTCCCAAAAGCCAGTTCCTAGCCAGGTTCATGAGACCCCATCAACCCATCAAAGTAAACCCTTACAGGGTGCCTGAAAGAGACAGGCAAACCCTGAGAGTGGAACTGCAGGATGTATTGGAAATGGAAACTACCCAAGAGTCCAGTAGTGCTTCAGCCTCACCGGTGATGCCTATGCCAAAGAAAGATGGCAGCACCAAGTTTTGTGTGGATTATATGAACCCTAAAAGTCACTCAGAGGCAAATGCTTACCCACTGCCCAGAACTAAGCTTAGGGCAGCTGGACAGGGCTAAATATCTAAGCAGTACTGACTTAATCAGCATTTACTAACAGGTGCCCTTGACACCTGCAGCCAAGGACAGGTCAGCATCTGTCACCCCATTTTAGTTGCATGAATTTACAGAAATGTCATTTAGGATGAAGAATGCTGCAGTATCTTTCAAAGGCTGGTAGGTCACATTCTACCAGGCACAGGAGATTATGTCATTGCTTATCTGGGAGACATCACCAGTACTGCATCTGTCCTTTCACAACAACAATGGCAGCAATGACTCCATACTCAGCATTGTGATATTCATTTATATTATGTATTATGCTATGACTGGTAAGATGAACTGGCATCCCAAGAAAGTGGTGCTGATCGCAGGTCTACTACAGTGCTTTAACCTTTTCGCCTAGCAGTTGTCTCATCATGTACAACTTTTTAGCAAAAGATGACTTCAGATAAGGACACTGCTGTTTTTGTATTTTGTTCAGTGTTGTGCTTGTTTCTTTATTCCTTTCATTTCCACAGCATTCTGTACCTGATACCAGTTACAAGTTAAAGTCTGTATATGCCACCAAGTATTCAAGACTTGCTCTTACTCAAACGTATTACTAGCATAGCTCCTCGGTGTCCCATATTTCTAAGTATTGTAATTTGTCCATACTCAGCTATCAAGGTGTAGCAGTGAGATTTACCCTCCTCTCCCAAGAAAAGGGGGAAGGGAGCACAATTACCACACGGTGTGAGATGCATGGTGGCCCAGAGAAACCAGTTACTACCTGTTTGCTTGATCCCTTCATAGAGGTGTCATAAAAGCTGCTGGAGTAGTTGAACAACTAATTTTGAAGTTTTGTGTTGTACTGTTTCTTGTAACATAGTTATTCAGGTCTCAATAACTATATTAATAAGTGATAAGTAATGGAGGAAATAATTAAGGAGAAAAAAATTTGCCCTAATACAAAACCAGATGGCATTTTAGTCTATTACCAGATTTCACCACAATTTGGAATCATACAGGTAATACCACAAACTCTGCCATGCAAAGTATGGGACAACAAAACCTAAACTGTGCATATTCCTCCATTCCAAAACTGCTTTGTAGCTATGCACCGTAAAGGAGTAGCTCTGTGAATTCCACTTGTACTGGTGATCCGAATGTCAGTCTCAGTCTGCTTAGTGTGTTAGGCTTTAACACATCAGTCTTGGACAGCTTACAAAAGTCTCAGTATTACTTCTGGCAGGAAAATATAATTTTATAACTGGATAGTTCTGTCAGATGAAATTATTTAATCAGAAACTACTCAAAGTGATTTCACATTTTCATTTCTGTCTCTCATCCCTGCCCACTCCATTTATCTAATGTCTTCTAGGGATTGATTAGCATTTCCCCTATCTCCATTTGACTGCAATGTGCCTATGATTGCCACTTAACTGGAAACTGATTCTGAATTACTCTTGAAAACAAGAATGTGTGCCCAGTGTGTTTACCTGATTAACAAATGATTAGAATGATGTGTTGTTCAATAAATACAGTGAAATGGTCCTCCTCAGTCTTATCAGACATTTCCGTGTTCTTCCCAGTAATGTGGCACCTACAAATTATATAAGACAGTACTAAAATGGCATGAAAAGCTACTTACTGATGAGAAATGGATTTTACTCACTGCAAAAAGGTGGCTCGTTGGTCTAGGGGTATGATTCTCACTTAAGGTGTGAAAGGCCCTGCATTCAAATCCCAGACAAGCCCTGGATTTTTAAGAGGGGGGTTGGTATAACAGTTAAGATATTTACCTAAAAGACACAAGGTGCAGGGTTTGAGTCTCACATGAGTTACTTGGCTAGGCTTAAAACGGCCCACAAGGGCAGTTAGCCTAGTACTAATATATGAACCTATGAACCTGTGAATGTGAGACAGACTGAATATGGAGCAATCCCATAGATAGGACCAAGAACAGCAGGCTTCATGTCCCTTCACAAGTTAAACCAAGCCCAGTAATCTCCTTTAACCTAATTATGAAGGCTGCAAAAGAAGAAATAACTAAATGTGTTTCTAAACATTCTGCATATCTCACATCTTTTTATTGTATTTTATTTTATATTAATTGTTTATTTACTTGGGTAGTAGACTGCTCCACAAGGGCCCATTTCAGTCCCATCTCAGGAGTACTATGTATTTAAGTGGCTTTCTCAGAGTTACAAAGAATGCAAACTGGATGCTGAGAGAATCAAACTCTGAACTACAGGACAAAGCTCTTCAGTACATCATATTATTATAGTAACAACTGATGACATCGGTGTAGTATATTGAAGATTTACCCACGGTTGGTGTGGTTTAATCATGAGGGCGAAGCCCAAGTGGTTAAATAAAGCCAACCATGGGTAATCCTTCAATATCAAAACAATGTTAAAACTGGCAAACACCTCGGTGAAACCAAAAACTATTTAATAGTGGCAATTCCAAAAGCTATAGTTAAACTATAGCTATAACAAAGCAGTCAAACCAGCTTCGGCATCCATATGCCTTCCTCAGTGAACACAGCACACAAGTATTTCATGGTATAAATACACATCACATTTATATAATTCATTAAAGTTGCTCAATGAGACCAGGTCTAAACCAAAGTGCTGGCCAGTTTTGAGATTGCTTTCAGTGTTGTGGGCCTTTGCACCAGCCGTACTTGCGGTTACTTTATGTGTACATTAATCCTTCAATATGCTACACCATGGAGTCAGTTATTGCTATTATACAATGACATTATTTAAGAAAAAAATACTTACTTTTCTTAAATAATGTCTACAATGTATACAATGACATTATTTAAGAAAAAAACTTGTTCTTAAATAACGTCTTTGTATAACGGCACTGTATTGCCCTTCCGTGTTTTTTCCTGTATCCTGGGGCTTTCCTGATGTACTGCATGTGCGTATGGGACTTGTACTGTGTAAAGGAAACAACAGATAAAGGAAGATCTCCATTCTTTTTTTTTTTAATTAGGAAAAAAGAAACCAGGTGACTTTTAATGTTCGGGAGAGATGGGACAGAGAAAATAAAAGGATAATCAGGTAAGTTTCTTTAGTTTTGCATAACGTACCTGATTATCCTTTTATTTTTCTCTGTGCCATCTCCCTCGTTCATTTGAGGTCTTAGGTTTTGTAAATTTATTTTAAAAAAAAAAAAAAAAGTAACATCTTATCGGATATACTTATGGGAAAAAGTCTGAGCAAACAGACCTTTTTCCATTGGTATATTCTTGGATTTACAACGGGCACGCTGGCTGGGCTGACCAATCAGTGTGCTCCTTTTTGAATATTAATGGCCAGTCATTGTATAATAATGTTTAACTTTGATTGCCACACAGTTAAGTCAAATAAGGAGAAACACAGGAAGAACTTCATTATTTTACATTTCAGCCTATATGTCTAACTTAATTTGAGAGTTTGAACAAGATCATCTAATTTACTGTTTCTAGTAGGTGCACCCACTATTCCTACAAAATAAATTAAAAGCTAAATGAGAATGATCTCTCATACAACTTCAGTTATCCCATTCCTAAAGTATCTGCATTAACTGGAATTATCCTGGCAAGACATCCATGTGAGCTAGCCCTGCCCCATGACGTTTATTGGCAGAATGGCTGTATGAAGTGATCAGAACTTTGATTTTTTAACAAAATGTTCTAGTAGCTGACTGTAACATGTAACATTAAGATGTTTCTTGTGCACTTGTTGAGTTCTACATGTCAGCATGATCCCGCCTTCCCAGTTAACAGGTAACAGCCATCAATGAAAATGCAACAGGAAAAAATCAGGTAAGGGAATGAATGCACATTATGCCCGGAAAGGTCAGAGTCATTGTGACATTTTATCTGTAAAATGGGACAATTATAACTAGTTCAGAGTACATATAACACTATTGTGTGAAACTGAAGAGGAGAAAGTGAAAATACAATTGTAAAAAAAAGAGTAGTAAGATGGAGGGAAAGAAGAAAGAAGGCTATGAAAATAAAATTCATAAAGCTAAAGCTTCTAACTACTGAAAACAAACAGTATAATAAAGAGGCTGAGACTGCTTGCAGTTTTAGTTAATTGTTTAATAAAATTTTTAATACTGTTTTTTTGCAATACAGTAAACCATTTTGCTGAAATAAAAGCTAATCTTAAAAGTTCGATTTCCTGGTATACCTTTTCGAACTTTGTCAGAAAGAGTGGCATGTGGCACTACGGATATTATTTTAGCAGCCAATCACTTTGATGTTAAAAGTTTAAGAACCATTTGAGAATATGCTGTGAACACTGAAAACTCTATGTTAATATCAGCTATGCACTCCTTAGAAGAGCAAATAAATGCAAAAAAGAAAATATATAGATAATATAAAAACTTTTAGTTACTTCACTGCATGTACCTTGGATAGAAGAGAGATAAGGATACTGATTCCCTCATTGGCTAATGTTTAGGAATTGATACTCTGACCAGCATGGTCTTGATTTGACTCTCACTGAGGGAGGATTTGGTACATTTCAAGGCACAGACAATAAATAGACTGCAGGGAATAGCAGGTACTCCCTGGATCTCCAAGACTACATTGTCACAAAGATGGCTGTAACCTGAGGAATGGACTGCCAGACGTGGTGGTGATGAAGGATTCCACAGAGATATTCAAGAGAGCATGGAGTAGTTAGAGAAAATAGGAGTGGAAGAGAGGGACTGCAGGCAGGTTGAATGTTAAGTTCAATAAAATATCAGCCTAGGTGGGTCGACTGACATCTTCTGCCATTAAACAAATGTAGTGGGACTGCCTTTGTTAATACTAATGGAAAAGAGAGCATTAGGGGAATTAATGGTACTTGCGTATTATTGCAAACACATTTTTGCGGTTGCAAAATTCGCATACTAGAAAGGAAATGAGTGCAGGAAACACTACAAAGTGTTCTGGTAACTCGTTACTGCTAAGGAATACGTTTGGATTACCTTAACGATGACAAATAACTGAACAATTGCGCTTCTTGTTTTGCATGCATTACACATGCACATTTGAATTGACATGGCTGCTGTCTTACTAGTGAAAGAATGTTTGCACTGTGAGGAAAGAATCCTGAGAATAAAAAGACAGACATAGGAATCATGCTTTTGGTAAACTATTTATTTCTGACAAGTTGTGAGCATGACTGAAAATATCCCCTTCAATGTCAAAGTTGCAGTAACTGATGCTTTTCTAAAGGGGAGGGTGGATTATGTGACCAGCTTATTCTGGTGTTGGTATGCAATCTCTCGAGCGTGAATACACTTTATGAAACCCACACAGACCAAAGAGACATGCACTGTTTTAAGAGTGTTAACCTGCGCAAGTAACAGGTATTTTGTTCCTCCACACTCATGATGAGGGTGGCATTTTTTTCAAAGTCCTTTTAAACCAGCGTTTATGAAAATGTCAGAGGTGCATGTAGGTCGTTGTTTTTCTCTCTTAGGCATTAAGAAGTGTCAGAAGCAGCAGTCACCATCGTGAGCGCTGTATTCATTGCCTGACGTCAGTAAAACACGCTACCCACTTCCTTTTTTCATTCTTATTCCTCTTCCAAGCCCATCACCAATATCCCAGAAGATTTCTTAACAGTTTTGCTGACCCTTTTAAACTTAACAGAGATTATTTGAGTGAAACAAGAGCAATAATCGCAACTGCAAAAATGTGGTTGCGATAATAGTACCGAATTTTTAAGCAGGCAATAATACCCAACAGGGTGGGAGTTATTGGGAAAATAATGAAACAACCAGGGGTGATACGAGGCCCAGTGTCACAGATGGTGGACCTCTGCACCACTAATAGGTCCACCCATCCCGGAGGGCATTATTGTGCTTAGAAAATGGGCTACTTGTTACATTGGTTTGTAATTGTTTTATTAGTAGTATACACATTTTTTTATATTTTTGACGTAAAATAGTTCCTCTGCCTAATGTTTAATAGATGCTGTAGCATATGTAATTGTTGCTTGAGGATGCATTTTGCATCCAAAATATACAAACATGCATTATGTAAGTATTTAAATTTTACAGACACACACACACACACACACACACACACTTACCCAGCAACTGCTGCTACATTCTTATAAAAAAAAAAGACACATACTGTGCAAAGCAGTGTAACTGTCCTCCATACTCTTAGCTGTTTCTCATTTTGTGGAATGTCCCTGATTTGTGTCATACCTTTGTACTGCCCCTTTAAAATTTATGCCGTTAGTCAATACATCCATCCTCTATTGTTTAATGCTTCTTTGCGCTGAGAAAAGTATGTTGATGCAGAACCTGTAGTTCTGTTCTTTTTTAAGCGAATTAGGGAATATTTTAAAATGGGTCATTGATCTCTCTCTCTCTTTCTCATGCACACAGACACACACGCATTCCAACTCTCAGTCACACTTCCACTTGCATTCATTTGTACATATGAAACTGCATCACTTTTGTGTCATTTTCCCTTGCTTGCTAAATGCTGCTTTTTACGGGAAGGGATGGAAAATAAAATGGCAAGTACATGTATCTTCCACTTATAATGAATATAAACAATTTGGTGGCATTTTTTCTTCTGGCCCTTGCATATTAATCTCTTGTTCTCCACTAGGGCATACTATGTGCAAACCCTTCCACCTCATTTTGTAAGTTATGTTATTAAAGATGCAAGAATAAAAGGAACACAGCAGGGAAATGTAAGGTTTACATGTAAATCAGGTTGCAGTTAAGTGGTTTAATAGGCTTTCATATATCTCATTTATTCATTGAGGTTACAGCTGAATGAGGTGAACTACCTGATGGGTTGCCAACTGGCTCACAAACTGGACACATACTATCAATTTAGGTAACTCCATATCAACCACTAGACCTGTCACCAGCGGAGTGCCACAGGGATCAGTGTTGGGCCACCTACTGTTTGGTATATACTTCTCAGAAGTTCAGGTCAAAACTAAGGGGTTGTGGCTGACCAAGTTTGCGGATGACTGCAAACTGGGTGCAATTACTGAATCCCCAAACGATGTCAATATACACCAAGAGGGTCTTACGCAGACCAATGACTGGTATCTTAGTCACAGTCTCAAACTGAAAACAAAGAAATGCATCATTATTCCCTTTGGCACAAACACTATCCCTTCACACTATCAAATCAACAACAATATTCTAAGTACTCACAAAGTGGTACGAGATCTGGAATCACAAGTTGACTGTCACCTTAACTTTGACCATCATGTGTCTACTGTAGTAAGGAAGGCTTTCTATGTAGCACACTTGATTAGTAAACGCATCATCTCGAGAGCAAGAGAGGTTATAACCCCTCTATACTCGTTACTAATCCAGCCCATAATTGAGTATAACACCCTGTTCAGCATGTACCGTACAAAGCACCTGCAGCAATTGGAGAGACGTCAGAGGTTTCTAACAAAGAAGATCAATGGACTACAGCTCATGCCTTACACAGACCGACTAAAATCCCTGTCACAATACTCTGTATCATATAGACTTCTTAGGGGAGACTTATGACTGCCTTACAGAGCAATTTTAAACCCAAACCTAATGAACTTGCTGCATATCCGTAAATAAAACAGGACTTGGGCTACCCATTCCAGGGACCTAAATATGGCCTCCGACTTAAATAAGACATGCTGGAGGAACAGATTTGTCTCCCAGCAACTGCCACATCTTTGGAATAGGCTACCAATTCACATGAAACAGAGCACTTCTATAACACGGTTCAAGAGGAACCTGGATGAGTGGATAGGCCACCATTAATTCTTACCGAGGATAGTGCCCACAACCATCCTGGATATGGGCAGTCATTACTAAATGCAATCTTGGGTACTGACTAGCGTTTCTATGCTATTACATTGTTATGAAATGGCTAGGCTTGAAATGACCTCCAGGTCGATAGCCAACTAAACTCCTATGATTCTATGATAATGTGCAAAGTAAACATCAATCAGTAGTATACCTGGGTAAGTTTAGCATGCTGTACCTCTCATCTGTCCAGAATTTTGCAGAATGTCCCCGATTTTGTTTTATATTTTTGCCCTGTCCTCAGTAACATTTTGGATTTTATGACAAATCACTGAAGATTACAATGAGTCAATGTCAGACATTAGTTTCATACACCTTATTGTCCAGAAAATGAAAGTTGATGGAAAATCAGTTGTCCTATTAACTTTTTAAGTCAATTCAAGTAATATTTAAAGCAGATCCCTGACTTTGGGCCTTGTCCCAAATTCTTGAACAAAGAAGTTGGGAAGCAAGATAGTGCCTATGCAACTAATATCAAGAGGAATGAAACATAGCCGTAAGAACATGCAAGCTGCAAGAGAGGTGTAGTAAGATTCAGACAGTATTTCTGTTACTTTCCGGAAATATAGCAAACAAGTATGTAAACAGGGTCTTATGGCACTGCAACATTTTTAGGCAACTGGCAAAGGAATTAAAAATTACTGAATATAACAAATGTAATGAGAGCCAGGAAATATACAGATATGCAGATGTATCCTTTGTAGGTCTAAAAAATACAGGGCACATTTTATCTGTTGTATATTTGACAAATTTATCCTACCTTAAACTTCTACTTGTTAAGATTTATTTGATTATTATAAAGTAAACTATTCTAACAAAAATGCAGTACACATAATTGTGAAGAAACACTGACATAATAAGTAATCAAGTCCCCCAGAAGTGCTTAAAATGTAATCATTGCAATTATTTGCAGTGTTAGCACATCTCCAAAATGTTTGCATTTACCACAATACAATGACATGAATAGTGCTAATAAAGGAGTCACCCCCAGCAAATGACTGCTGCATTAATTAGATTCTTGAAGGAGGGAAAAGTCTAAGCAAACAGCAATGCTGCCATTTTAACAGCTGTTCAGAATCAGTAAGATCATAGGTTGCAGCAACTGTTTGTATAAGTCAACAGTCCTGTCTTCAAGGTTAGGAAATGGGATCACGACTGAAGTAAACTGGTAACTATTATGGTCAAAACTGTCTTTTTAATTTATACACTTCATCACACAAATATCTGCAAGAGAAACAGCTGCAGAAAGAGAACTCCCCCAAACCTCAAGTCTTCAGCACCTATGAAGAATAAAAGGCATCAATAAATGTTAAGTTACATTTTGTTTATACAGTGTTTAAAGAGGTGCTTCTCTTATTCTCACCTTTTTTCTGGTTTTAGTATGGAGGCTGGGAATGTATTTTTGAAGTCTGTTTTTTCTGAAGGGGTATGATGTTATATGAACTTTGATATGACAAACATAGAAAAGCAAGGTTTCAGTATGATTTAAAATCAAATTTTCCATCCTGAAACATAAGTGAGTGTCATGTGCTATATAAAGGCAGTCACGGCAAACATACTGAAGGGTCAGAAGCAAATCGGTATGTGGCAAGCAAAGTCACATAATAGGACAATATAAAGTAAGCAGGTGATCTTGTCTAACTATAACGAATTTGATCATATACACTTCTCCACTTTTTGTCCATCTGCATAATAACCAAATACCTGAGCAATGCCAGACAACTCAGCTGCACAAGGTAACACAGGTCACAGAACACTGTACTCTTCATCTCCCTCTGTGATATGAGATTTCCCATTGGTATGACCAGTTAAGCACAGTACATTTTGGGTAAAATAGTCTGCACGAATGTTTGTGTTAAATACTACCTGCCATCATATCACGGACATACTGAACATGAACATGGAAAACATCCTTACCCACTCAACATTTGACAAATCTGGGGCACATGGCCGTAATAAAGAACACTCCTGCTATCACACAGCTGGTGGACATAGTGCAGGTCAGGAAGCAGACAAATGTTAGTTTCATACTAGTAAGAACGAAAAACACTGCCACAGAACCTTGCTCCAGCAAAACAAACTTCTCCGTACTCAGTGGTAAAAGCTGAACGCAAATTTTATTATTAAGCGTTTTCGCCTTGCTAAACTAGCTTGGCTTCTTCAGAGATCAAATAACAATAAGCAATCAAACAAGCTTAAATACTCTAAGGAAATGATGTCACTAAAAAAAACATTTTTTAAAAGGGAACACATTTTTTAAAAACGTTTCAACATATATCAAATGTTATTATTATTGGTGCAAAACAATAAATCCTAAACAGTACTATTAATCAATACTAGTTGTATTGTTTATTTTTCTGATGATTTTTAAAGTAATGTAGAATATTTATATATTTTTTTTGGTGTGTATAGAGATAGAATTAACTAGTATTGATTAATAGTACTGTTTAGGATTTATTGTTTTGCACCAATAATAATAACATTTGATATATGTTGAAACGTTTTTAAAAAATGTGTTCCCTTTTAAAAAATGGTTTTTTTAGTGACATAATTTCCTTAGAGTATTTAAGCTTGTTTGATTGCTTATTGTTATTTGATCTCTGAAGAAGCCAAGCTAGTTTAGCAAGGCGAAAACGCTTAATAATAAAATTTGCGTTCAGCTTTTACCACTGAGTACGGAGAAGTTTGTTTTGCTGGAGCAAGGTTCTGTGGCAGTGTTTTTCATTCTTACAAGTTTGTCTTTTTTACGTTTTACACCAGTTTCATACTAGTCACAAGTCTCAGTACAAATGAATACAGCTGCAATTGTTGTACAGGCCCTGGAAGTCATATCTTATGAGGCTAGTTCCACAGACAAGTTGTCAGTCTGTCATGGTGCCTTTGATTTTACAGTAAGTGACATTCAGAGACACCACTTACTTCTCTCTGTGACTAGAAGATGCCAATAAAAACAGCTATCCTTTGGTAACAGGTCCACACAGTGTAAATTCTCATTCTTATCTCTGCCATAGTCTCAAAAGTACTGGCAGGTCATTATGGCCTTGACATGGTCTTGTTTAGACAGTGACAACATATAGCTTCTACATCAATGTACTGTGTAACTCGGCCTGATATGCTACTGCAAACAGACTATGTACTCATGCTGTCTTCTAAATACACACTGCTTGTAGAACTATCCCCCAGCCTCAGTTTCACACCCATCATAAGACACGGTACACACTGCTTTAATGCCTTCTCTGTCATCAGACCTGCTCCTAGAAACTTTCCCTTTTTCCAGCCAGCCATTTACATATTAGTCAGACTCCAGCTCTTTCAGTCTAAGATATCGGTTTTTGCACTCACTGTTTCCACTGGTATGTCAAGTGTATTTTTGTGTTTTGCTAAATAAAACTTGCTTCAAAAATGCAGTTAGGCATGAAAACATTAATGAGGGTGAATAACTGAAAAACGTTTATTCAGAAAATGCTGATGGAAGAGCTTCAGAGCCCAACAAGCACAATTAAGTAGATAACTGACAAATGTATACTTTATTCACATAAAGCAGTCAAAACTACTAAACAGAGACAGAAGAAGAGATAAATACTAGTGACAATGAACAGAAATAATGTTTGAGAGAGAGTAATAGTGTACAAAGGGGCAAAGAAAGAAAATGTTACAAATAATCTCAGGCCCTCAAGCCTTTGCTATGATTTAGAAATGTACTGCATGGGTTTACAGTGGACCATGGTAGAGTATCTAAATTCAGAAACTATGTCACACCATTTAATATTACTGAGGACAACAAACTGAAAGTTTGTTTTTCTTTACATGCAGGAGATAATGTTTATGATGTACTGTATACTAAACATTGTCAAAAGAAATCATTTTGCTAAAGGGTGTAAAATTAAAGAAATTTACCATTAAAAAGAACAGAGGTTGTAGACCCACATCTTGACAATGAAAATGAGATGTTGTGGTTAAAATGAGTATTAAGAATAAGCGCAGAGTTAAAAGTATACCAGAAAGTAGAACAGAAAATACTTGCCAAATGGGTTCATTTAGAAGTCAGGGCAGAAACATCTCTTAATTAAAAATAAAAAAATAGTGTTAAACTAGACATGTCAGCAGAATGTAATGTAGCATTTGTTTAGATGTTTGAAATACTGAATTTAAAAGACAGTAAACTGAAGCCAGCAATGAAACAAAATGGGTCAGAAAATGTTTCTTTGTGAATATAAGAATATTTTCTAGACTGAGTTCTAGCTAGCATGAGAGTCCGTTTCGGCCGTCGGTTCTGAAATGGCCGACGACAGGGGCTGCAAAAGTGCCTCACTGACGAAGGCCAAACCTGAAGCTGGCTCCAGTTGTGCGCTATCATCAGATTTGGACCTTGGAGGCCTGTCTTTATCCTTGCGACGTTTGTGAACTCCGGTAGCCAGAACCTTATCCGACGACATTTTGTAATTAAAGCGCCTACCGAAGTAATGAAAAGCAAAATCGTACCTTCGCTTAATTGTACGTTAATTAAATCTAGCACAAAACCGACAACTAGCTACGTCGTGGTCAGGGCCCAAGCAAGGAATACAGTAAGAATGAAAATCCTTATGAGGTATTTGCTTCCCACATGAAATACAATTATTAACTTTTTCTGACATCGGAGTGGAGCAAGAAAAAAGTTTCCCCAATGGGGTACTTAGCTTTGAGTGGAGAGGTTTGAGTGGAGAAGAAAGTCTTCGGACCGAAGTATATCAGTGAAATTCGTCAGGAGTCAGCCGACAGGCACTTGCGAACTGCTATCACTGCGCGGCAAGAAAGACTGAAGAAGATGGCGTCGGCTGTCAGCTTTATACTCCTGGCGCTCTGACGTCAGGGAGCATGGTTGAACAGCCGACGCCAGACCCAGACTTTGGTATTCTGGCCGACCGAGGGCTGCCTGCCGGCAGGGGAGAACCCTACAGTCATGACTGCAACAGTGAAACATGATGAACATCTGAGTAAATGTCAAGAAAATCCTACTAGGACAGGTGAACTTCATTTGGGGTTAATCAGAGTCTCTTTATTTGATGGCAGGTGTGTACCCAAGAAGACTGAATGTTGTAATTAAATCAAAAGGGGCTTCAACAAAGTAGTACTTTAAGGGTGTGCACACTTATGCAACCAGCTTATTGTACTTTTTTTATTTTTTATATTATTTCTCCTAACAGATTTGTTTGTTTTTCAATTGAATTGTTCAGGATTATAGGTCGCATTAAAGGTGGGAAAAGTTTTGAAATGATTTATTGTGGTCTCATTTTTTTATATCACAAAAACCTGGCATTTTAACAGGGGTGTGTACACTTTTTATATTCACTGTATGCAGTATGTTATAAGACACAGATTCTTGTACAAATGTGTTGTGGAATTAAAAACAATGTCTGCACTAGGGCTAGAACATGGTAAAAAAGCATGTCAGAGCCCTGTGCAATTCATTAAAGTCCATGTATGCACTATGTATGGAAAGGGTCTATATCACGTAGTCGAAATTCTGTAAGTTCGAACACCATATCTTCGAACCTATATGTTTGAACTTACAGAATTTCGAACACATAAAAAAAACAAAAGAAAAGAAAATACGGGTCTATATCATGTAGTCGAAGTATGACAACTTTGAACATTATATGGTCGAGACCATATGCTCGAAGTTGTCATACTTAGAATACAAAAAAAAAAAAAAACAGGAACAACTTCCTGACAGTTGTAAGCAGGGGGGCAAGCCCCCCTGCACCCCCACACCCCACTCTTTAAATATACCAACTACGAGACCGCGCTACAGTGCAGTAAAGGAATTTTCGAAGTTGGTATATTTAAAGAGCGGGGGGTGTGGGGGGTGCAGAGGAGCTTGCCCCCCCTGCTTACAACTGTCAGGAAGTTGTACCTGTTTTTTTTTTTTTTTTTTTGGTGTTCTAAGTATGACAACTTTGAACATATGGTCTCGACCATATAACGTTCAAAGTTGTCATACTTCGACTACGTGATATAGACCCTATGCAAATTATTCCCTCTTGTATTTTCCACAGTTCATAAATGCATGCATTGTGGAGTGCGGTCTGTATACTGTAGTCACACAACCGTAGTTTGTGTAAACGTGGTGGTTTTGCTTAGCATAACAGCTAAACAATTAAATCACTCTTATCATACATGAAAACACTAAAACATCATGTGTAATTTAAGGGATGTATTGATACATTTCATAACCTCCTACAGTTGCACACAAACACTGTAGCCAAAATAAACACAATTCTCTCCCTGCAAAATGACATTGACACTCTCCCATAAATGGCAGTACAAACAGCACGGAATGTCTTCATTATCATAATATGCAAAACAACATTGCCCTGAAGGTTGGGCCAGGGTAACCATTCTTTTTTTATGAATGAACCCTGGCCAGGTTTGAACAGTAGCAGCAGCTGAGGCACAATGGAGTGCAGCCATCATGCAACACTGTCCCCACTGCTCTTCTGGAAGATCTGGACAAAGTAAAAGCATTTGGGTAAGAGGAGGCTCAGGCTAGTATAGTGCAACTTGGATAAACACAATGATTATGTCCTGCTGGCCAAAGTTGTTGATAAACCTGAAATATTTAAGTCAGTATGTAATACTACATGGATAAAACATACATTTCCTAGAGTCATCACTGAAAAGTGCAAGGTTACCAGCGTGTCAAACAGTGTTCCTTCATGACTGCCCATTAACACTTTGTTGACTAACAGAATAGTGTGGTTAGCTAAGTGAGTTGTGTTACTGTGTCGAATTTGTTTGCATCTTAGTCTAATTTTACTACTGTTTGTATCAGCAGGACAAGTGTTTTGTGTCACTAGGTACTTGCAGATATGTCATGACCTTCACTGGGTGTGTGGTCCATTTCAACAGCACCTATACTGTGAGCCAATCACTTAGTGGCCTGTCTACATTACACTTTATTTCAATGTATTACAGTACACACATACTGTGTATAATAAACACAGTGCAATTTTGTGGGGGACAACCATCTAAGATGGTGTGAGTATGTTTGGAACTCAGACTGAGTATTCTGTTAAAGCTCCCTTTCACTACCATTGCAGATTAAAATAATTGTCAGTTTAATAGTTTAAAGTCTGTTTACATAGTTCTTCTCTTTATGTCTGCAGTATTGCTTTTGCTGGTTGGTCTTTCACAGCTCAAGGCCCAACTAAATGGCAGAGGCTACTGGAGTGGATGGCCTGGCTACCAACAACTGTTGGAGCTGACGGAGAAACTGGATAAGTTACCAGAGCTGATTGTCCATGTTCTGCTGATGCTACTAATATTAAAACCAAGCATACAGAGATTCATACATTCAACTAGGCTAACAACCACAAAAGCATTTTTTAGCCTAGCCATGCATCACAAATCTCTGACAAGTTCTTATACCCTTGATAACTGTACGCAGGGGCCTGTGATAAGAAACATTTACAAGCAATGTCCTAGGAAATTAACCATTTACAGGCTGACTGTGTTGATTGGAGACATAGGGGCCAACGTAGGGATGAATTTCCAGCTTTTCAGTCAATTGTCCAAGTTACATTTGAATTGGGTTAGGGAGGAACTCTGTTTCATATGGATAGGGGGCCTATTCCAGAGGAGAAGTAGTTTCTGGTATACATATCTGTCTCTCCAGCAGGTCCTATTTATATCACAGGCAAAGTTCAAGTCTTTAGAACAGGTAATTCTGGTGCTGTTTGTTTTGCAGATATGCAGGCGGTCCATTAAAGTGGGGTCTGACGATGTCTTGTATGCCAGGCATAGATCTTACCAGGCATAGATCTCCCCTCAACAGCCTGTAGGAGACAGAATACAGGGATAGGGCCTTGAGGTGGTCTGCACAGGACCTGTTACTTACGCCCTGTATCCTTTAGTGAGGAAGGCATGTGACTGTGGAGAACATTATGAAACTTTTCCCTATTTCTTAACTACACCAAGGAACTCTTTAGTTAAGTGAGTCAGTTTCACAGTAGGGAAATCTAGAATGAAGATATCAATCTCTTAAATTTAAGAAGCAGCTCATTTAGAGAGCAAGATTTAATCCTCCACACTACCTTCCAGATAAAACAATAAGCTTGTCTGGGATTTGAACAAAGGACCTCTTACACCCAAAGTGAGAATCATACTTGGTCAAGGTGGATGGCATGCACTGTCTTACCCTCATCCATGGCCTTGGAAATCCACTGAAATTGCCTGACCAGGAATCGAATCTGGGCCATGACAGTGACAGCACCAAATCCTAAGCACTTGACCACCAGAGACCCCTTAAAACAGTAAATAAGTGCCCTTGAGTTGAAATCAACCATGGGTAGACCTAATTGAACTCTTGTGGCATATATTATGGAAGTAGATTGTCAAGTCTTTCTGCTGTCCAGTAGATATCGCTGCTGTCCAGTTGTGCCCCAACCAGGTTTTGAAACCGGGTTCACAAGTTAGTAATTTTGTGCCTTAACCTCTGTGTTATCAAGCTTCAACCAGTCTTAATGGTGAAAAGCATCTTTATTTATTTATTTAACATTTGTTTACCGGGAAAAGTCCTACTAGACACAGGTCCTTTTTCAGCAGAGGCCCGGGGAGAAAAGCTCCATGAGTAACAGTAAATTTTAATGCATGAATTACAATAATCAATAAAGTATAAAGTAAACAAAATGTAGAATACATAAGAAAATACAAATCTGTTACATCATGACAACAAATCCTAGGCTTTGAACTTCGCTAGTACTATTTGTACAGTATGACTTATGTCAAGATCTAAGGTTAAGACAGGCCGGTAGGAATAAAAGGTTAAACACAGAGGAAGAAGTTGGATATGGTTGGGGTATACTGTGATGTATCAGAGCATTTACGAGGGGTTAGTAAAGGAACACAGCCAATTATTTTTTAGATAAGCTTTATGTGATGGCTTAAAGTAGTTAGTGAACGAGACTGAGAGAATGGAGTTAGGAAGAGAGTTCCATGGAAATAAAGATTCTCCTGCAGTGATGCTGGCCTTGGAGACGGTGAGTAAGTTTTTATTGTTAGAGCGAAGTGGTCTGCTGGAACTGTCAGGAAGGATAAGATTTTGTAGTGCAGAGATTCTGGTTGGTTGTGTTACAATTTTGTGAGTTAGAGAGAGTTGATTGTAAAGAATAACTTTGGGAAGTTCCAGCCAGTCTAGTATCCTTAAAGCTGCACAATGATGTGTTCTAGATGGGCAGTCAGATGCAAACTTAACTTTATTATAACACGCTTCTAGCTTAGATAGGTCAGTTTTCCTAACATTAGTTAAAATTGGAGAGGCACAGAGCAGATGGGTTTGTGCTAATGTAATTTTGGCCATTTTGGTCAGGAACCTTTTGTGCCTATGTAGACATCCAAGTTTCTTATGGACTTTTTATTGTTAGGGAGACATGTAAGTCAAATTTTAGGTTATTGTCTATTTCCACTCCAAGAAGCTTTGTATGGGTTGCCGGGGAGATGACAGTATTGTGTTTGGCTATTATGTTAAATGGTGGGCATGAGATAGATATCTTGTTAGATTGGAAGAGTAATAATTTAGTTTTGTTTGGGTTCAGGATTAGATGGGAATTGGCAAATCATGTTTCAATAGAAGTGAAAGATTCCTGTGTTTGAGAATGAAGAGTTGATAGAGAAGTGGCAGCACAGATAAGTGTTGAATCATCTACATACTGTATTATAGAACCATGTGGAGTACCTGTGTGTAGATTATTAGTAAAGAGGGACAAAAGGAGAGGAGAGGGACAAAATGAGAGGAGAGGGCCCAAGATAGATCACTGGGGACACCAATGGATAAAGAAATAGGTCACCTTGTCATAGAACAGATTGTTGACGGCCAGATATATAGTTATTAAACCAAGCTATGGCAGATGGTGAGAAGGACAGTTAGTACATCTATTAGTTTGGAATGGGAGACCATAATATCAAAGGCTTTTGATAGGTCTAGAAAGATGGCAGATACAAAGTTGTTGTTATTCCTGTGATGGTTTACGGTATTAATGAAGGATAAGAGAGCAGTAGTGGTACTATGCAATGGGTAAAAACCATGCTGAGTGTTTGAGAGAAGGTTATTTGTTAGTAAGAATTTCATGACCTGGAGATAAATACATTTTTCGAGTACCTTGGAAAGAGTTTGTCAGTTGTGTGGAAGGTCCCCACTTTATGAAGTGGGATTACATGGAAGATTTTCCACAGTTGAGGAACCTTGTTTTTGAGAATGGATCTATTTATAAGTATTGATACTGGGAAGGCTATAGATTCAGCTGCAATTTTGAGGTATTCACTGGGTAAGTTATCTATGGCAAGTGTAGTAGGTTTTAGTTTCTGGAGTAGTTTTTTTATACTGGCTGTAGGAACTGGGGAGAAAGAGAATGCGGCATTTCTAGCTGTAGATTTGGGTGGCTCATTAAGTTGATTCTTGATTAAAAAAAATAATAATAAGTGAAGTTTTATATTTAAAATATATTTTGATCCAAACACATTAAGGGCTTACATAACAGTGGAAGCCTGAGTTATTGTGAAAGACTAAGAGCACTTGGTCTTGTGCAGAACCCTTTGCAGTGGTCTGGGAGGTGATCTTGCTCAGACGCATTGGGCATATGGGGATAGCTGATTCTAGGGGTGTTTGGGGTTGCCAGGAAGAGCTAGAGAGTCATCGGATTTCCTTCATGGAAATATCTGTGGGAATGGAAGGTGTGTTGAGTGGTTCACTGGCAGAGTGGCCACTGCATGGAACAGGTTGGTAAAATGGAAAAGGACAAATATTGGTTTAGATATTTTAAGAACAACCAGGAAACACACCACATGAACTAGTGAATGGTATTCTGGCAAAACTGGATGGGTAGTGTTGACCGTGAAGTACTGATATGTGTGTATGTAAGGATGGAAATAAACTTACAGCAAATAAGAAACTAGAAGGGTCTCATAATTTAAAGTCTATGGACTGTATATACATGCTTGGAAGGAGCTAATAATAAGAATAAGCAATACAGCTTCTGGTCTCTCAAATAACTAAGCAACAGCCAAAAAAAAAAAAAAACACACACACACACACAATAGTTATGTAATGTATGATTTTAGTAAATCTAGACATAAAATATATAATCGTCATATAAAATGAAGCAGTCTGCTGAATTTAGATATTAAAGACAGGATTTAATAACACAGGCTTATGTATAATAACACTACTGTCTTAACTTGTCATAAATGACATATACAATATTGAACATCAAGGGGAAGCCTAATGATTTTCTTATATAAGTAAATATGCATAAGTCACGCAATTCCTTTAACTTGAATTGTAGTTTTTGTAACCCATCTTAACCATATATAATACTTAAGCGGTTACAAAGGTAACTAATGTTTATACATGACATTAAACTGACAGAGTTGTTCAAGAGAAACAATAGAAGCCTGAACTTGAAATGACACAGAATGTAACAATCATATTCTGAACAAAAAGCATTATATTGACAATAGACAGTTTAATAACATGTGCTTGTGTATAACACTATTGTTTTAACTTGTCAAAAATGGCATACACTGTATTGAACAACAAAGGGGAAGCATGATGATTTTCTCATATAAGTAAATATACATAACAAGTCATATAATTGCTTTAACTTAAATTGTTGTTTTGTAACCCATCTTGACCATACATAATACTTAAGCTGTTACCAAGGTAACTAATGTTTTATACATGACATCAAACTGACAAATGTTATTCAAGGGAAACAACAGAAGCCTAAACTAGGAATGTAACAGAATGTAACAATCACATTCTGAACAAATAGTATTGCATTGACAATAATCACTCAGTTTAACCTTTGCTAATTATACAAAATATAATGTTACCATTTAAATCTAAAAACTTTCAGTATATGCCATAAAATGGCAATTTATGAATATGGAAAGGGAACTTGTAATCATTAATTACAATAAGTGAATTTGTTGTTTTTAACCTCTAATTTCACTCATTTTATAATAAGAAATGACAGATATGAAAATCCTTATGTGTAGGAAATGGGGAGAAGGGGGATGCACTGATAATTAAAATGCACTAACTTTCATCAATGTTCACATAAAATAAACTTGACGTTTTAAGTAAGTTAGCAACAAACAAAGTGATTACTTAAATGCTGGCAAACAATGAAATATAACTTTTGATATATTCAGTAAAACTACATTGTATTATAAACATTAGGTATAAATATTATTACCATCTATTTGTATTAAGTAATATGTTTTGAAAGACTTCATCAATAAGGATAAACATGTTAAATAACTGTGTGCTATAATCTTTTATTGAGGTTTCATATATGATACATCCTACTTTACTATGATTGAATTGCTTGTCATCTTTTCATGTAATATTAATTGCTTATACAATAAGTAGACATTCATATTGTATTAGAATTCTGTCTAATCTACAATAGTACTATATATGTTCAAAATAATATAAATATTGCTTATTCCTATTACAAATATTCTCCATATGATAATTCAATTTATGGAGCTCAGATGTTGTGGATTGTCAAGGTATGAGGTACAATCTGATGGATTTAGGTTTATCCATCAGATTAGGAATGATTTTCATTGCATGGCTAGTGCAGATCTTAGTTTTGTTAACATTTATTAAAGGACCACTACAGGCAAATGATGAAGAAAACATATATTTTTTATCTTGCCATGATTTACTACACCTCCCAAAGCTGCCTTCAGCAAAATAAGTACTCATTCCTAATTTTATTTTGTTTTTACTCTTGTCTGCCCTCATGGGGGCAGACATGGGGATTCCTTTGGAAAGCTAAATCTGTCCTGTAATGCAGACTGTGAGGACAAATAGCCCTACCATTTGTTGTCAGACTAGACTTCCATTCACTTACAATGGAACTCCTGAAAAAAACTGCCAAGTTTGAGCGTCTGCAGCTCATGTGTCATTGACTGGTATGCGCTGAGTTTTACAAATGTTGTTCCTACTGATGTACTACACATTCACTGAAAGAAACTTGCAAAAGTGTCAACAAATTACTGAGATAAAAAAGACTTTTCACAAGGAGCAGTTTTGCAAGTTTCAGTTCCTGGCCAGGTTACTCCTCCTATCTCCCCTCCTTCAGAGGGCTACAGTCTCACATTTCCAGCTTTGCTAGATTCAGTCAGCTTTGCATGACAATAGAAATAATAAAATAGCCTGGTGTGCCACTAAAACTGTTCCCTTGTATGTCTCTTCACTTCTGAATAGCAATTCCCAAGAATAAAAAAGCAAACTCATCAGTCCAGAGTTTAGGCTAGTCTATCCATTTTTTAAAATGTGCACAGTAAAATATTCAACTTGTAATGCATTTTGGCTGCAGACATGGTTATGTTTACATAGTTATTCTCTTATAGTATAACCTGAACTTATGGTATTTAATGGTAAATTTTACAATAATTCTCAGTTTCTTAACAATGACCTCCCAAGCCTCTGATGTGACCTAGTACTTTCTTACTATTGCTTTATGTAGTTTGTCTTAGTTGTATATTTGTAGTGCGTTTCTCATCCTCTCAGCAACAGACTCCTGGAGAAGCATATACTTGTATAGAAAGAGTACCAGCAGCTGTAGCAGTGATACCACACTCCAAAACAATGCACTCAAACATAATACTGACAAACACAGGGAATGTATATGTCTGAATCATGCAGTGATGAAATTGCTACGGACTTCACTGAGCAAAATTTTACTCTTAATTTCTCCATTTCATAATGCATAATATTCGCACCGCACTTACAAAGGCACATCTCCACCTTAAACAAACACAGCAACCCACACCCACACAACTGCTACGGTTTCTCCCTTCAGTTATTGCAAGTCAAGAACAACACTATTTATTAAGGATACCTACCAGACAAGTCTGCATAGCGCACTTGGTCTACCTGCATCATTGCAGCTCGGGCCCCCCCCCCCCCAGCAATTGCAACATTGCCAGATAAAACCACTGCTACGGTCCGGTTTATCCCTACCGTTATTGCAAGCCAAGAATAACACTTTTTAATAAAGATACCTACCAGACAAGTCTGCATAGCACACTTGGTCTACCTGCATCTTCGCAGCTCGCCCCCCCAGCAACACCAACATTGCCAGATAAAACCACTGCTATGGTCCGGTTTCCCCCTACCATTATTGCAAGCCAAGAATAACCCTTTTTAATAAGGATACCTACCAGACAAGTCTGCATAGGTGGCTGGATATTTACAGTTCTTGTTATTAGCAGATGTGGTCCTTAACAGTTATGTTTTAAACATTGTGACTGGCTATTTACATTTCCTTTTACAGCACATTTGTTACTTTTGCTAATTATTTTTTAAACATTGTTTTGGCCGGCATGCACACCTGCAAGGCCCCCCCAGGCAGCAATAGCTTTGTCTATTGCCACTGGATGTCATAACTTAACAATATACTTGCTGTATCTTGTCCCAAATAGATCTGCCTCCACACTGAATACTTGTCAAGTAAGGCAAGTACCATTTACTTGGTGTATTTTGTCCCCCAGATAGATTTACCTTCCTTTGTATTACTTGCACACCAAGGCCTTAAAGTAGTGTTTCTGCAACTAACTGCTTACACTCCTAATTTCCTGCTTTGACCTCTTCCTTGCTTACACTTACATTACAGCTGCAAGGCTTCCACTTCTTATGCCGATTACTTTCCTTTGCAGTCTTCTGTGAGGGGGCGGGCAAAATCTCTACCGGCTTTTTCTGGTTATACCTTCCCCCATTTTGTATCTCCCTCCTCTAACTTCCTTCTCCCCCATGCACATTAACTAGTCTATATTAGTGGGTCTCCTTGAGTGGCGTCCTTTTGAAAGTTATCTTTTGGCCTGCTTGTGGTGAGGAAGCTTCCCCAGACCTTTTTCAGTGTGACTGCATCAGTATAAGTAAATTAAACTAGTACAATACAGCCAAACAGACACATTTGGTGTAAACAGAAACAAGTGGAATGATACATTTGGTGTACAAAGAAAAGAAACAAGTAAGCCCATTGATATAATTGGAGTTAGTGTTAGCCCCGCTGCGCTCGGGCTCACTCCGCTCCCCTCTCTGCTTCCTATTTCCACCCGCCCCCACTAGTGCTACATTTCAACTGAACTTAGCCACGCCCATCATGCTAACCACTAATCACTGAATCTGCCCCACCCCTGTACCCATTTCCTTCTCTTCCACTATTCCATATCCTGTAAAGCACAGTCTTCCATCTAACTGCCTTACAATCACAAACAACACCTCTCATCATCCACCACACCCACCCCATCCCAAGCAGATCTCTCACTCATGACCAAACCATGCCCAAACTACCCAAACCCACATACATACACCTCTTACTATTGCTCCTAGGTGTACCCACACTCCCACTGCTAACGTCTATCACCAACCACCAAAAACAACTTAATTGTATCCATATACCAAGAAAAACTACTTCCACTGACATTATTACAACATACCCTTTTACTCAACTAGTCCCACATCACTACCAAACCTTCTTTATTCACCACTATGCACACTACCAAACCTTCTTTATTCACCACTATGCACACAGATCACAGCCATCACACTACCAGTCTCAAACAACTATAAAGAACTTTAAGACCCTAAACAAACTACTCAAACTCTATTTTTACCTCAGAACCTATTAGCTGTGGTGATATACACCCAGACCCAGGCCCAGAAAATCTAGGAGCCCCAACCCTAATGATACCCTACTCCACCGAGACAAATCCACACTCCTCATTTTAAATTTAAATGTTAGGTATACTAAAAGTCCACGACCTTCATGCACTACTCTCCTTTTATCAACCTGAGATAGTCATGCTAACAGAGACTTGGCTTAAACCAGGCAACCACAACAATGAAATCACTCCACCAGGTTACAATATAATTCGTAGTGATAGAATAGGTAAAAAAAAGGGGGGGGTGTTGCTGTAGTGTATAAATCTCACATCATCCCTGAGAAAGTAGACATAACAACCCTAGACCTCATAAAGTTGAACACACACTAACAAAACTAAAACTTAATGATAATAAACACATCAACATCATAGGGTGCTAAATCCCTCCAGGCAACAATATCCCAATTACAGAAAAACTCCTAGAATGGATATCTAACTGCCTCCCCCAGGAAAGCATAGTATTAGGAGACCTTAATACTGACTGGCTGTTCCATTCATAAGCCTCTCTCCCATATTAACCTACATGGCCTAACCCAACTCATCACTTCCCCCCACAAGAACAGACAATAGAACCAAACATCAATCCACTCTAATCTCAGCAGCAAACACCGGCAAACGACAAGGAATTGGTAATGAAGGTATACGCAGCTGGTTCAGCAATTTCTTTTATTAAACCACTTCACGAAATGAAACAAAGTTCTGATGAAGTCTGCAGTGAGCAGATGAAAGCGCTTAACAATAACTAGTAGATCTATGGATGTTAGTGTTCGTGCTTTTGTTTCATTTAGTGAAGTAGTTTAATAAAAGAAATTGCTGAACCAGCTGCATATACCTTCATTACCTATTCCTTGTCGTTTGCCGGTGTTTGCTGCTGAGATTCGTTTGTTACTCTATTTAGGATCAATCCACTCTAGATTGGATACTCGTATTCCACCCATCACTAATATCCCTAGCAGGGTGTCTACCAGACACCAAGTAGTTACCAAGTCACATTCTTACTCAGATCAAAATCACCACAACTGACCCAAATATCTACATGCCTAATTAGAAACAAAAAACACTTTAACTGCTTCAACTTTATAAAGGACCTAAAAATGTGCAACTGGGCCCCCCTTAAAAACCTACCTCTTGATGAAGCTGTACTATATTTCAATACTACCTTCTTAAACACCCTTAATCATCATGCCCCCTCCAGAACAACAAGAATTGAAACTAAATATGCCCCCTGGTTAGCCCCAGACACAAAATCCCTCCTCACCCTTAATCATCATGACCCCTCCAGAACAACAAGAATTGAAACTAAATATGCCCCCTGGTTAGCCCCAGACACAAAATCCCTCCTCAAAAAAGAAACAAGGCCTGGACCAACTACCTAAACACTAAACCCCAATTGAACAAACAAATATATGTTGAAATACATAACAAAGCCAAAAAACTCACCAAAACAGACAAAACATCTTGTTAGATTTTATGAATATTAGTCTGAAATTAATTATGTTGTAAATATGCTGAAAGAAAAGGCTTGCTTAAATGCAGAAACAAAGTTTAGTAATATGTGATCAGCAGTCATACTAAATTACCATGGCTTGGAAAAGGAATCTGCTGAATGGACATTCTTCCCTTACAGACTCAAAACAGGATGTATGCAAGAGCAAAAATACAAAATCTGCTTTTAAAGAATGGACATTTTTCCCTTACAGACTCAGAAACAGGATGTATGCAAGAACAAAAATGCAAAATCTGCTTTTAAAGAACACTGACATGCTTTTCTGCATATATAAAAGATGGACACAATATCTTTCCTAAAACAACAGGATATGTTTATGACACTGTGACAATGTGTTTTCTCAAAAATATGTTTTTCTGCATAAAAAACAGGATATGCTTATCAGCATTGGTACAAGAACATATGTTCCTATACACAGATCCAAATAGAATACAGAACAATGTGTTTTCTCAAAAATATGTTTTTCTACATGGACATCAGGACACTGTTACAGGATATTCACACTGTCAGAAAAGCTGGTCTCTTACAAGACATTGTTAAACAAGGAAGCTTAGTACTGTTTCTACAGGATAAGCAATTCTCCAAAATAGAATACAGAACAATGTGTTTCCTCAAAAATATGTTTATGCATGACTAAAATGTGTATATAAAGAGCTGTATAAATCCAGCTATGTTAGAGGTATGGTAGGGACACAAGTCCTAAGGTAAATGTTATATCTCTCACATCATCTGTACTATATGAGAAGTAAAGTTGGAACAGTACTTTTAAGCTGTAACGTTTGTCCAGTTTGGTTTATTATAAAAAGTTATTTGTTACTGCTCTCTAAAGTTGATGATGCAAAGTATATTCTCTCATCAGTGTATATTCTGCAAGTTTCTGTATGCAACAGACTGTGAATGCAAATATAACTAGACTTTGAATTTTAGCAGAATCCAGCCAGCAAGACTGAGTGTCTTAAGAACACTGCAAATCCATCACACCATGTGCAGCAAGCAGTAAGCAGAGAGAGCTCAAAATATTTTTTCAATGGCGAGGCAGCTGAGTGACTAGCACCATATAATTTTTTTCAATGGCAAGCTAGTCTGCATTTGAACCTACAATCTGCAATTCAAACACAGGAGGAGTGATGGTAAGCCCTGCAGAGGGTCACTTCAGTCAAATTGCAGTAACTAACATTTGTACGTATGTGTAAATCCTAAATAGAAGTATTCCAGTTTATGCAGCTTGCAGTAGTAAAGTTTTTTAGACGTCTACAATCCGGAGTGAGACTAGTTCAAGAAATTTGCAGTGCCACAACTTCGCTAAGAAAAGGGGGATATCCACTAGCCCAATAGTTCACTGCCTGTTGTGCTTTCCCAGCTTCTCAAGTGACTTTGAAAAATTTCCAGCCATCTGCAGCCTGATCACCTGTTTTCTTGCTCACTGGTAAGACTTTTTTCTACGTCACATTTTTTAGTATGGTTGCTATTCGACAGTTTTGTATATTAGACAGTATGGATATTATTTATAATTTATGCAGGAGTAAACCAAACTTTAGTAAATTGCTATGTTGGTATACACAGCACATTAGTAAATGTAAAACCTTATTAGGGCAGGTTGATAGTAAGGCATTATGCAAATGTATTACAATATTTGACTGGTATCTCAAAGAAAACCATGTGAAAATGACAAATGTTTAGTGTGTGCTTCAACAAAACTGCATTTTGTGTATTATGCCATAAAATAATATTGCATCATATTGCTAAAAAATAGACTGTAAAGACAGATCTGAAGAATTAACTAAGGGTAAAGTGTTTCCATTACATTCTGATGTTGAACAGTTATGTCCTGTCACCACATGTGAGTCAAATCAGTTACTGATAGAACCCCTAGTACATTTTGTTACAAAGGAATGTAGTAAACTTCTAAAAGACAGACACAATGAGTTCAGGAAGCTTAGACAAGTTATACATACATCTTTTCAAAAGTGCATAGGAGTTTCAAATTCAGCAGAACAGCTTACTAAAGAATGTCAGAAAGACCATGCAACATTACTGGAAATTCAACAGCAGTTGCAGGACAAAGGAAATAAATTAGCTGAACTGACAGAGACTGGGAACTTCCTGCATACACAGTTAATCTGTGCAAAAGAAATATATTTTATAATATGTTTATGTTTTGAAAATGGTTAAACATACATGGTAGGATGGTAGGATCTGATGTCTGGACAAATCATTTTTTAAATGTTTTACTTTCATTCAGTTAAAGCAAGACATCTATCAGTACTACAGTAAAGTAAAGCATATGAATGCCATTCATTAGCATAGTCAAAAGGTAAACAAAACTGTTTTAGTATATAAAATTAAATAAAAATAGATGAGTAAAATTTTAAAGTCACAAGACATGACATGCATGTATAAAGATATACATATACAAGAGAGACATGCATGTGTGTTCTTTTCATCTAGAGTACATCTGTTACAATACACAAGAATAACAGGCAGACAACAGCAAATATAAATAATATAAATATAAATGTGTTGGTTAAACTAATATCTATTTTGTTTTTATAATTATATAGTAACACCAAACAGTTAAAGTTCTGAATTTTAAAAATAAATAAAATCACAGATGGTATTATTCAAACAGTTTTTGTAAAATTAATGGCAAAATAAAAAAAAAATACTGAAATCCATGTAAGGTAATTGTAAAAATAATGTCTATTTATGTTGTATAAATGCATAGTTATGCAAATCACAATCACATTAAAGGAAAAATGCCAAAATAATTAATTATAGTTTATAGAGTATAAAATGTGAGCTCAGACCTTCCTAGACTGAATGAATAGTTACAGGAAATGCTGGAAAGATAAGACAAACAACAAGACTGATTGTCAGGCAAGTAGCTTGAGTTTTTTCTAAAGCATCATTGTTATTAAAACATACTTGTTAAAATGTTTACAAGCAACACTATTTAGTAATTGTAATAAAATGTCACAATTGTGCATAGATGTCACTGATAATCTGTTTGCAAGTAAATGTTAAAAGGACAAAAAAAACCTCAGTTGCATCAAGTACAGCCAGCAAATGGGCTATAGTATACATACAGTTCAAATCAATTGTGCAGGAGGGTGTAAATACCTACTAGAGGTAATATACAGTGAAAACTTTATTTAGTAACCTAATAAAATAAGTGTATAACCATAGTGTTAGGCTGACATACATTCTATTTTCACAGCATAGGGCAGGTAAACAGTGCTGAAGTACTACAGGGGGAGGGGCACTTTCTCAGTTTTACACTGACTGTATAAGCAGTACTGCACAAGGGTCTGAAATAAAGCTACGGGAAAAATAAACAACAAGGGTCTGAAATAAAGCTACAGAAAAATAAACAAGGGTCTGAAATAAAGCTACAGAAAAAATAAACAACAAGGGTCTAAAATAAAGCTAGAGGAAAAAAATATCTCATTCCTTCTTGACAATACTCTTTTAGGGAGAGGAAAAAACAGGTATTAGTGTATTAGAAATACTGGTAAACTCGATTAAACCTGACAGGATAAGATATTTTACAAGTTGTTAATAGCTATCATAATGGTTATTATTGTATTGTTTAGAATTAAATTGTATTTACAACCTGTTAAAACTGTAAAGCTATACAAGAGATGGTTTAAAAAACAAGAGATGGCTTAAAATTGATTACAGCTATACAAGAGAGAGTAAAGATATGTAAAAAAATTGAACAAGATTGGTCACTATTTTCAATATGTTTTTGACAAAACAATGTTGGTATAAAAAACATGAATATTTTTAATTGTTGAATATGTAGTTTAAAATAACAGGACATATGGATATGGTATCAGTTCCACTAGATATTTCTAAAGAGACAAACATTTTCCAAGATTTTGCTTAATATTAATGTTATTAAATTTGTAAAATTAGACTAAATGTACTTTATAGTCATTGTATGTACAAATGCAGAAGAATTCAGTACAAATGATAGTCTTTGTATATACAAATGCAGAAGATTTCAGTACAAATGAAATTAATGTCTAGTAATGAATATGTGTGAAAAAAACATATTTAAAGAAAAAATGGGTCCAGGATACTTACTAGATTGAAATGCATGAACAGCAAACAGTCTGTGTAAATACATACTGTACAGGATACATTGTAATAAGTTCAAAAGTAATTTGTCAAGTTGTAATATCACTAGTTTTACCCCAGTAAAATAATTGCTTTCAAATATTTATTATCTAAGCCCAGTTCAGTACTTTACCAAGATGTTAATGGGCAGTTCAAAGACATGACCACAATGTTAAGGTTAAAATGACATTGAAATTGTGTGTTTTCAGCAGTGTATAAATGCTTGCAGTAGCACATGGTTATTGTCTCATAGTTAATTCAACAGTTGCAAAGAGTTAATGAAACAGTTCTAAGTCATAAATTAAATTCTGTGATTGCAAAAGAATAAATTGATCAAGTTAAAAAAAAATAACATTAAAGCAGACACAGCTCATAACTGATAAAAAATATTTTCACAGAATGGTCTGCAAAAGAAAAAGTTGTTAAATACATTCAGTTTTGTAGTAATACTTAATATCATTGTATTAACTATGTAAAATTGCATTTTGACTTGTATCAAAGAAGACTAAAGGGTTTGTTTCTTAATGTGTTTTCTATATAAAATGTTTTGAGTATGTTTAAAAACAGAGGGAATTGTTAGATTTTATGAATATTAGTCTGAAATTAATTATGTTGTAAATATGCTGAAAGAAAAGGCTTGCTTAAATGCAGAAACAAAGTTTAGTAATATGTGATCAGCAGTCATACTAAATTACCATGGCTTGGAAAAGGAATCTGCTGAATGGACATTCTTCCCTTACAGACTCAAAACAGGATGTATGCAAGAGCAAAAATACAAAATCTGCTTTTAAAGAATGGACATTTTTCCCTTACAGACTCAGAAACAGGATGTATGCAAGAACAAAAAATGCAAAATCTGCTTTTAAAGAACACTGACATGCTTTTCTCCATATATAAAAGATGGACACAATATCTTTCCTAAAACAACAGGATATGTTTATGACACTGTGACAATGTGTTTTCTCAAAAATATGTTTTTCTGCATAAAAAACAGGATATGCTTATCAGCATTGGTACAAGAACATATGTTCCTATACACAGATCCAAATAGAATACAGAACAATGTGTTTTCTCAAAAATATGTTTTTCTACATGGACATCAGGACACTGTTACAGGATATTCACACTGTCAGAAAAGCTGGTCTCTTACAAGACATTGTTAAACAAGGAAGCTTAGTATTGTTTCTACAGGATAAGCAATTCTCCAAAATAGAATACAGAACAATGTGTTTCCTCAAAAATATGTTTATGCATGACTAAAATGTGTATATAAAGAGCTGTATAAATCCAGCTATGTTAGAGGTATGGTAGGGACACAAGTCCTAAGGTAAATGTTATATCTCTCACATCATCTGTACTATATGAGAAGTAAAGTTGGAACAGTACTTTTAAGCTGTAACGTTTGTCCAGTTTGGTTTATTATAAAAAGTTATTTGTTACTGCTCTCTAAAGTTGATGCTGCAAAGTATATTCTCTCATCAGTGTATATTCTGCAAGTTTCTGTATGCAACAGACTGTGAATGCAAATATAACTAGACTTTGAATTTTAGCAGAATCCAGCCAGCAAGACTGAGTGTCTTAAGAACACTGCAAATCCATCACACCATGTGCAGCAAGCAGTAAGCAGAGAGAGAGCTCAAAATATTTTTTCACATCTTGCTACCAAAAGTTACAGGATAAGCACAGGAACAACCCACAAAAATTCTGGGCAGCAATTAACTCTGTTCTACAACCAGGTAAAACAACTACCCCAACCTCAAAAATAGATGATAACCAAGAAGACATCTGCACACAATTTAATAAATACTTTACGGAAACCATCCAGACCCTTACAAACAACCAACCCTATGACAACATCCCCATCCCTGCAAATCCACCCCACACCCCCAACTAACAATTGCCTCAAGTTCAGCTTCCACCCAGAACCAATCAAATCCATTGAAAAACTACTCCGCAAACTCAAACCAACGTCTCTAGCTGCAGGTAAATTACCCGCTGAATACCTCCACCTGGCTGCAGAAGCCATATCATATCGTGTCTCCATCCTAATTAACAGGTCCATCTCCGAGTGTATAGTACCCAAGCTATGGAAAATATCACATATCATCCCTCTACATAAAGGGGGAACCTCCCTGGAACTCAGCAACTACTGCCCTATAGCCATACTACCCCCTTTATCTAAAATTTTAGAGAGGGTAATACACAAGCAACTAATGAAATATCTCTTAGAAAATAATCTAAAAGCAACACAACAACATGGCTTTAGACCCTTCCATAGCACCTCCACCGCACTAAGAGAATTCACCAATATTGTCAATACTCACAGAAACAATGGACTACTTGTGCCACCTTCCTTGACTTGTCCAAAGCATTCAATATGGTTAACCACAATAAACTCCTTCTTTCACTAGCACCTCTAAACCTTACCACCTCTGCCATCTCCTGGTTCAAAAACTACCTAGAGGGAAGGAAACAAGCTGTTATGTGGAAAAACTAACTCTCCCCCCCCTACCAGTCTCCCTAGGAGTACTCCAAGGCTCCATCCTGAAGTCAACTCCTCGTTGGTCAGATCCAACCATAAGCTAATCACCCTAGATATCCACATCCCACCCTCACTCCTCATTAAGGAAACCACAGTAAAAAATTTTTCCAATGCCAACTTCATGCTTCTTAAGACAGAAGTGGCGAACTTTATGACACCCATGGAGATGGACAATACAGTTATGACTGCTGAATCCTACACAAATGCACTCTACAGGCACTTACACAAGGTGTCTGGTAGACATCCTGCTAGGGATATCAGTGATGGGTGGGATACGAGTATCCAATCTAGAGTGGATTGATGTTTGGTTCTCTTGTCTGTTCTTGTGGGGGGAAGTGATGAGTTGGGTTAGGCCATGTAGGTTAATATGGGAGAGTGGCTTATGACTGGAACAGTTTTGCCAGTCAGTATTAAGGTCTCCTAATACTATGCTTTCCTGGGGGAGGGAGTTAGATATCCATTCTAGGAGTTTTTCTGTAATGGGGATATTGTTGCCTGGAGGGATGTAGCACCCTATGATGTTGATGCGTTTATTATCATTAAGTTTTAGTTTTGTTAGAGTGAGTTCAACTTTATGAGGTCTACGTTTGTTATGTCTACTTTCTCAAGGATGATGTGAGATTTATACACTACAGCAACCCCCCCCCCTTTTTTTACCTATTCTATCACTACAAATTATATTGTAACCTGGTGGAGTGATTTCATTGTTGTGGTTGCCTGGTTTAAGCCAAGTCTCTGTTATTATGACTATCTCAGGTTGATAAAAGGAGAGTAGTGCATGAAGGTCGTGGACTTTTAGTATACCTAACATTTAAATTTAAAATGAGGCGCGTGGATTTGTCTCGGTGGAGTAGGGTATCATTCAGGTTGAGGGTTGGGGCTCCTAGATTTTCAGGGCCTGGGTTTGGGTGTATATCACCGCAGCTAATGAGTTAGGTTCTGAGGTAAAAATAGAGATTGAGTAGTTTGCTTAGGGTCTTAAAGTTCTTTATAGTTGTTTGAGACTGGTAGTGTGATGGCTGTGATCTGTGTGCATAGTGGTGAATAAAGAAGGTTTGGATAGTGATGTGGGACTAGTTGAAAAAAAGGGTGTGGTAGTTATGCCAGTGGAAGTAGTTTTTCTTGGTGTATGGATAAAATTAAGTTGTTTTTGGTGGTTGGTGATAGAAGTTAGCAGTGGGAGTGTGGATACACCTAGGAGCAATAGTAAGAGGTGCATGTATGCATGCATGTGGGTTTGAGTAGTTTGGGCATGGTTTGGTTGGGTTTGGTCATGAGTGAGAGATCTGCTTGGGATGGGGTGGGTGTGGTGGATGATGAGAGGTTTTGTTTGTGATTGTAAGGTAGTTAGATGGAAGACTGTGCTTTACAGGATGTGGAATAGTGGAAGAGAAGGAAATGGGTACAGGGGTGGGGCAGATTCAGTGATTGGTGGTTAGCATGATGGGCGTGGCTAAGTTCAGTTAAAATGTAGCACTAGTGGGGGCGGGTGGAAATAGGAAGCAGGGGGGGAGAGGAGTGAGCCCGAGCGCAGCGGGGCTAACACTAACTCCAATTATATCAATGGGCTTACTTGTTTCTTTTCTTTGTACACCAAATGTATCATTCCACTTGTTTCTGTTTACACCAAATGTGTCTGTTTGGCTGTATTGTACTAGTTAAATTCACTTATATTGATACAGTCACACTGAAAAAGGTCTGGGGAAGCTTCCTCACCACAAGCAGGCCAAAAGATAACTTTCTAAAGGGCGCCGCTCAAGGAGACCCACTAATATAGACTAGTTAATGTGCATGGGGGAGGAGGGAGTTAGAGGAGGGAGATACAAAATGGGGGAAGGTATAACCAGAAAAAGCCGGTAGAGATCTGGCCCGCCCCCTCACAGAAAACTGCAAAGAAAAGTAATCAGCATAAGAAGTGGAAGCCTTGGAGCTGTAATGTAAGTGTAAGCAAGGAAGAGGTTGAAGCAGGAAATTAGGAGTGTAAGCAGTTAGTTGCAGAAACACTACTTTAAGGCCTTGATGTGCAAGTAATACAAAGGAAGGTAAATCTATCTGGGGACAAAATACACCAAGTAAATGGTACTTGCCTTACTTTACAAGTATTCAGTGTGGAGGCAGATCTATTTGGGACAAGATACAGCAAGTATAATTTTAAGTTATGCCACCCAGTGGCAATAGACAAATCTATAGTTGCCTGGTGGGGGGGGGGGGGGGGCTTGCAGGTGAACATGCCGGCCAAAACAATGTTTAAAAAATAACTAATAAAAGTAACAAATGGTGCTGTAAAAGGAAATGTAAATAACCAGTCACAATGGTTAAAACATAACTGTTAACGACCACATCTGCTAATAACAAGAACTGTAAATATCCAGTCACCTATGCAGAATTGTCTGGTAGGTATCCTTATTAAAAAGTGATGTTCTTCGTGGTTCACTGTTACAGTCATTACTGTAGGGTTCTTCCTGCTGGCAGCAGCCCTAGATCGGCCAGAGTCCCAAAGTTGGGTCCGACGTCGGCTGAAGTCACTCCTGCCCTGACGTCAGTGCGCCAGGGGTATAAAGACCTCAGCCAATGCCATTTTCCCCAGTCTTTCTTTCCGTGTGGTGCCCATTGCAAAGCAGTTTGCAAGTGCAGGTCGGCCGACTCCTGTTTGTTTTTGGTGTCTTTTGAATTGAAGACTTCTTTTGAGCTAAGTACCCCATTGGGGAAACATTTTTCTTGCTCCAGTCCGATGTCAGAAAAAGTTAACAACTGTATTTCTTATGAGAAGCAAATACCTCATAAGGATTTTCACTCTTACTGTATACCTTGCTTAGGTCCTGACCACGACGTAGCTAATTGTAGGTTTTGTGCTAAGTTTAATCAACACACTATTAGGCATAGGTATGATTTTGCCTTCCATTATTTTGGAAAAAGATTTAATTACAATATGTCGTCGGATTATTATCCGGCTACTGCAGTGTATAAGAGGCGCAAGGATAAAGACAGGCCTCCGAGGTCCAAAGTGGACGATTTTATTCAACCAGAGCCAGTTGCCGGTTCGGCTGTCATCAGTGAGGCGTTTTCGCAGCCCCTGTCATCCGCCACGTTTGAACCGGTTGCCTGTACCGACTCCCGTGAGGAGCTGATGGGGCCTTCAGACTTTTCAGGGATTGGACCTCCGGATATTGCTCCCTCAGATGGGCCCGGAGCCACTGTGCAGGCACCGGCTTCTAAGGGAGTTTTTAGGCCTACACAGCTTCATGTACAGATGACTCCAGTTTTGCAGTCAAGGACAAAGGCAAAGACTAAGGCTCCGGTAAAGACAAAGCAGCATGCACAGGCACCTTCTGTTCAGGGCCCTAGACCTCAAAGACAGATGCTTAGAATGACTGAAGACCTGTTGAGTATGATCAGAGGTTCTCATCCCCTCCTGACAAGAGACCTAGGTTACAGCCAGATTATGATTCCTCAGATCAAGTTTCGATTTCTTCTGCTTCTTCTTCTGAGCAGGATTATTCCTTCCCTTCTTATGAGGATCCTGATGCTGAAGAATCCCTTCCTTCGGCCTCTCCTCCTGAGGATTATTCATTTGGGGAAACCTTGCATGACATGAGAGAGCATTTTCACTGGGAAGGGCAGGAATATTCTGAATCTAAGAAAAGGCTTAGGGATTTTCTTCCACTTCCACAGCATAGACCCCTGGCTATTCCCCCTGTATTGGACATTGTGGATGATGTTTTTACAGAGGCATCTCTCTCTCCTGATTCTTTTCCTCCTGCTCCTGTCAAATCGGATAGGTATTATAGGGTTCCAGATTCACACAAATATCTTTTTAAGAATCCTTCAGCTGATCCAGAAACTATTTCTCAGGGCCCTAAGGGTGTTAAGGCGGCCTCTGCTAAGAATCCTATTCCCCCTGACCGAGAGTCCAGAGCCTTGGAAAGATGGGGCAAAAAAGTTGGGCGGCACAGTGGTGCAGCGGTTAACGTTGTCGCCTCACAGCAAGAGGTTCTCCGGTTCGATTCTCGTCTGGGGTGCCTTCTGTGTGGAGTTTGCATGTTCTCCCTGTGTTCGCGTGGGTTTCCTCCGGGTACTCCGGTTTCCTCCCACATTCCAAAGACATGCATCTGGAGCATTTCTCCCCGGGCCTCCGCTGAAAACAGGCTCTGTGGAACCTAGACGGACTTTCCCGGTCAACAAATGATAAATAAATAAATAAAATAAATAAAATACTTCTGCTACATTGTCTATTAGAGCTTTGAATTGTCAATTTCTTATGTTAAAATATCAGCAATACCTTTTGTCTGTGTTAAAGCAAAAGATGTCTGCTGTTTCTGGTGGTGCACACAATAAGGAATTACAGGATTTATTGCATGCTACTGAGCAGGTGGGTAAACATACCCTGCACTGTGGTTTTGATTCTTTGGGGGCTTCTTGCAGGGCTGCAGCAAATGGTGCAGTTATTAGAAGGCACACTTGGTTAAAGGAGCAAAGTTTGCCTGAGCAGGTTAAAGCAAAGCTTTTAGATGCCCCTTTGCAACACAATGCTTTGTTTGGGGCCAAAGCTGAGGAAGTATTGAAGAAAATGGAAGACAAAGCCAAATCTATGCAGACGGTTAAATATTTTCTTCAGGTACAACCCCCTAGATTTAGCAGGAATTGGCCAGCTAAACCTTGGTCCTTTCCGAGCTCGGACAGACCTCAGAGGGGCAGATACAGCCATTCCAGAGGTAGGGGTCAGGCACAGCCCCCTTTCAGAAATAATCAGTGGAGTGCCCCCTCTCCCAGTGGAAGGGAAGATAGGTCACAACCTTACAGGAAACGGTCATTATGACTCTCCTTTACTAGCTCCAGCGGCATCCCTCCTGGATGCACCTTTGGGAGGAAAACTCTCTTTTTTTTATCACAATTGGATCCACATAACCCAAGACAAATGGGTTCTGGACATAGTTTCAAGGGGTTACAGGTTTCATTTCCATACCTTGCCAAGATCAAATGGATGGCCAGATCTGCCAAAGCATCAATGGGCAGAGACACAACGGCAAGTTCGGTCCCTCATGGATATGAGGGCCATAGGTTTGGTACCAGATTCAGAAATGGGGCAAGGGTTTTATTCAAGACTTTTCCTGGTTCCCAGGAAGGAAAACGCATGGAGACCAATCCTGGACTTTTCTGTATTGAACACCTTCCTAGAAATTCCAAAATTCAAGATGCTCACTCTGCAGCAGCTGCTGCCTATGCTGAGCAAGAACGCTTGGATGGTGACTTTGGACTTGAAGGAGGCTTACCTGCATATTCCCATACGGCAAGAGTGCAGAAGGTACCTGAGATTCAAAGCGGGCTCGAGGCATTACCAGTTCTCTGTGCTGCCCTTTGGCTTATCTACTGCGCCCAGGGTCTTTACAAAGTGCCTGGCACCAGTAATGGCGTTTTGCAGACAGAAGGGAATTCAAATATACCCTTATCTGGACGATTGTCTCATTCAAGCGGACGACAAGGAGACTTTACTTCAGCATCTAACATTTGTGCAGCATCTTCTCTTGTGCCTAGGGTTCACGGTGAACCTAAAGAAATCAAACCTGGTGCCCACGCAGCAAATTACTTTCCTGGGTGCGCTTCTGAGCACTACAACCCAGATGGCTTATTTGACACCAGACAAAAAAGTGCAACTGGCTTATTTCAAAAATCTGGCTTTAATGAGTCAGCTGTCTGCAAGAAAAGTTCTGCAGGCTCTGGGTTACATGGCATCCTGCATTCTGTTAATACCATATGCAAGGCTGCATATGTGGAAGATACAATGGTACCTCAAGAGTGTATGGTCTCAGCATTGCCATAGTCTGGAAACAGTGATCGCAATTTTGCCTCATCTCTGGCAGGAGTTTCTCGGGTGGGCCGAGGCCTGTCTCCAAAACAAGGGGAGGCCTTTCTGTCCCATTCCAGCCAATCAAGTCATAACGACGGATGCTTCGGATCATGCATGGGGAGCCCACATGCAAGGGAAATGTCTTCAGGTTGCCTGGACAGAGGACCAAATGCATCTGCACATAAATTTGAAGGAGATGCTAGCTGTACAGAATGCCCTGACAGCCTTCAAAGATCTTATTCTACCGGGGCAATTACTGATAAAGACGGACAACACTATGGTGATGTGGTACATAAACAAGCAGGGAGGCTCTCATTCTTACCCCCTGTGCAGTTTGGCCATGGCTCTGTGGAACACAGCACTAGCCAACAAGGTGGACTTACTAACTCAATTCCTGCCAGGAAAGGACAACACTCTGGTGGACAGTCTAAGCAGAACTCTTTTGGATCCATACGAATGGATGTTGGATGCTCGGATATTCAGGATGATAACGAAGGCGTGGGGATGCCCGGACATAGATCTTTTTGCATCTCCCCAAAACCATCAACTTCAAACGTTCTGCACGAGGACCTACCACAAGCTAGCATGGAAAGTGGATGCTCTTTCATTCAGTTGGAAGCACCTCTCAGTATATGCTTTTCCTCCTTTGCCTCTTCTTCCTCGGGTACTTTTGAAAATCAAACAGGACAGACTGCGAATGATTTTACTGGCTTCCAAATGGCCTCGGCAATGCTGGTATTCCACCCTGATGGACCTGGCTCCGGGTCCACCCTGGATTTTGCCACAACTTCCACATCTACTGTCTCAACGAGATGGCCAGATCCTGCACAGCCATGTCAAAACTCTGAATTTAGCAGCCTGGCGGATCCAGGGTCTTTAAACAGTTCTACACTTACCAAACAGGTACTGGATGTAATTCTTGAAGCTAGACGGCCCAGCACCAGGAAATCTTATGCAGGTAAATGGAAAAGATTTTGCTCCTGGACTCAGGCCCAGGGTTTTGATTCTGCAGTTCCAAACATTCCTCTGATTTTACAATACCTAACAGAGATGTTACATAAGGGCCTATCTTTTTCATCTATCAAAATTCATGCTTCTGCTATTTCTGCACATTACAATACGGATCCCCCAATCTTTTCTCATCCGTTACTTAAGCAATATATGAGAGGGGCGAAGAATATAAGGGCTCCTTTAAGAGCACCAGTTCCCACTTGGGATCTCAGCTTTGTTTTGGAAAAGTTAACTTTATCTCCTTTTGAACCTGCAGCTTCCACAGATTTAAAGTTTTTATCATAGAAAACTGCTTTTCTTTTAGACATTACCCCTGTCAGAAGAGTTTCAGAATTGCAAGCTCTCATGGCTGTAGAACCCTTTATTATTTTTCATCAGGACAGGGTGTCCCTGAGGACTAATCCTACCTTTATGCCTACGGTGGTTTCGAAAGTAGCCTTGAATCAGACTATTCATTTGCCCACCTTTTATCCTAATCCTCAAAGTGAAGAGGAAAGTATTTTGCATTCTTTAGATATACACAGGCAGCTTCGTTTTTACCTGGACAGGACCAAGATTTTCAGGAAATCAGACCAATTGTTTGTGGGTTATGCTTCTACCTCACAGGGTAGAGCAATCACTAAGCAGACTATTTCTAAGTGGATTGCCCACTTTATCAAGTTCTGTTACTCTCATCATGGTAAGCCTGTTCCTGTTAATGTCAGAACACTAACTACCAGAGCTACTGCCACTTCAGCAGCTTTTCTCAGTGGAGTTCCTACCAAGGAGATCTTAGAAGCTGCAACTTGGAGTTCTGTGCATACTTTTTCTAAGCACTACAATCTCTCTCTCTATTCTAAATCTAGGGGAGGCTTTGCCTCTGCAGTCCTGCATGGTTTTGTGGCCGCCCCTTCTGTTCCTTCTCCATCCACCCTTTCTTAGCTTTGGGATTCAACCCTACAGTAATGACTGTAACCGTGAACCATGAAGAACATAGTACAGTTGTGTACTCTTACCATAAATGTAGATGTTCGAGTATGTTCACTGTTACAGTCTGGGTTACCCTCCCTCCTGTCCCCTCTTTTGTTGTTCTTTGAGTGCTGTGTCTCCTTGACATTTCTTTTTTCTCCGAGGTATTTTTGCTGGTGATATTTGGGAATGTTCTGGTTTATGTTTGCTTATTCTTTTTGATTAAGCTTTTGGCCTTTATTTTTGGGCACCTGACATCTGGGGCAAGAAAAACTGGGGAAAATGGCATTGGCTGAGGTCTTTATACCCCTGGCACACTGACTTCAGGACAGGAGCGACTTCAGCCGACGTCGGACCCGACTTTGGGACTCTGGCCGATCTAGGGCTGCTGCCAGCAGGAAGAACCCTACAGTAATGACTTTAACAGTGAACATACTCGAACATCTACATTTATGGTAAGTGTACACAACTGTACTTTATTCTTGGTTTGCAATAACTGTAGGGAGAAACCGGACCATAGCAGTGGTTTTATCTGGCAATGTTGCAGTTGCTGGGGGGGTGAGCTGCGATGATGCAGGTAGACCAAGTGTGCTATGCAGACTTGTCTGGTAGGTATCCTTATTAAAAAGTGTTATTCTTGGCTTGCAATAACTGAAGGGAGAAACCGTAGCAGTTGTGTGGGTGTGGGTTGCTGTGTTTGTGGAAGGTGGAGGTGTGCCTTTGTAAGTGTGGTGCGAATGTAATGCATTATGAAATGGAGACGTTAAGAGTAAAATTTTGCTGAGTGAAGTCCCTAGCAATTTCATCACTGCTTGATTCAGACATATACATTCCCTTGTGTTTGTCAGTACTATGTTTGAGTGCATTGTTTTTGAGTGTGGTATCACTGCTACAGCTGCTGGTACTCTTTCAATAAAAGTATATGCTTCTCCAGGAGTCTGTTGCTGAGAGGATGAGAAACACACTGCAAGTGTACAACTAAGACAAACTACATAAACCAATAGTAAGAAAGTACTAGGTCACATCAGAGGCTTGGGATGTCATTGTTAAGAAACTGAGAATTGTAAAATTTATCATTAAATACCATAAGTTCAGGTTATACTATAAGAGAATAACTATGTAAAGATAACCATGTCAGCAGCCAAAATGCATTACAAGTTGAATATTTTACTGTGCACATTTTAAAAAATGGATAGACTAGCCTAAACTCTAGACTGATGACTTTGCTTTTTTTTTTTTTTTTTTTTTTTATTCTTGGGAATTGCTATTCAGAAGTGAAGAGACATACAAGGGAACAGTTTTAGTGGCACACCAGGCTATTTTATTATTTCTATTGTCATGCAAAGCTGACTAAATAGTTGAATCTAGCAAAGCTGGAAATGTGAGACTGTAGTCCACTGAAAGAGGGGAGATGGGAGGAGTAACCTGGCCAGGAACTGAAACTTGCAAAACTGCTCCTTGTGAAAAGTCTTTTTTATCTCAGTAATTTGTTGACACTTTTGCAAGTTTCTTTCAGTGAATATGTAGTACATCAGTAGGAACAACATTTGTAAAACTCAGCGCATACCAGTCAATGACACATGAGCTGCAGACGCTCAAACTTGGCAGCTTTTTTCAGGAGTTCCATTGTAAGTGAATGGAAGTCTAGTCTGACAACAAATGGTAGGGCTATTTGTCCTCACAGTCTGCATTACAGGACAGATTTAGCTTTCCAAAGGAATCACCATGTCTGCCCCCATGAGGGCAGACAAGAGTAAAAACAAAATAAAATTAGGAATGAGTACTTATTTTGCTGAAGGCAGCTTTGGGAGGTGTAGTAAATCATGGCAAGATAAAAAATATATGTTTTCTTCACATTTGCCCGTAGTTGTCCTTTAATTTAAATTTATTTCACAAAAACATTTTTAGTATGCCTGACCAAAACATTACTTTACTTGTAAACAAAGTATAAAAATGATAACGTCCTTTAAAAGCTCAAACATATACTTTATAGTTATCAGAGGAAAATGTTTAGTAGTCACAATAAAACAAAAAATACATAGTCTAAATAACTTAAGATGGATTTAACTTTATTATCTTTAAATACCAATGGCTTAAAAAATCCTAGCAAGAGATCAAATCTACTAAAATATTTAAAACTGAACAAAGCACAAATTGTCTTTCTTCAAGAAACTAATTTCAAAACAAATGACAATTACAGATGGAATCCTAAGGAATGTATGATATTGGTGCAATCCACTTATAAGACAAAGACAAAAGCTGTGACAATTTTATGGAAAACAAATGTGATTAACCCAGAAATCATGTGTAAGTATGACGATAAAGAAGGCCTTATGGCATTAGTAATAGTTAAATATAATAACAGAATATGGACCCTAGCCAATCTATACTGGTTCCCAGACATTGTAACAGGAACTGTTAAAAAAACACTTGGATTTCATTTCCAATAATTATAAAGGCAACTTAATATTTGGGGGACATTTTAATTGTATATTTGATATTTCTGAAACTACAAATAAACATCTACTGTATCAAATGCTTTAAACAAGTGGGCAGAATCATTTAATCTTGTAGATACTTTCAAATTTAAAGAAGATAAATCTTTGTTGTTTTCCCATCAAGATCAGAGATTTGATACCCAAACTAAATAGGTTCATAGGTTCATAGGTTTATACTAGGCTATCTGCCCTAAGGCATTTATAAGCCTAGCCCAAATTTTTGTGGCTTACGCCACCCCTTATATGAAAAAATACTGTGCCCATTAGTTTGTTGTGCCTCTGTCCAGCAGTGACACAGAGATGATTCCCGGGGTAAACCTACGATCTCCCATCCACAGGTCTAGATTTCTCTTGAACAGAGTCAGCGAGGTGCTCTGCCTCACATGGACCGGGATTTTATTCCACAGCATAGGGAGTCTCTGAGTGATAAATCTATCCCTCCAGCACGTCCTATTTATATCCGTGCTAAGGTTTAAGTCGCTTGCTCTAGTGGTTTTGGTGGATTTGGATTTTTGAGGTGGAGCATGTCCATTAATTCCGGGTTGGACATGGCCTTGTATGTCAGGCACATGTCACCTCTGAGCAGGCGGTATGCGACTGAATAGAGCTGGAGTTTCTTCAATCTGCCAGCATATGACAGATTTTGGAGTCCTTTATCCTTTTGGTGAGGAACTTTTGGGGTCTCTCCAATTGCTGCAGATGTCGGGTGAGATACATCCCGAATGGGGCATTGTACTCGATCATTGGTCTGATAAGTGAAGAGTACAGGGGAACAATGACCTCACCAGATCTGGATGTGAATCCCTTCATGATCAGGTGGGCAATGTAGAAGGTCTTTCTAACCACTTTAGCAATGTGAGTGTCAAAGAAAGGCCACTGTCAACCTGGGTCCCCAGGTCCCTGATAACCTCTTTTGTGCTTAGTGGATTGCCACCTATATGGTAGCTTGGGGTTACCTTGTTTTTCCGAAGGGTATGACTATACATTTTTGGCGTTTAACTTCAGGCCATGGCTCTGGCACCAGCTATCTGTTTCCGTGAGTCCCTTCTGAAGGATATCCGTGTCTGATGCACTTTCCACTATGGCGCCCAGTTTGCAGTCGTCTGCAAACTTTGTCAGCAAAGTCCTCCTATGTTGGCCTGTACTTCTGAGAAGTAGATGCCAAACAATAGGGGCCAAGACCGAGCCCTGTGTGACACCACTTGTGACCGCTTGGAGTCTGACACAGCGCCAGCAACTCTAACCCTGTGGGTTCTGTCCTTAAGCCAGTTTGCAACCCAACTTGTGACATATGGGTTTACATTTAAGCTGGTAAGTTTTTCTACAATACCGAGTGGGGTATTGTGTGAAAAGCCTTGCAAGGTCAAGGTAGGCTATATGGACTGCCTTTCCTCATCAATGGCCTTGGTGACTGTTTCAAGAAGTCGACCAAGTTCAAAAGGCATGATCTTCCCTTGACAAAGCCAAACTGGGTCGGGTCCAATGTCTTCAAGTCCCTATATCTTTGTTTATGAGCTCCATTATGATCCTCTCCATAGCTTTGCAGACTAGACTTGTTAAGCTTATGGGGCGGTAATTACCAGGGTCCGTGAGGCCGCCTTTGTGGAGTGGGACAACAGTTGCCGTCGCCACTCCTTGGGCACGTATCCTGTGGTAAGGCTGAGATTAAACAGCTGCCTTATGCGGGTTTAATTCCTCATTTAGCTCGTGTAGCACACAGCCGGGACACCATCGGTCCCATTGATGCTGTGTTTTTAGCTTTAGAGAGAGCAGCTTTCACCTGCGCATTTGAGATGTCCGGGAGGCTACACTCGGCTGGGATAGTTATCTCTCCGTTAGGGGGGGAGAGGGGGGTGAAGTTTGCACTGAACCTGTCTGGCAGTATGTTGGCAATGTCTGTGGGTTCAGTGATTTTTGTATCATTTTGGACTAATTCTGAGCATATCTGGGAGTTTCCACCCAGGTTCCTAACATAGCTGAAAAAGGCCTTATGATTGTCCTTTGAATCCATGGCAATTTTTCTCTCAAAATTGGCCTTAGTTGATTTTATGAGTGCTCGTATTTTTTTACTAATAATGATCAGGGGTGACTTCCCTTTTATGGATTTTGTTCTATCATGTAATAGATAAAATATTTACTGCCCATGACTTACACTCTAAAATCATTAATTTCTAAATCACTCCCTGCCCCTTTTCAGACCACAATTCATTGATACTAAAACTTCAAAATGGGTACAAACCATTAATCTTTAACTCCAGAATTCCAGCATATATATATATATATATATATATATATATATATAAAACTAAAATTAAAGAGTTCAAACCCTGGTTATTATCTGAATTACAGCTCTTCTTAGACATTAAGTACACCACAGAGATAAATAAAATAATGATGATATGGGACTCATTAAAAGCTTACATATATGGTAAAACCCTAATTGGTATATAAAAAATCAGAGACTGGGATTCTGAATTATTAGATCTACAATCCAAACTTTCAGTAAAAGGTGAAAAAAATCAAAATCATTTGGAGATGAAAAATAATGTAGAAGTGTTAAACAATAAATACAACGAAATTCTAACACATAAAACCAGTTTAGCCTTAGAAAAACTAAAAATTAATACCTTGGCCACTTCTCCTAAATATCTGCAAAAATACAATCAAAAGCTAATAACATTAAAAGTATCTTCCATGAAACAAAAGGGAAAAAATGTCTCGGATATAGGTGACATTCTTGATGCCTATAGAAATCACTATATGGAACATTTCCAAAAAATATATATATATACATATCGATCACTTAAATCTGGATGAAAAATTAAAACTAGATCTGCAAGCACCATATCCTACAAAGAAATTACAGATACAATAAAAGAGGGTAAAAATAATCAAGCTCCAGGTATAGATGGCATAATTATGGAAATATATAAACTTTTTCCTTCAACGATACTATCCCTTTTCCATAAAACTCTATTAGAAATTCAGTCACAAGCTTTAATACCACCCTCTTGGAGATGTTCCTTAATCACACCAATCCTAAAGGAAAACAAATCTCCAAACCTCTATACCTTGTATAGACCTATATCATTATTAAATAATGACTATAAGATATTTATGACAATATTAACTAACAGAATGAAAATACCACTATCCAAAACAATAAATAATGATCAAACTGGATTTATATATCATAGACACACACACACGACAATATTAAAAGGATAATTTCTCTTACAGATTATGTTAATAAAAGAAAATAAAGAAACACTCATAATTGGCTTAGATAAAGAGAAAGCCTTTGATATCCAAAACTGGGACTGTTTATTCAAAATCCAATGCTATTTGAATTTCCTGCATCCTTTGTTCATCTCCTAAAGAATATATATACAAATAATTTAGCGTATGTCAAGTTAGGTCCTTTTATCTCTGATGCTATACATATAACAAAAGGCACCAAACAAGGATGTCCCATGTCAAGATTCTATTAACAATTCTTCATTTAAAGAAATACTTAAATTTACGAAATACATATATGAAATCATACATAATGACTTTGACATGGGAAACAGTATTTCAAAATTTTACAACATATTGATAAACTATAAAACAACACCCAAAACCTCATATTGGAAATATATAACAAAAGGACACTTAATACAGTTAACTGAAGATATTAAAACAAATATCTTATTATCAATAAAATATAAATCCTTTACACAATACTGGAAAGTTTTTTAATTTGAAATGCTTGCATAGAGCATTCTTAACCCCAGATATAATCAGTAAAATTAGTTCTTCCATAAAAGGAATATGTTGGAGATGTGAGCAAGCACACAATGAAGATTGGAACCATATATTCTTTGACTGTGTTAAAATTAAGCCATTTTGGAATGGTATTAATAACTTTCTACAAGCTTTATTTAATGAATCATTTTATTTAACTAAAGCTCTTGTATTATTTATCAAAAGTAAACGAAGGTCCTCATTTGAATAGGTCAAACATATATCTAGTGTGGAAAAATACTGAAGTCAACATGTTTTGTATTCTGTATTTAAAGGGTTAAGCAGAAAAATGTTCACTGCGTGCAAACTGAAATGTTCTGGAAAATGTTGATCACTGAGGAATGCAGGAGTTAATCTTAAACTGCTGATAAAGTTAATGGTGCAAGAATAACTGTGGTACTGGCTGGTAAAAACAAGTAATCAAACTATCACTTCTAATTTATGTTCTGTGTGCTACGTGTATGTACGTGCAGGAGGGTCTATATAAGCAGAACTCAAAGTACAAGTAGCCAGACTGCTGGCATATTACTATCATGTAGCAGATCTCCATGCATGTAAAATAAAGCTGTTTTACTTGCTTACAAGAACTTGGTGTGATTCTTCCAGAATATGTTAGAAGAGTAAAATCTTCGACATAACTGGCTAGCGTAACGGCCCCTGCACGGCCGAATCGAACAAAGAGAGGCTGAAAACCTGCAGGTGGAGAGAGATCAGGCTCTCCTCGAATGAAAGACCTCCAACTGAAACAGGTTGAAATTAGAGGCCAGTCACTCTTTCCAGATTCAATCCGTGAGGTGGCAGTGAAACAGGGCGGAGGAATCACAAAGGTAAGCAAAAAGAAAAGCTATTTTTTGTTGTTTCTGATTGGAATTTTTGTCTAAATTTTAAGGGACTAGTCAAGGGAGAAATTTAATTTTCTCAAAGTATAAGGAGTATATGTGAATAGATTCCATATACAAGAGATCTCAGGAACAGGAATAGTTTCTCGTAAGAGAAATGGGAACAGGAACCAGTTGCGCCAAAGGCAACGACAAAACTGAAGATGAAAAGTTTATGTTTGATTTACACCCAAAGAATGTAAAGTATTTAGATAAATGGAAAAAAGATCATGGGTTTAGTGGATGTTTAAATAAGTCAGAATGTCAAAATCTAGTAAGATTACTGCACAAACAGGCAGGAAATAAGACAAGAAGAAAAAAAAAAAAAAAAAAAAAGGGTGTGGTAATTCAAGTGAAAGAGATGTGTACTTTGTTAAAAAGGAAGATAATAAAACTTCCAAGTGTGCAGAACTAGAATAAAGACTCTCTTAGATAAAATAGAAGAACATTGGAAGCCCAAGGCAGATTGGACTTGCATTAATCAGTGCATTCAATCAGATGACGAAACCGTAGACAGTTATCTACATCGTCTCACACAATGGTTTGATGCTCATAGTGGGTTGATTAAGGTAGAAAATCAGGAAAATAACTCGCCCTATGAACAGCAATTAAAAAATGCATTCCTAAAGGGCTGCAAGACAGCCATTGGTAACTTTATACAAAAGCATATGATCACACACAGGACAGCGCATCTACAGCCCCTTACGGAGTATGCTAGACATGCTGAAAAATATCTGATAAAATAAGCCCAGACTTTTACAGTTAGTTAAGATGGAACTTTAATGTTAGTTCAAGGTTCCATGAACATGGAAGAAGACGTAGATGGAGGGTATGAGGAAGAAGAAGAAAGTGAGAATGGGGAAGTAGGTACAAGTGAAGGCAATTGGTGAGGACAGGAAATGGCAAAAAATGAGGAATATCAAAATGGTAAATCTAACAGCACTAGCATCAACTATGCAATTGGAATCCCAACCAGTGCCAAACTTATTATGGTCGCAGGGTCAGCATGATATTGGACTGATTAGAATGGCAGGACAGGTAAAGATTACACCCAAGTCAGAATTTAGACCTCATAAACAGCAGTATCCCTTGAGCAGAAAGGCAGAGGAGGGCATTTTACCGGTAATCTCAGCACTTTTGAAAGCTGGAGTATTAATTCTGTGCACAGACTCACCATGTAGTACGCCCTTATTTCCAGTAAAAAAAAAAAAAAAAACGGATGGGACATGGAGGATGGTACAAGACTTACAGGCAATAAATGCCACAGTGGTACCTCGGGCCCCCATGGTCCCAGATCCGTCTATTCTGCTGAACGATATCCTTCCTACGGATAACTACTTTTCTGTAATTGATATCAGTAATGCCTTTTTCTCTATTCCCTTGCAGAAAGATAGTAGATTTTGGTTTGCATTTACGTTTATGGGCAAGCGTTATACCTATACCAGGTTACCGCAGGGACACTGCGAAAGTCCGACCATCTTCTCACAAGAGATGTCCACCAATTTGGCTCAGTTCCAACCCGCCCAAGGATGCCACCTACTGCTATGCGTGGATGATATCCTCCTGGCGCGACTCACGGAAGAACTCTGTAAGTCCGAGACTATTCAACTACTACACTTTCTGGCACACGAAGGACATAAGGTAAATAAGTCTAAGTTACAATTTTGTAAATTAGAAGTATGTTACCTGGGTTATACTATCTCTGGGAAGGGCAGGTAATTAGATGACAGCAGAAAGAATGCTATTTTACAAGCCCCCATGCCAACTACAAAAAAAAGAAATGATGTCCTTTTAGGCATTACGAACTTCTGTTGTAGTTGGATTCCCAACTACTGAATAAGTGCACCCGCTATCCAACTTAATTTTGCAATACCGATGGCGGCAAAATATTTGCTGCACTGGACAGACAAGGCAGTACAGGCATTTACTAGGATCAAGCAACTGATAGCTGGGTCAGCAACATTGGGGTTTACAGATTACAGTAAGACCTTTATGCAGACTGTAGATTGCAAGCAGGGATTTATGACATCTGTTTTAATGCAAATGTATGGAGATAAGTTAAGACCATTGGCATTTTACTCTAGCAAATTAGACTCAGTAGCACGAGCATTACCACACTGTGTGCAAGCAGTAATTGCAGCCGCTTTGGTGGTACAAGCGTCTGCCACGTTGGTATTGTTCCACGATCTTACGTTAAAAGTCCCGCACTCTGTAGCAGTCATCCTTCTGCAGGACAAGTTAACATTTCTGTCACCTAGCAGACATTTATCTTGTATGACTACGCTGTTATCGCAGCCACACATGACAATTGAGAGATGCACTACCTTAAATCCAGCGACATTGCTACCTGTTGCTGAAGACGGTATCCCGCATGTATGCTTAGATCTCATACATTCTAAAGTTCTACCAAGACCGGATCTTAAAGATCAACCCTTACTACATGCGGACTGGACACTGTTTGTAGATGGGTCAGCACGCAAAACAGAAACAGGCACCACGCAGGTAGGGTATGCAGTTACTACTGCAACTCAGATAATAGAGGCAAGACCACTCCCGGGAACTTATCCGCTCAAGCAGCGGAACTGATTGCTGTGACAAGGGCATGTCTCCTTTCAGAGGACAGGAATGTCACTATCTATATGGATAGTCAATATGCCTTCTCTACGGTGCATGTGTTTGCTCAGCAATGGAAAAATAGGGGGATGGTTACAACCTCGGGGAAAGACATTATGCACAAAGACCTAATCCTTGAATTACTACAAGCCGTCCAACGGCCACGGGGTTTGGCCATCTGTAAATGCGCTGCTCATACCCGTGCTAAGGACCCGGTATCACTTGGTAATGCCCTAGCAGACAAAGCAGCCAAAGAGGCAGCTATGTCCAGTACCTTTTCACTTGAAACCACACCTACAGAATTACAACCAACAGATAAATTTGATTTGCAAACCTTACAAGTCATGCAGGAACTTAGCACAGTACAGGAAAAACAACGCTGGACTAGGTATGGTGTGGGTTGAGGCTTTTCCGGTGACACATCCGGATGCTCAATCAGTGGCTAAAATTTTGGTCAATCACATCGTCCCGCACTTTGGACTTCCTACACGCATCTACTCTGACAACGGCACGCATTTTGTCAATCAGATCATACAGAAACTGTCTACAGTTTTCCAAATTGAATTGAAACACCATTGTGCCTACCACCCACAGTCAGCAGGGTTGGTGGAACGCCATAACGGCATTCTAAAAGGCAAGTTGAGAAAACTCATGGCCGAGACACATCAGTCTTGGATTACCTGTCTACCTCTAGCCCTCCTTTCCATGCGCACAACTCCCACCTCAAAAGGAGTCACCCCATTTGAGTTGTTGTATGGGAGACCTTATTACGTCCCGCAGTGGCAAAACTTGTTGCCTGCGGAACGTGAGGGGGGTGAGGAGATAGCTGAGTACATGAGGAAAATGCTGGCCAATACTAACAGCTGTTTAACGAATGATTATTTTTCAGGTTCAAGAGACGACAAAATCACGGAAGTCATCGCAACTCCAATGGCAGTTCGGATTAAAGAAAGGTCCTCATGGATCCACCTAACACATTGTAAAACATTTTAAGTTAGATAAAAAATTGAATTCCCCTGAGGAACAAACAGATAGCAGTAACCATGAAGGACAATAATGAGAATAAGAGAAAATGGTTCTATTGCAATATTTTATTGTTTATAACTATTGTGATTGTAATATTTTTGTTTTTTAATGAAGCTAGCCATTCAAAAAGAGACAAACACACCAGCTGGCATCCAAACTTTAATACATATCAAGCGATTAAATATGCATATGCATCCTCAATGAATGTCTCAAATTGTTGGGTATGTACTGCAATACCTACTGTATATAGTGGCTTAATGTTAGGGACAGCCCTCTGGGAACAAATGATACTTGGAATAATTTGTTGTTTGAAACCACAGAAGTACCACTGAGAGACAAGGTGGCTGCCTTTTCTGGGGTGCCAAACGGAACAGTGTGTTTTCAAAAGATTGGGAAAGTTAAGGTGGGGCTGAGCCTATGTAATATGACAATAGTTCATAATTGTACCCTAGAAGGGCAGTGTGAGACCAAGTTTGGAGCTATAAAAAGACATCAATGTAAATGATACTAGTTTGGTTGAAAAAATGCTGTATGTATATGGCCTGTTATTTAAGGGGCTAAAGCCAAATGGGAGTTATGAATTTGCAACCAATATTACCATCAAAACAAATGATTGTTATTTTATTTGTGGTAGGAAAGCATATAAATGGTTACCATATGGCTGGTCAGGAAGTTGTTTTGGGATATCTGATACCAGCTATCAGGCACGCAAATGCGTTGCCTCAAGGTAAAATACGAAATGCACGTTCTCTTAATAAACCTATTAATCCCGTTGGTAACATTGATGCGTCATGGATTTATCACCATGACTTGGCACACGTCAGCAGCAAAGGACTCTCACATATGGACCTAGGCGATGATGTAATTGCTTGGGCTGGTATTTTGCCAGCATATGGGACAGTAAAATCCATCTGGGAACTGAGAAAACTGTCAAAACTGTTAGAGACTCTGAGTAATGCGACATTTTCAGTGCTAGAATTGGTGACGGACGAATTAACGGCGATGAGAACAGTAGTGTTGCAGAACCGTATGGCGCTCAATTTCACCCTAGCGGCGAAGGAAAAATAATTCAACAAGTTTCTGAACTGACTAAACCTGGTTCAAACCCCTTGACTGACTTTTTCCAAAACCTGTTTGGAAACTGGGGTTCTGTGTTGATGAACATTTTAATTGCTGTATGTGTTGGTGCAATCATATTTTTGCTGCTTGGCTGCTGTTGCATACCATGTATCAAAATGATAATATCGAAGGTTATCTCTGCCAATGCTACAAAAGCATATTTCTCTGATTATGAGAAGGTATACAACGTATCTGGGATTGTGTAAAATAAACAGTATACAAAATGTTGTAAGGGGGGAAATGTGGAAAAATACTGAAGTCAACATGTTTTGTATTCTGTATTTAAAGGGTTAAGCAGAAAAATGTTCACTGCGTGCAAACTGAAATGTTCTGGAAAATGTTGATCACTGAGGAATGCAGGAGTTAATCTTAAACTGCTGATAAAGTTAATGGTGCAAGAATAACTGTGGTACTGGCTGGTAAAAACAAGTAATCAAACTATCACTTCTAATTTATGTTCTGTGTGCTACGTGTATGTACGTGCAGGAGGGTCTATATAAGCAGAACTCAAAGTACAAGTAGCCAGACTGCTGGCATATTACTATCATGTAGCAGATCTCCATGCATGTAAAATAAAGCTGTTTTACTTGCTTACAAGAACTTGGTGTGATTCTTCCAGAATATGTTAGAAGAGTAAAATCTTTCGACATCTAGTATGAACTATACTTGCAATTTCAAGGAAGTGTATAACAAGAAGATGGAATGCAAACAATACCAACTTTGGAAGACTTCTACAGCCTACTGAAGACCACAGCATTATTGGAAATTAAAATTAAAGAACTAAGCATTTATCCAAAGCCATTTATCAACAACCCTTGGGGAAAAGTCTTATCACTGACCGACACTATACAATAATTGATCAGACACTCTGATAATGGATTGGACATACTTATAAAGTAACTGTATACATTAAGATCTGTTATAGTGTCAGGCTAATGTAAACAGTGTACATAGTTATTTAAGATGTTATGTACAAATACTATGGAATTCATTCAAATGTATTTGAAAAATAAAAAAAAAATTGAGAGAGAATGCAGGAAAGCTCCACAAAAATGCAGATTCTTGGTGGTAAAATCCAAGACAGATTCAGGTTTTGCTTAAAGAATATGAAGCTCAACAGAGATGCACCAAGTTATTTAGTAGGACTGCCCAAAATGTGAAAAAAGGTGACTTGCTGCCAAGACTGCAGAACCACAGCATACAAGTCTACTAGGCCATGGGATTCTTTGCAAGCTCCCCTAGGCAAATCACTTCCAGAATGATGAAAATGACAGATAAGGACAGACTTTTAAAGTCAGCAAAAAAAAAAAAAAAAGGAACACGTTCCCTATCCTGAGTTCAGTTTGGACCAAATCCATTCAGCACTTTCCAAAACTAAAAACACTACTTCCATGAGTCCTGACAATATCCCTGGATGTCTGCTGAGAAGTTTAGTTTCACCTAGTAATACCACTCTATCAACTCTTCATCCTGAGTCTTTCCACTGGTTATGACCCTGAGGTTTGGAGAATGACAGCTGTCGTGTCCTTGAATAAAGATGGACCCACTACCTACCTTGGGAATTACAGACCTGTTAACCTCACTAGTATTATTTGCAAGACTATGGAAAGTATTATAGCTGAACTAATCAACATTGATGTAGGTGATCTTATATCCCTGGACACACAAGAGTTCAGCTTTATAAAGGCAGATTATGTCTGCTGAACCTGGTAGATTTCTTTGAAAGGGTTACTGAGGGTCATGGCTAATGGGAAAACAGTCCACACTGTTTATCTGGATCTTGAAAGGCCATTGCACTATCCCCATGTTAGGAATGTTGACAAATTCTTCTAACTAAAAATTAATCATACATCATTTTCTAGATTGGTAAGTGGCTGTGTGAGAGAACCCACATTGTTAAGGTCTGGAGTACTTGCTCTAGATAGAAAATGTCACCAACGGTATCCCACAGGGCTCTATCCTGAGTCTCCACCTCTTTGGTATATTTTTCTGTGACACAAAAGTCAATATCAAGGTCCTATAGGTAACCAGGTTTGCTAATAATTGCAGACTGGAGGTGATTATCAAATTCCATTCTGGTAGTCAATATTTTTCATTAAGTGCTGGACCGAACAGATGTTTGGTGTATTAATCATAGGATTAGCCTTAACAAGAAATGCAGCACAGTTTTCTTTGGTAAATCACTACTACTTTCTGTATGGATAACATTCCACTTAAAATTGACAAAATAATCAGGTACTTGGGTATGTATGTTGACAGCAGAGTCCTTTGATCACCACATCAATGTAGTGGTTAGAAAATCCTTCTACCTTACACAACTTATACATCATGGTACCTCATCAAGATCTAAAGAAGTTATAGTCCTACTTTATTAATCCCTCATTAGGCCCATCATTGAATACAATGCACCGTTTGGTATGTACCTCATCAAGCACCTCAAACAGCTTGAAAGACCTCATTGCTTCCTCACCAAAAGATCTCAAGTTTCAAGACCTTTGCCTGCACTGATGGGCTAAAAGCCTTTTCCCTCTACTCAGTATCATACAGTCTCCTGTGGGCTGATCTCAGATTAGCCTTCCATGCTATGAATAGCCCAGCACTATTTGAACTCCTTCACCTAAATACGGCCGGTGGTAAAACCAACCCCTGCTCTTGGAGACCTAACTATACTGTAACATCAACAACCCCAGAATGTGGGACAGGTGCCTAACCTAATGGAACAGGCTGCCCTTATATTGAAGCAGTGAGCATGTCATCCTATGAAAACTTGTGTGACTGCAATTTTATCCAGGATATATGGTAGAAAATGTACATAATGGAGGACATTTCTTAGTCTCCTGCCAGTATAAGGTGATATGGCTGAGCTTCCCCATGGTCTCCTTTGCTTACCAATATGGGGACCACTGTAGCATCCCCATTGCGAGGTCTTCCCTGGTAAGCTCTGACCATAAATCAGTCTCATTTGAAGTTACTATCACTCCTGACCTACCCCTAGCACCTACTAAACTAAAAAACTTCTCCAAAGCAGATTATAACCTTTTATGGGACGGTATAAATAGCTTCACTGTGCCTCCCCCCTCAGATAGAACTTCCACCTATGCCGAGGTCTACACAAATGCTTTATACAAACACCTGAACAACTGAATTGACTCAGCTGTACCTGAAAGGACCAAAACAAGCTCTTCAAGGAAGAGCAAAAATGTCTGGTGGACAACTGCCATAAATAGGCTTTACAATAAGAGGAAAAACTGCTGTCTAAGAGTAAGAGGGACCGAGCCCTAAACTGAAATACTCCCACCTCAGCCTAAACATGCAAAATAAGACTTCTTGTGAAGTCCTCCTAAGCAACTATGAATCCAAATTAGCTTCCTCAACTAGGGACAACCATAAGGCATTCTTTAGTTACATCCGTAACCTAAAAGGAAAGGCCCAGATTTGTGCCGAACTGGTTAATGATACCACATATACTGAGTCTGTGGACATTGCTAAACTGTTAATTGATAGGTTCTGTGAAAATTTCACTCCCCTGTCCCTGCCACACTTATCCCAAGACATTCCTACCACCTGTCCTCTACCTTGTATATCTAAAGAGCAGGTCATAAATGCCCTCTCTAAGGTCAAAAACACAGCATCCATGGGACCTGATAACATCCCAGGCTGTGTCCTACACGAGCTTAAACAAGAATTAGCAACATCACTAGATACACTTTTCAATCATATTCTAAGCACTGCCTTTGTCCCAGCTGAATGGAAAAAGGCCACCATTATCCCTTTGCACAGAGATGGTGCTTCCAGTGACCCCAGGAACTACAGACCTATTACCCTGACTAGCCTTATCTGCAAGGCCATGGAGAGAATCATCATGGACCTTATCAGCAAAGATACTGGTAACCTCCAAATACTAGACCCTACTCAATTTGGATTTTTCAAAGGAAGATCATGCCTGTTAAACCTGGTGGACTTCTTCGAGACAGTCACCAAAGCCCTTGATGAGGGTAAATCTGTGCATTACAGTCTGCCAAGACTTAGCCAAGACCTTTGATACTATCCCCTACTCAGGCATAATTGACAAACTCACCCCATATATCATTAGATGGGTCACTATTTCTCAGAAGTGCAAGCTAAAACTAAAGGTCTGTGGCTGACAAAGCTTGCTGATGACTGCAAACTGGAAGTGGTCATAGAATCTCCAAATGATATCAACATTCTACAAGAGGGTCTTACACAAACAAATGACTGGTGCCAAAGTCATGGCCTTAAACTCAATGAAAAAAAATGTATTGACATCCCTTTCGGTAAGAGTGATTGTCCTGCTAACTACCACATCAATAACAACACCCTAAGTACACACTCAGTGGTGAGAGACTTGGGCAAACAGGTTGACAACAACCTTACTTTTGATCACCATGTCTCCACAGTGGTAAGAAGGGCATTCTATATTGATCTTCTCATAGGTAAGGGCATTGCCCCCAGAAAAAAATAAGTTATAACCTCCCTGTACTCTTCCCTCATCAAGCCAATAATTTAGTTAAATGCCCCTTTTGTTATGTACCTTTCCAAGCACCTGCAGCAATTGGACAGACTACAAAGGTTCCTCACAAGGAAAATTCAAGGTCTTCAGCATCTGTCCTATGAGGATCGTCTAAAATCACTGTTTCTTTATTCTGTTTCATAACAACTACTCAGAGGCGATCTCTACCTTGCATATAAGGCAATCTTAGACCCTGCTTTATTGGAAATGCTGCATATCTGTAAGACAAATGGTGCACAGGTTACAAGCCCTAATGGTCTTAACCTGGTATGTGACATTATCATAACCTGCTGGAGGGAGAAATTGGTCTTCCAGAGGTTACCACACCTTTGGAACAGACTTCATCTTCATGTCAAGCAGAGCAACCTCATTGGCCCTCTTCAAATGCAATCTGGACGATTGGATGGGTAACCGTAAATTCACCCCAGGGGTTCCACCTATGTCCTTCTTGGACAGGGGTGATAGGTGCTGATCATAGAAATAAGGGTAAAACTTGTCTAGGCTTGTAAGGGGCCTAGGGTCATTAGCCTAGTAACCTTCTATGATCTTATGTACTTATGAACCTATCAGAGCTGCAAATGAGTATAAGCAAAATGCTGAGAAAGGTTGCATTGTTTAAGCATTAGCACAGCACTGGACACCACAGCACAAATGAATGTGATACCTTGAGGTATTTTCAGAAGCCTGCAATAAAAAGTGAACTGCAAAGATTTGAGGTAAACCTGACAGCTTACTAGTAAACACATACTTGGGGACAGACTAAAATGTTTATGAAAAAAACAAAGCGTGTTACTTCCTTTGATATTTATAATGGTATAGATTAAAGCAGTATCAGTCCTAGATGGAGATGCATACAGAAGCATGAAGTTAATCATATCTAAGAAAACCAAACATGATGTTCTGAGGCAAAAATAGGGAACAAACTTATTGAAATATGACATGGCATAACAAGCGTACCTGCAAACAGTAGGCTAGTACTAAAGTACTTTGATGTTGCCTTTTTGTCAGATAGAAAAATTCCACAGCAGTAATACTGCAAATAAAATCAACATTTGCACATTTCATTATCTCAGACAGGTTATTACTGACAATGGTACACTGTTTGCATGTATAGCAATGCACAGATTTACAAAGGACTAGAATTTTGAACCCATGGCATCTAAATATTCAAAGGGTATGGAAGAAGAGAAGTGCAAGCTGTAAGAAGCATGTTCAGGATATGCATGCCTGCACACATGTGTAAACGAACCATGCCTTTTTGTAGAGTCTGAGCAGCATTAAACAAGAATCGGACCCTCTCAAACTGGCATCTTTAATGTTACATTGTGCTCAGTATAGAGAATTATAACCAGGTCTCTGATCATAACCAACTTATTATGTATTCCAGATATGGATGCCAAAAAAATTTACCTCAACAGAGGTGCAAACTGATGCTCAAGAGTTGAATCTTGACACCTATACCAAGAGAGACAATAAGGGTTATGACTGGAGAGACTTGATCATAATTCTTTGTAGTGCATGGGACTTTATGGAGCTTTATGTGTCCCATGTAGTACCAGTTAAAGAAAAACGTGAACGAGTATGAAGTGTTTCACAGCTTTGAAAGCTACGAAACATGCAGCACTGCCACACTGACAGTGAGCAGAAGTGAAATGCTCCTTTAAGGAACTTAAAAGCTGCTAGAAATTTTGCTCTGCTACACATTTTTTTCTGTGTCTGACGAGGAGTGTTGAACAGTGTTTAAAGCTGTTATCTTCTCAATGTTGTTCTGAGGTGGCTGGCACTTGGACGCTATTACCCTCTAGCACAAGACTAGAGCTTAACACCACTTAGAGGTGCTCCACATGACATCACACAACCAAGTGGAAGGGATCATCTGGGTGAAAGAAAAGAAACAAAATAAATGATGAAAAAGGTGAGAGAATACCTTGCCCTGGCAAATACAGAAGCATGCGGTCTGAGTATTAGTTCAATAGTGATGAAGTCCATTAAAATCGTATCTGTTTTTAACAAAAGGAAATTCAATCAATCCACTGGGAAAAGTGATTTATACCAAGTGACTTTATTGTCTTAATTATTTTAAACCAGTACAGCTGCTTGCAGGCTTTGAAGGGAGGGCTCAATAAATAATATACTACGTAGTTGTATATAATATGCTTGTGTATATGAAAAACTGTACAAAAAGGCATTTTAAACAACACAAGTTGGTGCTAAGAAAAAGAACATAAATAAGAACAGTGAAACTGAACAAGCTAGGGGAAATGATGCTAACCTAATTTTCTCTAACGACAGGCTTTGTTACACGTATTAAAAGACGAATAAATGCAAGCCACTAATTTCCTTACACAAGTAATCTAAGAAGTGCAACTTCGAGTTTTACAGCAAAAATTTATTTTGAGTAACTGATGCATGCGAATGCTTTACAATACTTATCACACCAAATTGCTTTGGATGTTAAAGCAATATTCTGTACAAATAAATAGTCTGAATGTAAAATAGGTAACTTCTGATTAAAGGCTATTGTAGTCTGGAAAAGTCCATAAACAAGATTTGGGTGTGACTTGCAATTTGGTCATAAAATGGCTTATGCTAGCATTGTAGCCAGTTTCTACTCTATAACACAAGAATGTTACTTTACGGTGAAAGAGTACAACACAGTTTCAGCATTACATGATGCTATGGCAATACAATATGTGGGCTGTTGCACAGCTTGGAAGCACTGGGAAGGCTGAGACGAGATCACTTTAAGATTCTGCACAAATTCATAAATCTATTTAATTATAAAGCCATCAGTAACTGCTAAGTAATAATGGTTTTACAAAGGAAGCTAAAAGAACGAGGAGACTCTTATCTTGTTACATAGTAGTGTTACAGACTGGTGAAATGTTTCTTGTTACATAGTAGTGTTACAGACTGGTGAAATGTTTCCACAGTAGTTCTCAGTTGTCCATAATTTTGCAGAAAGTCCCTGATTTTGCCTCATATTGTTGTCCTGTCCTTCAATTTCTTTTAATTTCTGGTAAATCACTCAGGACACGGACAGCATACCTCTCAAATGTCCACATTTTTGTCTCATACTTTTGGTCTGTTCTTCATAAAAAATGTAGTTTTCTATCAAGTCATTCAGAATTAAAGTCACTAAATAATTATGGCATACATTTATGTTTCAGACAGACATTCCTTCAGAAAATGCAAATTAATTAAAAAAAATATATTATTCTAACCACTTTCTAAGAGCAATATTTAAAATTTGTCCCTGATTTTGAGCATTTGACCCCTTTCCCCCCTATTGTTGTTGTTTTTGTCCAGATTTCTTATGCTTAGATGTTGAGTTATGATGGACAGTCATTAATTTCAGACATTAGAGTTTCTTACTTGTTATTCTTCAGAAAATGCATGCTGATGCAAAACTTGTTCTCTTAATTTTGTAACTGAATGTGAGTTATGTTTAAAAATTATACCTGATTTTATGCCAGTGTGATCCCATTATTTTTGGCTTTGTCCCTGATGCTTGAGCAAAAGATGGGGTATATGGTTATCAGTACCAACTGGGACTAACTGAAGCACTTAGAAGTAGTCTAGTACATGGCACCCATGAAGAAAATATACTCATACAATTGTTGCCCAAGTAACAGCTAAATACAGAAAAATACTACAGACTGTATTGTCTATGGATGCAGCTGCAAACAATTCCATTGAGCTGAAGAAGGATTACGCTGAATGCACTATAAAAAAGGGACTGTTACACCAATATACTTTCACTTGCAAAATGTTCACACTATACATATGACTGCTGGCCATATGGAAGTTTTTGGCTTTGGTACCCTGGTCAGGTTATCTCAGTGAGATAACCCAAGCATACTGAAATACTGCAACAGTGATCTAAAGAAAGGCCAAACTCAAAAGAAGTCCAAACTGACCAGAATGGTGAACTAAGCCTATAAATAAAAAACACCAAAATGTAGACATCCAGGGAAACTTTAATAAAACGTTAGTTCTTTCATCTACATTAACACAAAAACTTCATCAGACACCCAACAATGTGGAGGTTCTGCTCACAGCCCCAGTCGACAACAACGGCCCTCAAACTAGCACAAAATTGGAAAAGCTCTATTTATAGACATAGTCTGTCTACTCAGGTGTTTTACAATGGAATATGCAACTGGGCAATCATCTGTGAACACAAACTGCAAGGTGCTGAAGACTGGTATTTGGTACAAGTCTTATAATAAAAAACATGTTAGACTTGAACTCAACAATGCACAGCCAAGTTCAAAAAACACCTAAAACAATCAAGGTTATGTCATAACTTAATACACTTCAGCAAATAAAGCTACAAATTCAATGACCCTGGCAAGACAAATTCTGAGCTCTTCCCTAAGCAAAAGGAAACTAAGATGTTTAAATGACTATACTAACAGCTGCAGATGGACAGGTGACCATCATAAGATGTTTTCACAGTGAAGATGGGTTGCAAATTGACTAGACAACATATCCCAGGTTGTGAAAGTTGCTACTATACTCCCTGAATGTAAAACTGTAATGAGTGGGATGCCACAGGGATCCATGCTAGGCCCGACCCGGTTTGGCATTTATTTGCAGACATCCAAGCTAATATCCCCAAAGTTTGGTTGATCACTTTTGTTGATGTTTGCAAGCAGGGTACTGTTATCTGCTCATCCACTAATAGCAAAAGTTCCATCATGTGTTGGAATATGCACATACCTGGTATACTAGGAACACTCTAATGTTAAATGCAAAACATGCAACATAATAGCATTCAGCAAAAGACTGCATCCATCCTCTTATATTATAAAGGATACTCCCTCTTCAGGAGACCTGGGTACTTAATGTGGACAGTTCTCTCTCATTCAGTCATCATGTTTTAACCACGGTCAGGAAATTCTTCAACCCCTAAGAGTTGACCCAGTAGTCATGAACTTCAGGACACACAGAGACAGTAATCTAGTCTTTGACTATCATATGTGTACAGTAGTGAGGAAATCATTCCATGTGGTGTAACATATACACAAAAATGTGGCATCTAGTTCCAAGGAGGTCATCATTCCACTGTATTCGGCATTCATCAGGCCTATCATTGAGTAATGTGCCCCATTTAGTGTGTACCTAACCAAGTACATACAACAACTGGTACTTCCACAGAGGTTCCTCACTAAAAGACTACAGGGCATACGTAACATGTCCTAGGCAGACTGCCTCAAGGTCCTATCCCTGTATTCAGTCTCTTAAAGGCTGTTGAGGGGAAATCTATACCTGGCATACAGGGCATTGTCAGACCCCACCATACTGGACCTCCTGCATATGCACAAAACATACAGCAATTGGATGGGGAACAGGAAATTCATACCTGGTTCAGCACCTATGTCTTTAATGGACACAGGCAACGTGTAAATGGTTAATCTCCCAGGTCCCTGCTTACACTTGTCAAGGGAACCAGAACTTGTCAGATATTTGGAATGCTAGGCTTAAAAAGACCCTTGTGGTTGTTAGCCTAGTACACATCTATGAACCTATGAACCTATCTGTTTCAGATATTTACCAAGGGAATATATTCAAGAGCCAAAGAAATCATTCTACCCCTATAATTTTCCTTTACAGACCAGACATCAAATACAATGCCCGCTTTGGTATCTATAAATTTGAACAAACTGCTCAAAGGTAAAGACACCAAAGATTTGTAACCAAGAAAATTAAAGGTCTTGAATTCTTCAGCTATCCCAAAAGATCAGAAGGAATCTCCTTATACGGAGTAGCATACCAGGTGTTCTGAGGTGACCTGTGTCTGGCTTTTTGAGACATGAAAAACCCAGTCCAATCTGATCTTCTTTTTCTTTGCAAAACTAGTGCTTCTACAAACACTCACACTAGAGACCTAACGCTACACAAAAACATTAACAAGATTCACTGAAGGGATAGGTTCCTAACACATCGTAGTCGCAACATACAGAATAACATGCCACTATAGGTTAAACAAACTACTACTTTGGCTACCTGTAAGGCTGGATGGGTAAGCACATATTTACACCAGGCTTACCATGTAAATTTCTGCTCGATTTGGGAGATGAGCATTAGTAAGTGCTTGACAAAGGTGGCAAGAGCTTTTAAGTTTGTCTTCTTAAAGGTGTATATGGGTGGCATTTTATGGTCCCCATGATTGTTTGTCTAGTACTATTTCTATGGTCCTACATTCTGATCCTTATCCTCAGATGGTTAGATGACCAGTGATGTTCTTTATCCAAGAAGGCTGACCAGGTATCAACAAAGATGAGGAATCCCACAGCACTCAGACTGAGATAGGTGGCCACAGTATTTTATAGCAAACAGGCATGCATAACAAGCAGGGACCAGGCATGCATAACAAGCATGGTACTGAGTCAAGGAGGTTGGAGTCTATGATCATGAAATATTCTGGATCAACTTGTACAGCACAGTGGATCTACCCTTGCTGAACTTTCAGAGGTGCTCTGTTGAGCTTCTGAAGAAGCACTCTTTATAATGCATAATACTGTATTAACAGTATTAACTGGATTAATCATTGCTGTTTTGCTTTACATATACACTAGTTTATCTTATTACTTACACTGCTGAATATTGCACACACATAACTGCGTGATTTGGCTGCAACTACGGCTTGCTATATCATGTTATGAAGTATGAAGCTGCACAGATAAGTATTTTTATTCCCCCTCCCCAGAACCTAACTGAGGTGGGAGGAGCTAATGTAATGCATGGTAATGTTAATGTGCATAAAAATGTGCCATATAATAGGATGTGCCCATGTACACATACACCAGGCTTATGCCCCCTCCCTTTTTTTAACAGTAAATAAAAACAAACAAACATGGAACTTCAATGCAATGTCACATGTTTTAATTTATTTTTCTCATTTGCTGCTGATCTTAAGCTCCCTAACATTCCTAGTGCTATGACCTTCACACTTTCTGAAACAGAGCTTATAGCCCTAGCCTGTCACTAAGCATGAAAACGATACCATATGTAGAGTGTATTAACACATGGGTGATGTGGAGGGTGTTGTACCCCCCGTGTAATGATGTAACCTCCAGAGCTTTCCCACCCTGTAGCTTCCTGACACCTCTACTACTGACCCCTAGTTTTCACCAAGGAACATGACCTCTGACATGCCCAGCAGGGGAGCAGATGTAAGTCTTGTCACTCCTCCCCCAGTGCACCAGCTCTTCCAGCTGCCAGGGTTACTAATTGCATTCAAATCATATGGATCATAGTTCATGGATTTAGCCAACTATGGCAGAGAGCCAGCATCTCTCCTGTCTTTATATAACTATATGCTGTGCTCAGTAATTTTATATCAGATGAGAAAGGATCCCCGTTTAACCCAATGGTACCTTGGTAGCACACTTTAGAAGGTGCAGGACAATCTACAGTGCAATTGCCATGGAAAAAGTCTTAAAATTAAATTAGCAGTAATATGTAAACATGTATATCTGAAGACAGTACAGATGTATGTAAAAAAAAACTGAAACAAAGACAAAACAAGCAGAAGCACTATTTCAGCACAGCTGCAACAGAACATAACTGTAATCAGGATAAACTACTGCTAAGAACTAGGATCATACACAGATTGTAGTGATGTCTGAAGAGACAACCTGGCTTATAAGTGAAGACTAAATGTACCATGGTACACTGGAGGGACCCCAGATTTTTTAACAAGTGGCCCAAGTTTCCAGAGTAATGCAACATGAGATGATACAATCTAAATACAAGTGAAAAATACTGGAAGTAGCACAAGTAGCCTGAGCCAATTTCACTGAAAGTAAAGCATTCATGCAACTCACATTTGTGAAAATGATTTGAAGGATAGTATGCCCAACAGATGTACCTTACAAGCACATGTGATGCAAGAAGGCAAAACTGTCAAAAGACCTGTCTTATTGGTTATCAGATACTGAAGTCAAATGCTGTAAATGTGCACTTAAGAAATCTATACATAATTAATATATAAGCCAGACGTCTAGGCCTCACAAAAGGGATATCAAGATACTGTAGTACATTCAAAACCCTCAGTATACTGCTGACCATCAAGACAATCAGATGCAGTAGTGCAAACAGCAGGCTCTTTGGAGTGACAGGAGGCCTCTTGGCTATGAGCCTATTCTCCCTCCTCTGCCACAAGGTATAACAAATCCTAGTATCCGTGTTGAGTGCTGCTGGTTGCATAGGTTCACAGGTAGTTACTAGGCACATGGTCCAGGAGACCACTGAACAGCCTAGCACAAATTCCCAACTACCCCAGAGCACTGTTTGGTAAAACAACTTGGTGAAAGTTGCACAAAAGGCACATGATGGCTGAAGGAATCAAACCCTTCACTACAGGAATCAGCTTGTAAACAGCTCATTGCCTTAATCCTTTGCATTAATGGCATAACTTTTAATTGTGCTTTAAGTTAGTGTTGCACTATGCTCCTTACACAGTGCTTTGGTATGATTATGGTTGCATTCATTTTGGACAGTAATATTAAAAATGGAAAAGTTTAAGAATGCAATGACATCACTTAAGACTGAAAGAAATTAAGGTACAATTAAGCTGAAAAATTCAAGTAAAAGTTGAAATGACTGGCTAAGTATGGTGGGTAGGCTCTGAAAAGAGTGAGCACACATAAGGCAACCCTAAAAATATGAATAAGGTTGACCTTTGGGTAGCACACTGACTCAGTGTTATGATGACTCCCTCACACATCGGGTGCTCATTTCTCCCTTCCTGTCACCTTTTACGCAGGGTCTGTTGTGATTTTTGTCTTAGTAGTCTTCATTCTTCCCACCTTTCAAATACTTGCTGTCTGATTGGATGCACTAAATTCTCTCTCTCTCAATATATCTCTTGCCCTTGTGGCCTGGGACGTAGCTGAAAAGGGTGTATTGAGCAGCTTGTTACCCAGATAATAAAGGCTAAATAAAATAAATCAAGCAAGATGTTGAATAAGATCCAATAGTTTTTAGTAAACTTCAGAAAATGTACAGAGCAAATTAATGTTGCTATTCTTATCTTACATCAGGTTGTGGATTTCTGTTTCATTCAGAAAGCTGTGCTTCACTGTGTCATTTCTGTAAATAAATGTTACTTAGGGAGCAGTAGAGATGACAGCTTTAGCGAGGATGACAATTTGTAACCCATTTTCTTCAACCATCGGAAAGTAAAAGCAAGGAAAACAGTCTATCCTCCATTTTAATACACTCAGATTTTTTGTAATGTTTGCTGGAGCTTTGGATTACATGTCATAGTTCTAAGTGTACAATGTCATGCTGTACGTTCCACAATGAGGGAGACATTAAGTCTGCGATAAACATCTTTGCTCATTGTGTGCTGTAAGTCTCAAACTCTTTTTTTCGATAGAATCAGGGATGAATCCAAAAATAAATCGAGGTCATTTTTAAATATTGATATTATTCACTTAAAAAGTTGAAAAAATAAGACAATGTTCATAAAGATGCAGTTCTACAGAAAAAAGAGACTGGAAATGTAGTTTTCCTTGTATAATACAGTGCAGTTAATGCTTATTTTTTTTGTCACAAAAATGCAAGTCTTACAAAGGACTCAAAAAAAAAAGTTTTAGACAAATTAAAGGGTATCCCTGCAAATCAGTGTTGAAAGGTATGACGTGTACCTGGTTGGCACAGAACCTGAGAAACTGATGGTTCTAAACATGTAAACACTGCTCATCTGTGGCACTTCTACACACCTACTTGATTTCTATACTGTTTCAGGGCACCTGGTATGTAGAGCTTTTGTTTGCCACTGCTTTTAATTCACATCTGATACAGAGATAACACCTCCTTTTACAAGTAAGAATGTAGCCTTATCAAGTGAAATGAATGGAAATGGAAGCTTTAGTCCTATCCAAGTTTTTAACAATGAAGAATAAAAGGCCATGAAAACTTCAGAACAGTCACATTTTTCTACTACCAGCAGAGATTTTACTGTGAAGTTGGAATGCACTTTAAGTTTTCCACTTTTGTTTAAATTCATGTTTTCAACAGCCAGGGACCAGCCTCTTCATAACTAAGTTTGCAGTTTTGCCACAAGTAAGCCCAAGTAAAAGATTTTCAGAATGATCTAGGTAAGACATTCCACATAGGTACAATGCACAAGACAGACTGAAATACTTCAGATACAAAGGCATTTTTTGCCACCTGTTTTCTAAAGTGCCATATGACACTGTAGCAAACTGAAGTGCCATTTACTTCTCTCAGCCACATGTTGAGACCCCACCAACATCATCCCACAGCCGACAAAATAAAAACATCTGGATGGCTAGCCCTACCTGCCCAATAAACATGCAGATTGCATTTTACCCTTCCTTTCTCATAAGAACGCATGACCCAAATCTGATTTGAACATACAGTCCTCTAATACATAATTCAACAGGAACAAAAGTGATTATGGGTGGGGTCCTCCCTCCCACTTACGTACAATAAAGATTGGACTCTTGTCAGCCATACAAATTCCGTTCACTTTGGTACTTGCATATTAAGTTCTGTGCTATTAAAAATCCATAACATTTCTCCAACTTACTTACCACCACTTAACTATGTTTGCTCTACCAAACATTCTTTTTTTTTTATTTGCTCAATCTTCCCAGTAGCTCCCCATACTTGAACCCAGTTAGTTCATTCATTCCTTCAAGGTGTGTGTGGTGGGTGGGAACCCATGCCACTGGACAGAGTGACAGACCTATGTCCCATTATTTCCTGCTTAGGCCAAGACCCTAATCACTTCACCCACCTGGAGGTGAGAGTTGGATGTGAGGGTGTGGGCTAACATGTCTACCATCTGGGCCATTGTAACTACCCACTTGTGAAGTCCACAACCACTGCATGCTCCCACACGTTAACTCCCTGCTTTACAGTTGCACCACTGCATGCTCCCACACATGTTAACTCCCTGCTTTACAGTTGCACCACTGCATGCTCCCACATGTTAACTCCTTGCTTTACAATTGCATTGCTGTGTAGCCATGATTTTATTAGGTTCCTAGTTGAGGGAGATGCGGCTACATTACAGTAGGTGTCAGCAATGCAAACCACAGCTCTCCCATCACATAGGGTATGCTGGCTTTAGCTGCTCACCCTATCCGTCTCTGTCTGGTCCCTCCAGCATAGGGCTTCTAACTGAACACAGGTCATCTAGGTCATAGTCAGGGCCTTATCCATCTGTGCCACAAGGATGGGGCCCTACCGAAGCTTTTTGTACAATCTGTACGACTTAAGTAACAATACAGGAAGCGCACAACCTCAAACACAATATTATTTACACTTGTTGGTGAGCATAAATCATGACCTGAAAGTATTGCCTGTTGCCTGGAACTTTACAACCCTTCTCAACAAGAAGTACAAAATTCCCATGCTGTGTTCAAGACAGAAAACTTACACCACTGAGCAAAGGAGAGGAACTCAGTGAGTCAGTGTATTCCAGCTGCTTTTCATTTGATGAACCTGTATGGTGCGACTAGAATGACTCACCATAACCCTGCAAGAACAGCTCCAACTGCAGGAGTTTGCAGGGATGGTGCTGTAATTAAGTGGCATATTAACTGCAGGGGCACTGACATTATCTCTCTTAATTACAAAACAAATATGCTGGTGAGGCAAGGTTTCTTTGTCACTTAATTGGTATGTCCAATTAACCAGACGCCTCCACTTAATTCCTCGGGCAAAGCTTAAACCTGTAACTGAGCTGTGCACCCTACATAGTCTAGTATGGAGCCAAAATTATTCAGCAACGATAAGTAATAAGAAGTCTTTCCTAGACTGTACAACACATGAGGTGTGTCTCACTCTTCGGGCTCATAGTTTCACCAGACGAAATGAAAAAAAAGTTTCCAGCCAAGCTGACAACACTTTTTTTTACTTTTATTTATTCCAGTTAATGCCTATCTTCATGTAGAAATATATATATATATATATATATATATATATACACACACACACACACACACACACACACACACACACACACACACACACACACACACACCTCAAGTGTACAGATTTTCACAGAAAGTGCAGATTTTCCCCTCATATTTTGGTCAGTTTTTCAAAAAAATTCTGATTTTCTGGCAAATTAGCAGCAAATCCTCAAAGATTAAAGTTAAAAAATTATGACAGACATATGAGTTTTAGACTTCATACCATTCAGAAAATCCATTCTAATGTAAAATCTATTATTAACTTTTTAAGTTTGTAACAGCAATATTTAAAAATTGTCCCCATTTTCTGGCCTTTGTCCCACTTTTACTTATGGTTCTGTCCAGATTTCATAACTTTCCTCACAGAAACAAAAAAACTGATAGTATTCTGCAATGTGTCTCACTTATTTAATAAAGAGAAACCAAACAATAAGCTAATAAAGAAGAAGAAAACAATTAGTGGAGGCTCTAATTATCTGTACAAGCTGTTCTATGTATAATAGCATTTTGGTAAGATCTGTGACAATATAAGATTCTGAAAAGGTAATAATGAACTGGAACCTCATATTTCAGTTATTGTTAAAAAATATTTTAGATATGTGCTATGCAAAGGCTGCCTTAGTTGTCGAGTCTTTTGGCTTTTCCCGGTTAGGGGTCGCCACGGCGGAACTCCGGTCTGCTAATGATTGGCAGTAGATTTTTACGTGCCGAGTTGCCAGCCCTGACGCACAACCTTCAACGAAGACACACCCATTCATGCATGTCTCCACACAGAAGATGCTCTAGCTGAGAATCGAATAGGACAACGTCTTACTGTGAGGCGACAACACTACCGCAGCACCTGACATAAATGAGAACCACTACTCTGGATTAGTTTATAATGCCATGAGAAAAGTACACTGATAGTACCCTAGTCATTTTGTTATACGCTATTCATGTCATTATCTCAGATGGTGATGTGAATTTATTCCTATGTGTCAAGTGTCAATAATAATATCTGTTACTGGAATTACATTATGTCATACAGGAGAATTTTTAAGAGTTTATGTCATTAACAGTTATCCCAAATATATGCTGTAAATGTACTACAGAATACAAACTTGATGATTCTGCAATTAAGAATCGGTGCAAGATTTCAAACTAAAATCACAGAATCTTTACATATCTAGCTCTGGCTAGTTAAAAGAATTTAGGTACTACAACATGGACTGCTGTAATTAGCATGATGAGAACAAACTCATGCCAAAAGCACAGAATCTTTACATATCTAGCTCTGGCTATTTATGAGAACTTAGGTACTGAAACATGAACTGATGTTATTAGCATGATGAGAACAAACTAGAAACAAAGCTATCCATCCATACATTTTCCTAAACAACTTAATCTAGTTAGAGTGACAGTTGTAGCAAGATGATCAGGCTAGGTCCAGCTTCCTTATTCCCTACAACAGTCTTCAGCAAGCCCTCAGAAGAATGATAGAAGCACTAGATGTCCTTCTGCATCACTGTTGCAGTATTCTTAACATTAGGAATCTCCCACCCAGGGCAACACTATGTTTGGACAGTATACCAAGGCCTTATGATCTTGTATGCAGTGTACATCACACATATGCTCCCTGCAGAGGACATAGGACAAAAAAGTGAAATATGGACACAGTTACCCAGAACTTCTTTGCTGCCAGTCCGAATGCCATTATTGCTCATTGGTCTGAACTTCATGTTGCTGTGTTGAATACTTAGCCATCGGGTATGTGCCCCATGGGTTGATTTTCTTTTACTTGGTCTTGTATTTTATTTTGCTTACCTAGAGTTCATGTCATCCAAGAAGGGAAAATGTCAGAGTGGGAAGCAGATTCCCCATAAGGATCGTCACGATCAGTGTCTCTTTTGTTTGGATGCTTCCCACAACCACACTTCTTATAGTATATACAAGGCATTTGTGTCTAAGACACTCAGAAGGCATCTATCTTCCCTGGCCATTTATCTTGAAACCCACAGGCTTAAACAGTTAACCCAGGGTAACATGGTGGAATCCTTTAACCCCGAGATACTCCCATTACGTAAGATAGAGTTTGACAAGTCTTAGCTGGATTCTTTACCTGTCCAGCCTCCACCAGACTTCCCTGTAAAAGAAGATAATAACCTGTAGGCTGTTTGGCATCTACATAAGATTCCTCTGCCATGACCCCATCAGAGGCTGGCATGAATCTGTCTTTTCACACATCCTCTGAGGCTTTGTAGGTGTCTGCTCCTAATGTTGAGGGGGAACTGTGGTCCTAGAGGGATTCCACAGATATTGGTCAGGGAGGCGGAGTCCAGGTTCTCTTATCAAATTTCTCCAAGGGTTGGAACCTCCAGTATTTGATAGGGTTGATGTCCCTTCTAAGATAAGACAAAAGTTGAGCATGTTTCAGTCCGTCCTAAGTTCATCAAAAGGAATGGTAAGACTTTTCTGCCTTGATGGACATGAAGCCTCCTCAAGGGGATTCAGTATCTGCTCCTCCTTGAAAAGCTTCCCCTTCTAAATGGCTTAGGGAACCGGATTCCTCGAATGAAAACTCAGAGTCGATGATGGTCATGGTCCTACCTATTCTTTACAGATGCCTTCACCTTTGGTTTATGGTACTGATGAAGAGGAGTCTGTTAGCTCAGAATTTTCTTTTGCAGAATTGTCCTTTGGAGACACAATTGCTAGGATGATGAAATACTTTGAAGTGGGGTTCTTCTCAAGTGGCTGATATTCAGATGAGATATTATGAGTTGCTTCAGGTAGCTATTCCTAAACTATCAGCAGTTCCTCCTGTGTTGGCTGCCTAGTTGGACCTTTTCATTGCTGATTCCAAGTCTTGATTCTGAGCCTACTGCCCCTAAGAAACCTGCTAGGTTCTACAAGGTTCCTGAGGATTGTCAATTTTTATTTGTGTCCTTCTGCTGAGGTGGTTTTTGCAGACCCCCTCTGCTTCTTGCTGTGGTGTCAGTCTCTTCTGACAAACCTTCCAAGCTCTTGCCCTCTACCAAACTTTTACTTTCTGATAAGGATAGTAGGGCAATGGACAGGATTGGTAAGAAAGTTTACATTGTTTTTATTTTTGCTTTGGGGTTATTAATTACCAGACCTACATGATCAGGTGTACTCTGGCCTTGATTGCTCAGGCTTGTCACAGGTTATTTCTTGACTTCCCTCATTATAAAGGTAAATCCTCTGCCTTATTTATTTATTTATTTATTGACATTTGTTAACCGGGTTGATCCAAGTGGGCTTGAGGCCCATTTTCAGTGGAGAACCGAGGAGAAAAGCTCCAGTTACAAGCAATATACAGTGAATAAAATTACAATCAAAGAATTACATAAATTTGCAATACAACAGGTCAAATATACTAGGTAGAAAGCATGAACAACATAATATACGCATAGCATTATTTGCAAAGATTACATTCCAACAGTATTGATGATTGAGTTCAGCAGGTAACCACATAGTAGATTAGAGGAAGAATTAATTCAAAGCATTAGCTAAGAGGAGAAAATAGAAGGAAAGAGATAGAGCTTGAAAGAAGAAGGAGAAGAACTATTAGAAAAAGTAGGTATAGCAGTAAAAAGAGAGACTGAGTTAGGGAGTAAATAGACTTAACCAGGAGTTAGGCAGGAGCAGAGCCAGTGATTTGCTAGATGTTCTTTTAGAAGGTGTTTGAACTTCTGATAGAGTTTTTAACTATGGGTTGAGGAAGATTGTTCCAGAGGTTGGCAATTTTATAAGAGTACAGGGAGATGCCATGTGTGTTATGGGACTGGGTAACTTTTAACATTAGTTTGTTTGAGGACCTGAGAGATCTAAGATTTATATTAGGTTGGATAAGATTAGAAATTGTGGGGCATAAATTGGGTTGGTGAGTTAAATTGTGGGCCATGGTCAGTTGACTGAGAGTTAACAGGTTTCGGAGTTCTAGCCATTTGAGCTGGGAAAGTACAGAGCAGTGGTGGGTTCTGTATGGGAGGCCTGTAGCAAATTTGACAATTTTGTTATAACAGGATTCAAGACTATTCAGTTCTGTTTTACAAAGGTTGGTAAATATGTGTGAACCATAGAAGAGGGTGGAAAGCAATTGAGAGTGGGCAGTGGCTAATCTGGCACTGTCAGTGAGGTATGGCTTGGCTCTATATAGGGTAGCAAGTTTGGTGTGGACCATCTTGATAGTGAGGGCGATGTGGATATCAAATCTTAGGTTATATAATCTATAGTAACACCTAGAAGTTTGGTTTGGTTTGTAGGTTCTATATTGGTTCCATTTGAAGAAAGAATTGATAAGAGGTGACTGGAATGTTTTTGGCTTGTTACTACTGAATACTATTATCTTGGTTTTGTTAGGGTTTATTATGAGTAGGTGATCAGCGAGGTATTTTTCTATGTCCTGAAAAGAAGTTTGCATTTTTGTTTGAAGTTCCTGGAGAGAGAGGGCTTAGCAAATAAGTGTGGAATCATCTGCATACTGCACAATGGAGGCTAGTTGGGTTGCCGAGCTGAGGTTATTAGTAAAAACTGTAAAAAGAAGAGGGCCTAGTATGGAGCCTTGTGGTATGCCAATAGTAATGGGAAGAAGGGGGGAAAAGTTTTCCCATTTGGTGGCTTGCTTATTGTTAGAGATATAGCTAAGGAACCAAGACAGGGCAGATGGGCTAAGGCCATAGAAAGACAGTTTATTGAGTAGGATTTGGTGGGAAACGGTGTCAAAGGCTTTTGACATATCAAGGAAAATAGATGAGACAATTTTACCTTTGTTTATGAGAGATTGGATGGTGTTGGTAAAAGAAAGTAGTGCAGTGGTGGCACTATGTTTAGGCCTAAAACCATGTTGAGGGGGTGAAAGGAGGTTATGTTTGAAGAAATGGTTGAGGAGTTGGTTGTAAATGCATTTTTCCAGAATTTTAGCTAGGGATGACAGGATGGCAATGGATGGTAGTTTGTTAGATCTTTAGAGGTTCCACCTTTGTATAGAGGAATAATGTGAGGTATCTTCCATACACAGAGAATGTAATGCTCTGCAATAGAATGGTTGATCAGGATTGATATGGAATATGCAATTGAGGGGGGCAGCTATTTTAGGGAAATTGGTGGCTAGTAGATCTGCTGCAAGACAACAGGGTTTAAGCTTGGAAATAAGAAGTTATGTACTCACCATAACGTTCCATGTGAGTTGTTCATCTCACCTTCATTTGTTACTGATGGCTTCTGAGCTGATCCATTGACTCCAGTATGGCCGTTTGCAAAGCACAAGGTTTACCAGTAGCTCGAGGCCAAGTCCCTTAGCCGATGATGCACTGAGAATTACCTCAGATCTTGTTTGCTGCTTGTACTATAACCATATAACTGAGCTATCCACCAAAGGAGATGAAGAAGAATTGAGCAACCAGGATGAGACCAATCACTGGGTCAACTATCAGCCAGGACGGGGAAAGAGGGAGGGACGCAAGAATGAAGGCGAGATGAACAACTCACATGGAACGTTATGGTGAGTACATAACTTCTTAATGTAAAGTTGTTCAATCTCGCCGTTCATTCTTTACTAATGGGTAGCATCCCTAGCACCATCAATCTCGGGTGGCTCACGGTAGTACATTCCTCAGGACCGTAGACCCAAAAGAAGCCCTGCCCTGTCCCTGGAGGCCTTATCAACTTTGTAATGAGTGATAAAGTTATGAGGTTTAGGCCAAGCGGCTGCAGCACAAATGTTATCAAGGGGTAATTTGGCTTGGAATGCAGAAGATGTAGAAACTGCTCTGGTTGAGTGAGCTTTAATCTTGTGTAGTAAGGGCATATTAGCAGCTGAATAAACAAAGGTGATACAATCAGATAGCCATTTAAAAAGAGTTGTTTTGGCCACTGGTCTACCTTTTCTGGCTTCAGAGAATGACACGAAGAGCTGGTCTGATTTCCTGATATCTTTTGCTCTGTCCAATAGAATCTGAGCTGTCTGTGAACGTCAAGTTTGTGCAGCATATACTCCAGTTTATTGGAATGGTTAGGGAAGAAGACTGGTAACTCAATGACTTGGTTAATATTAGATTCTGAACAAACTTTGGGCAAAAAGCAGGGGTTTGTCCTATGAGATACTCTATCAGCATGAAAAATCAAATAAGGAGGGCTGATAGATAAAGGCTTGAAGTTCTGACACTCTGCATGCAGAAGTAATAGCTACTGGAAATATAGTCTTCCATGACAGAAATTTGAGGTCACAAGATGATGCTGGATCAAACGGTGGAGAATCATGCGAGACAGCATAAAGTTTAGATTCCAAGGAGAATAAGGAGTTTTCACTGGAGGCCTCATATGAAAACTTCCTTTGAGAAAGGCCTTGGATAACTTGTGGGACATTATGTTTAGCCCATCAGCTCCGAGATGAAAGTTAGATATAGCAGCCAACTGAACCCGAACTGTTGCGGCTGCTGCTCCTTTATTAAAGATCATAGTCAAGAATTTTAATATGGATGTCAAGGGGGCTTGATAAGGATCAATGTTCTGCTTAGAAGCCCATATAAAAAATCTCTTCCACTTACTAAGATATAATCTTCTAGTGGACGGCTTATGAGAAGACAAAAGGATCTGTTTTGTCTCACTGGAAAAGTTATGAAGCCTGGCTATGAAGGGAACTGGAGCAGCCAAGCTGTCAGCTTCAGTGACTGCAAGGAGGGATGGAGGTCCCACGACAAATGTGTCAGAAGGTCCGGAACTGGGTCCAGAATCCATGGATCCTCCAAGAGATGATGATTAAGAAATGGGAACAAATCTGCTGAGGCCAATGAGGGGCTACAAGAATGATGGTCCTTCCCAGAGATTTTGCTTTCTGTAGAAATCTGGGTATCAACTGGATGGGAGGAAAAGCAAAGAGGAGACCAGGGGGCCAATCTTTTATGAGTGCGTCTCTCGGGGCTTCTCCCGGAGGAGGAATCAGGGCAAAGTAGCTTCTGCATTTTGTGTTGATGTGGCTGACAAAAAGATTGCAGCAAGGCTGGCCCCATTTGTGGAAAATCCTGTCCGCAATCTCTTTCTTGAGGGACCACTCATGCAGCAACAAGATTGCCCTGCTCAGGTTGTCTGCTATCACGTTGGATCTCCCCGGGATGTGCATTGCCAACAGAAAGCACTGGGAGGAAAAAGCCCACTGCCAAACTCTGAGGGCTTCTCAGCAAAGGGGGCAAGACTTGGTTCCGCCTTGCTTGTTCAAGTACCAGACTACTGACATATTGTCTGTCTGAACTGCAATCTTTCCTAGAGGAAGAGAGTCCTGGAAGTACTGCAATGCCAGAAGTACTGCTCTCATCTCCTGAACATTGATATGCAAACGTGACTCTTGATCCATCCATGTGCCTTGGGCAGTCTTTCCGTGAAAATGCCCCCCCACCCTATCAGGGAAGCATCCTTGGTCACAGTGGCTATTTGGGGGGGGGGGTAGTACAAAGGAGCATCCTATGGTTACATGAAGAGACGTCAACCAACACTGGAGATTTCTCTTGCAAGAGTTCATAATTAAGATTGTGTGATTCATTGGAAGTTCCTGATAAGACCATTGAGTGAACAAAAGCCACTGTAGAATCCGCATATGCATCCTTGCTAGTGGTATGGCCAGGATCGCTGCAGCCATCAAACCCAATACTTTTAGAATTTCTGCGGCTGGTGCTCTGTCTTTCAATACCAATGTGCTGACATGCTAGCGAAGGAGAAAGACTCTCTCAATTGATAGTCTTAGAGTGGTGGTTGAAGTGTCTAACTCTGCCCCTATAAAAACTATATGCTGCAATGGCGACAAGGCAGACTTTTCTGAGTTGACTGTAATGCCTAAGTGATTGCAGAGTGTCAGAGTGTATTCCCTTGCCTGAATCAGTTGATGCCTGGTGGTGGAGATAAGGAGCCAATCGTCTAGGTACGGAAAAACCTGGAATCCTAGAAGTCTCAGGTGAGCCGTGATCACTGCCATGCATTTGGTGAACACTCTGGGGATTGTAGTGAGACCAAAAAGCAGGGCTCGAAATTGATCATGATTGGTTCTCAGCCAGAAACGCAGGTGATCTCTGGATGGCCTGGTCATTTTTATTTGGTAGTACACATCCTTGAGATCTATCGAGCACATCCAATTGTCTTTCCCTAAAAAGGGAAGTATTGACTGTAGCGTGACCATCCGGAACTTCTCTTTCTTCACAAATTGGTCGAGTCTGCTGAGGTCCAAAATGGGTCTCCAGTCCCCTGTTTTCTTTGGAACCAAAAAGAACCTTGAGTAAGTTCTGAATCCTATTTGGTCTGCTATGACTGGTTGGATGACTCTTTTCTCTAGCAACTTGTGGACCTCTATGGTTGCTTGTTCCCTGTAACTGGGTGGAATGTCCAGGATTCTCCTTGCGGGCAGGGGGGGGGGGTGTGGAGAAAGGTATGAAATACCCTCTGGAAATGATACTTTGTACCCAGCTGTCTTTTGTTATATCTTGCCAGGCATCTGGGTACAAAGATAAACGACCCCCGACTGCTTCCAGAGCAGGACAGTCAGACCTCCTTTCAGGAGCGCTGATAGGGCTGACCAGAGAAGTGATCTCTGTCACCCTGGTTTTGCAGACCCCCTCTGCTGCGAGGGCAGCATCTTCCATTATTACCTCCTCCTCTGGCCCTAGAGGGGGGGGGTTCATCATGTGTGTCCTAAAAGGCTCCTTGGGCTTTTCGGAAGCATATCTTTCCTCCCCTTTGGCCTGTGGGGTAAGGCCGAGTAGGGGTGGAAAAGTGGACTCCAACAGCAGACAGAGTCTTTCCCTCCTGTTCACACCTGTTAAAGGTTTCCTTCACTTTCGGCCCAAAAAGGGAAGAGCCATCAAAAGTGGTGTTCACGAATGAAGACTTAAAGGGCTCTGCGAAGGAACACAAGCGCTTCCAGAAATGTCTTCTGAGAGCAATTCCTCTACCCGCTGCCCTACTTGTTCCATCAGCTGCATATGATATGAGATGCATGGACGAGTTTATGATAGAATTTAGGGTAGCAAGCTGGGCAGCAACTTTGTCAGAGGCCCCTGCAGCTACAGTACCCTGAAGAGCATCTCCCAACTCCTTAAGGAGATCTCTTTCCAACCTAGTAAAATGGGTCAAATAGTAGTTCAGTGAACGGAGTGTAAAAGTCGCTGAACTAAACATGCATTTCCCATATCTATCTATGACCCTAGACTCTCTATTAGGAGGATGAATAGATGAGGAAGTCTCAGACATTTCCTTTCTGGTGGTCGCTGCCACCACCATGGTATTAACAGGGACTCCTTTGGACAAAAAAGTTTTATCTACTGGAGCAGAAATAAACTTATTAGGCCTCCGAGGAACAGGCTCCATGGACTCCGGTGACTCCCACACCCTCCAAGGGACCAGCTGCATGAGCTCAATGAAGGGCGGAGACACCCAATAGGTGGAGGGTTGAGACCCGAAAGCCTTCAGAAGAACTCATCCTCACTAGGGCTCTTTTGGACTGCCAATCACCCCTCTGCCTAAGGATCTTGAGCATCTCCGCAATGGAGATATCCTCAGAGGGGGACTGTGGGGATGCTTCTGTCTCATCCAAGTCAGTATCAGATGTTAAAGACTCCTGTGGGGATTCCAAGCGTCTCCTCTTGCACAATCTCTTCCTGAAGACCTCCTCAGTGGGAGGCTCTGGGGAGGTCTCAGAAGAGCAGGGGGCACCCTCTGGGGCTACCTGAGGCTCTGGGTCTCTACGACTAGCCTGGACGATGGAAGCAGAAGCAGACACAGGCGCTTTGGGGGATGAGGAAGCAAGACCTGGAGTCGAAGATGTCTTGGGGGGCAAGGCTCTCCTCATGGCTTTGAAGGTATCGCAGCTCCAATGAGAAGGAGTCGACGGACCCTATGGAACCGCCAACCCCTCCCGCACCGAGGCTGTGGGCTCCGAGCCAGAGGTAGGAACCGAGCTCATCCGAGCCAAGGCCCCCAGGGGAAGAGTCGGCACCAAATCGGTGTGGCTATTCTCCTCGGACCCGACAGGAGAGTGTCGGCTCCTAGAGTCCCCGGTTGGCGCCAAGGACATCAGAGTAGATGGAATCGAGGACACTGGAGCAGGTCTCTGTTCCAAAGGCTTCATGATCAACAGGTCGGCTCCCTCTGGCTCCGAAGGTCCGGTATGGCTCAAAGAGGGAGCAGTCAAGTCAGTGGTAGTGGTCTTCGGTTCCGACGCTAGGGTCGGAGCCGACAACAATTTAGCAAGGCCTGGTGCCCGTAAAAGCTTCTGCACCAATCGATCCATATCCAAATCCGACAGGGTGACAGAAGACCTAGAAGAATGCACCGATGGTGCCAACTGAAGTAGTAGAGACAGAGGCATCTCAGATACCGGCTCCAGAGCTGTGGGCCGGCTCCGAAAAGAAAAGATAGTCAGCCCTGAGGTCTGTGGAGCCGATGTCGCAGAATCTTCCAACTTTTTGGATTTCTTTGACAGTTCTAAGTCCTTAGAGTCCCCCTGAAGATTTAGAGGACTTGGAGGACTTACTGGCCACATCCTGGTCACTCAATGCTTCATTAAATGGATGCTTTAACAAGCCTCTGTCAACTAATTTCCTTTTCCTCTCCAGTAATACCCTAGAGGAAAAAGAGTGACAAATACTGCAAGACTCCTGTAAATGGACAGCTCCTAAGCAGTAAACGCAAGTTACATGGCCATCAGTAACTGACATTTTTTTGCCCGCAGTCTGGACACTTTTTAAACCCAGACTTTGGGTGCTTATCCTTATCATCAGCCATATCCAATAATAAAGTACCTTAGGCTTAAATACAGAACACAAGCACACAATAAGTCTAAGAAAAAAATACTCAATATATATATATACTATTGAAGAACCACACCTAGGCTCTAAAGCACACCACACAAATAAGCCTAGAAAAAACACCAAAAGAGAACTATGCTCTAAATTGTAAAGAGAACACATGCACTATAACTATGGCCCAAAAACAAAAGGCCAACATTAAGCTAAATATATAAAGTTATAAACTATATAAAATGCAGAAAGATCTAAACTAGGCCAAAAGACACAAGGCTGATAAAACTACACTAAGTAACACACACGGGAAAGGGGAGCTTTCGAGAAGCTATACAAGACTAGTCCAACAACTATTAGAAAGAACAATAGAAAACATTTTTGAAATAACTTGCAAAATACGGTTTTGAAGAAATACTGGCTCGAGCAAAAACTGGAACCTCTGATCAGATGCTGCGGCAAACTAGATCTGAGGTAATTCTCAGTGCATCATGGGATAAGGGGCTTGGCCTCAAGCTACTGGTAAATCTCGAGCTTCGCAAACGGTCCTACTGGAGCCGATGGATCGCCTCCGAACCCATCAGTAAAGAATGAACAGCAAGATTGAACAACTTCACATTGCGGGTTTTTGTGTATCTAGTTTGGATAGGAGTAAATGAAAAGGAGTAGGGGAAACCAGAAGATGGCATGGGTATGGTTAAAGGTTGAGCAGGCTGGTTACCTAAAAGAGATGTGATAGTGTTATTAAAGTGGGTTTTGAATTGTAGCTATGGGGTCAGTTATGTTTGAAGTGACTGGTGGAGGGGTTGGTACATAGCCTGGGTTGAGTAGGTTGTTAATATTTTGCCAGAATTTTTGGGGCTATTTTGGTGGATTTGTTGGCATGTTTGGAAGTATGTACATTTGTCTGATATTATTTGTTTCTTGGTTAGATTACGGAGTTGGTGATATGTGGAGATGTAAGTATTATCCTTGGAGGTGCGGTAAGCTAACCAAGCTCTGTCTCTTTGTTTTAGTAGAGATTTGGTGTATTTTGTTAGCCAGGGTATGCATTTTACACTTATTTTTCTTGTGGGTACTAGGCTATTAAATATATTAAGAAATGTATTGCTGAAGTACTGAACAGCCCAATCCAGTATCTTGAGAGGTGACCAATTGGTTTGATGAAGTAGTAAGTTAATAGTGGAGTTGGAGAAAATTTTCTTGTTACGGATAAATTTATATACTATGTTGGTTTCAGTCTGTAATTGTTTATTTTAGGTTCTGCTTCTCAAGTGGAACACCAGTCTATTAAATATAGCTATGATGCTGCTGATGCCTCTTCTACGGCTGCAGCTTTTGGGTCTGTCATAAGGCATTATTCTTGGCTTCATCTCCAGTCTTTGCCTGAGGACATTAAGGCCAATTTGTTGGATGTTTCTTTGGAAAATAAACATATTTTTGGGACCTGTTTAATTCGCTTCAAGGGAAAGGCAAAGCCTCGCAGGACTGTAAATATATTTTTGTCTCCCCTATCTCTTAAGTTTCAGAGGAATTATCCTTCTGGATCTGCTTCTGTTCACAGGTAACCCTGCCAGCCCTCCAAGGGCAGGAAGCATGGTAGGTAGGCTCCCTCTGCTAAGGCTTTTCAGATTTCTGTGGCCTAGACACCTCCTTTATCTGATAAGTCTGCTTCTCTTTGACAATTTGCCTCCCCCTCTCTTAGGCCATTTTCCTTTGTCCCTTCAGCTTTCCCTTTGTCTTCCAAATTGGCTTCTCACCACTTCAGACTCTTGAGCTCTGTCATCTGTCGGGGTTACTTCATAAGTATGGAAGTCTTTTCAGGGATTCCTCAACCTCCTCTAGAGAAACTTCCCCATTTACCAGAGGTCCTAGGATCCCTGGTGAACCAAAGAAGCATTCAACATGTTTCTCCTTCCCATGTGTGAAAGTGTTTTTATTGCACGATGTTCTTGGTTCCTCGAAAGAAGGGCACATGGAGATCTATTCAGGATCTCTCCCTGCTCAAGATTATTTTCAAGGTCCTTTCTTTTCAGATGCTTAATCTTCAATCCCAGTTTCCTCCTTTACTACTCCAGGCTTTTCTGGTGTCTTTGGATCTGAAAGCTGCTTACCTTCATATCCCTATTAACCATATTTTCAGGAAGATTTTACATTTCTCTGTTTCTTCCTTTCATTTTCAGTTCTCTGTTTTGCCCTTTTGCATCTCTACTGCCTCGTGGGTATTCACAAAATGTCTAGCTCCTGTGATTGCTTTCTGTAGGCTCCAAGGCATTCAGACATTTCCTTATCTAGATGACCTGTTGATTCAGGCACCTTCTCCTAGTTACCTGTTGGAAGGATCTGGAGTTCACCATCTCTTTTCTTCAAAGCCTGGGGTTCACTATCAACTTCCAAAAGTCCATACTGACTCCCTCTCAAGATCATGTGCATCTGGCTGCAGGATTCAGACAGTGTACATGTTGGCCTCTCTTCCAACTCCAAAGGTTTTGCCATTGACAACCTTCTTTCAGTCTCTTCTTCCTCTAACTGCCATGTCAGCCAGAGAGTTTCTTTGGGCCCTGGGCTTCATTGCAGACAGTTTGGCTGCCACCCTCTGGATTTCAGTGTACCTCTCCTTCCTTGTCTAAATAAGGAATCTGAATGGTGGACTCAACAGTTTGCTCTCATCCCTGGCCTACCCTTTGAGTCTCAAGTCCCTTCTCAAGAACTGTTCACCGATGCCTCAGACATGGGGTGGGGTGCTACGTTTGGTCATCTGAAGGTTCAGGGTCTCTGCCCCCCCCTCCCCCCCATCAGAAGTCAGAACATATCAACATCAAAGAGATGAGAGTTCTGATTCTGAACCTTCAAGCTTCTCACCCATGTTTTCTCCAGGCCCCTCAAAAGGTATACACAGACAACACTACAGTTATGTGTTAAGTCAACAAGCAGGAAGGCACAAAATCTTACATCCTCTGCAGGATGACTGTTCAGGCTTGGGAAGTGTCTCCCAGTTATCTGTTAACTCTTCGGGCAGTATGCATCCTTTCAGAGACATGTTTCTGGACATTGTCCATTGGTGGGGTATCCCAGGTATTCCCCGGGTAGATCTTTTTGCCTGCACTCTGAACAGACAGTTCCCTCTCTTATTTTCCAGAGTACCATGCCAACTGGTGTGGGAGACAGATGCCCATTCTTTTCCTTGGAAGGGGGTTTTCCTTGTGCTTTCTCTCCTCTTACATCTTACTAGTGACTCCCTTTTGGCCAAGACAGCACTGGTTCCCCCTCTTAATACATCTAACCAGGGGCAATCACCACAAGATACCTCACCAGTTGGACTTCCTCACACATGACAATGGATCTCTCCTCTATCCTCAGTTGTCCATTCTTCACCCGACACTGTGGTTGACAGGGTTTTCATCCCTTTCAGCACACCTTTTCTAAGGATGTGCTCAGGGGTTTTACAGGAAGTGGGAAAACCCTCAACTAGAAAAATCTTATATGTCCAAATGTAAATGATTTTCTGTCTGGTGCCATACTTGCAACCAGGACACTTTTTGAATGATTGCCCCTTTGGTCCTCTCATATTTGTGTGAGTTGCTCCATTCTGGCTTGGTCTACTCTTCTGTGCAGGCCCATTTGTCAGCAATTTCTGCTCATCTACTCTTGAATCCTCCTTTGGCTTCTCTTCTTGAGGTCAAACAATTTCTTAAAGGAGTCCTGCATATTACGCATTCAAGGAAACCCTATCCCTATTGTTCCTCCTTGGGACCTTAATTTTGTCTGGGAAAAATTGACTCAGGCTCCTTTTGAGTCTGCAGATTCTGCATCTTTGCAACATTGTACCTGGAAAGTTGTTTTGTTGCTGGCTCTTACTTCTGCTCGGAGGGTTTCTGAGCTACAGGCCCTTACAGCCATTCATCCTTTTTTGTTTATTGCACAGGAACATGGTGTCCCTTTGTACTAATCCTTTTTTCTGCCCAGGCAGTAATACAACTCCCTTCCTTTTTCTCTTCTCCTTAGTCTGTTAGTGAAAGGGTCTTGCATACCTTGGATTTGCTCAGACAGCTCAGGTATTATTTTGATAAAACCAAGGCTATTCGTAAGTCTGACCAGCTTTTTGTTTCCTTTCATCCCAGGGCATTGGGTTTGGCTGTTTCTAAACAAACCATTTCCTCCTGGATATATAAGGATATTTCGTTTTGTTATACTTTTCATGGCAAATTTGTCTACTTCTGTTAGAGCTCATTCCACTAGGGTTGTTGCATCTTCTGGTGCCTTCAAGGGGTTTGGGGACTATTTCCATCCCTGAAGCTGCTACTTGGTCTTCAGTGCAAACCTTTACTAAGCATTATAAGTTGGATATCATTTCTAGGGTCAGACCAGGTTTTGCTAGAACCATTTTTTATGGGTTTGTTGAGGGCTCTTCTCAGCTGTCCACCTACAATTCTGTTTCTTGAACTTTTTTCACTCTCCTTTCTGTTTAGAATACTGCAACAGTGATATAGAAGGACATAGTACAGTTGTGTAAAATCTTACCATAGCAGTAGATGTCTTCTTCGTTGTTGTAGTATTTGCTCCCTCCCTCCAACCCCTCTTACTTGTTCTGTTTTTTGTTTTGGGTTCCTTTCTGGCTAAGGGCTCATCTTTTTCTTCTGCATTTTTCTGCTGGATGTGCATGGACTCCTTTTTCCTATGAAGACTGTTCTATTCTGGGGCAATTCAGTTCTTGGTAACTGCATCTGCACATCTGTTTTATGCCATATGTTCTGTGTGGGGAGAATATGCGAGCTGTACAGTGCATAAAAGATCATTAGACTTTGGTATACTGGTTGAACATCGGGCTTCTCTGGGCAGGAGATCCCTAATGTTAAGAATACTGCAACAGTAAAGAGAAGGGCATCTACTGTTATGGCAGGGATTTACAGAACTGTACTGTTCTACAGCATGGTCTGGGTCTACCTCCAGGTCTACTACTCCTCTATGGGGTCATGCCTGATAGATTTTCTGTAGGTTATATCCATACCCAAGGAGCATTCTCACTAGGTTATCAAACCACCTCTAATGACTTTTGTTTAAACCCAAAGTAGAGGGACATTCAAGGAAATCCTCCCAGAATGCCTCCTTATGAACAGCAAGCTCAGATACACTGTGAAGGAACCATATGTCTAAGATGAGGTACAAAAAGCCTTGTAAAAATACGTTATGTCGGGGACAAAGACTGACCTTTAAAATGAGAACTTTGTTTTGCTACATAGTTCTCACTACTACACGACAGTTTGGTACAATGGCAGCAGGACTTCTGCTTTTGGATCCATCAACTGCTCAATCTCCTAACTGTCCTGTGGAGTCACATGTTAACATGACCCCAAGATATTTAAACTCCTCCACTTAAGGAAGCTGGTCCCCACTCACCTCAGAGAGCAATCCACTCCTTTCTGAGAGACAGCAATGACCTTTGATTTGAAGTCATTTAATTTTTCAACACAGCTAGTACACTCTGCAGTGAGCTGCTTCAATACTTCCTGAAGCCCAGTTACCTAAGGTTATGATGACAACATTATCAATAAACAACAAAGGTGCATTTCTTGATCCCTCACACTGAATTCTCTCCAGACCAGGTACCATGCATTTCCTTGAGAACCACCTGATCAGTTTATAGTTGTCCAATCACAGTTGGTAGAGGTCACTCTGTATGGAAGACATCTGTGCTCTTTTGTGGGGAGTTTGTCTCTTACTGCCTGTTGTGTGACAGTGACGTATGTATAAATTTGAGGGGATGGGTAGGCTTGTTCCCAACATGAGGAATGCAGGAGGATAACCCCACTGCACCAAAACATGTTTTAAATCTGTGCACAGAGAATAAATATTAGCTGAGTTTTTATACATCAGTTCTGATCACTGAGTTTTTTTTTCTAGCGATTATATTTTGGCTCTCATGGTAGAAACTTTCAGTTATTTTTCATACTTTGACATCCTTTCTGTGAAATCACAAACAGAATGGGAAACAAGACCACCTTGCCCCTCGAATGTATAGGACTTAAACCATGAAATGTACCTATAAGTCTCAATGACTGAATGGTATACAGCAGCAGCGTTTAGACCATGTACTGTTGTAGCAGGTCCCACACGATATTCCAAGGTACTGTACAGAGATAATGCCCTGACAAAAATGGAGGCAACTTAAGTCTGATGAGTGGTTGAGGTACCTGTAAGACATGGCAACATAAGATAGGAGTGAGTCATCACTGTTGTCTTACCTATCCTCAGGAAGGAAGGTGGCTCTGGCTCCCAACATGACTGACACCAAGCAGGAGCACCGGGTGTTGCTTTTACAGAGCAAGAGACTATGAGCATTGTCCTTCCTGTGCACATTTACATACGCAAAAAGAGCATGTAGAGGCACACTCCTTGTGACCAGAAGCACAGAAGTGGAGCTCAGTCAGCCACAAGGAGAGAGATGCCAATGAGGGAGGGTACACTGCCTTATAGGGCTGGTAAACGTGTCCACTCCCTATCATCTGACTCGACATGGGAGGAGGATAAATGGGAAATAAATAGGCTAATAATGCACCATAGGCAGGAATGAATGGGTCACAGGACTCTCACTTAGCCCTAGGATGCTTGGCTCTTCCTGCCTCCAGTGGAACAAATGGGCCAAGTGGGGGAAGGCAGTACAGCCACTGGGCAGGTCCTTTGGGAAACAAGCAAACAAAAAAAAGGCCATTCCAGAGTACAAAGCATTGTACCTTCTCTGGGGTCACAAAACCCATGTATACAGTAGTGACAAACTTCATGGACCTCTCCAATCCCCTTGCAAAGATAAAGAGTTGACTCACTACTCCCTGTACATGTTGGAAACTGCACTGCTTCTCCAGAATCAGTGACTTGGCTACTGGTTGCAGTACACAGGCATAGGCTTTCGGAGGAAGGCTGAAGATCACGGTCCTTCTATAACGGGAACAATCAACTTCCAATTCACTTTTTTTTCAAAATGGGGATTACTACTACACTTTGACATTCCAAAGTTGCTGTCTCCAGCTTCCACACAACAATTAAAAGGCAGTGTCATCATGACACCTAAATAATGTCCAGTGTCATTCAACATTTTGGACAGATCTCATCCACTCTCAGAGCCTTGCCTTGTCATATCAGATCAGAACTGTTTAATTTCCACAGTGACCTCATAACTCGGAAACATAAGTACTATTGTGCAAACCTATCCCAGTGCTGACTGCTGTGCTGACCTTTACAGTGACTGGCATTTTACATATGTACAATTATTTGCTTGTCACCTGTGTAATCTATAAGACTTACAAGTGGCTGCTTTCATTCAGGGATCTTTGCTCTGATTTACTGGTGTGTTTACAGTTACGTATTATGCAACTGGTAGCTGGGGGAATCAAACTCAGATCTATAGAGTAGCCTGTTTGCAGCTTATTAATTTAACCCAATATACTATGATGACAGATAAATAGTTGCTGGTACAGAAGCAGAAAGACTTGAAGGCACAAAAAGGTGCCACATGCCCACTTTGATGTTATACCATGATATTCATGCAAGTGTGTGTGTGTGTGTGTGTGTGTGTGTGTGTGTGTGTGTGTGTGTGTGTGTGTGTGTGTGTCTGTGACACTTGTGTATTAGGAGAGCAGTACATAAGTAACCACTAAAAAGAAACATATAACAGGCAGTCATTCCATCATATGGTTTAACAAAGCCTAGGTTATAAAAGCAAAGAAAAGTAAATGTACTTTGTGCTGTGGGGTAAATAGACTGCATGTGAAACCATCTCCAAGGACAATAATACAGAGACCTCCAAACTATATCCCATACCCCCAGATTTCATTCTCTTCATCTCCAGTGCATACTGTTGAACTAGTCATTAACCTAGACCAAGGTTCCTTAGTAACAACTAAGAAAATAAATTATTTCTGATTACAAAAAAATGAAAACACCTAACAGACAGCAAGCTTCAACAAAATAGGACAAGTGACACTCCTAAACTGGATTCATCACAGGGAGGAGATACTAGGCTCAATTAATGAAAGGTTTGACAACCTGGCAGCTGTACGTTTATACAGTAATAACACTAATTATCAAGGCATTCACTGCTTCACCCTGCTAACACATAATAAAAAAAAAATAAGATTTTTGGAACTGGTCTACATGAATACAGAAAATAAATGGAAGAGAAATGGAGCACACAAACGTGCACAAGAATAAATTAATTGAGAGCTACAGGAGAGCTGGTTCTGCAAAACACAAGGGGAAAAATTAAGCCTCTGTTCTTCTGCACCACATTACTAATAAATGTGCTCCTTACCTTAAAAAACTTTTCCCGTAAAAATACTACTACACAAGACCTACGAACACACACACACACACACACACACACACACACACACACACACACACACACACACACACACACACACACACACACTCATGCACCAATACACATGCACAGCATTAAATCTATCAACTTAGTTTGCCATAATCTAACCCTAACCTGCATATACTTGCACAAACAATTCCACATCCTAATGCCAAAACCTTCAGTATGTCAAGGTTAAGCATTAGTATCCCAGACCCATACTTACCTTACCCACAAGCATGCAATGTTCAGTTCATCTGATTTCTTCAGAGTTCAGGTGAACAAAATACTCTACACATTTTGGTGTCATTCACTCTGTTAATGAGCAGCCGACTCGATAGAGTGAATGACACAAAATACACACACACACACACACACACACACACACACACACACACACACACACACACTCATGCACCAATACACGTGCACAGCATTAACTCTATCATTAGTTTGTCGTAATCTAACCCTAACCTGCATATACTTGCTCAAACAATTCCACCTCCCAATGCCAAAACCTTCAGTATGTCAAGGTTAAGAATTAGTATCCCAGACCCATACTTACCTTACCCACAAGCATGCAATGTTCAGTTCATCTGATTTCTTCAGAGTTCAAGTGAACGAAATACTCTACACATTTTGGTGTCATTCACTCCGTTAATGAGCAGCCGACTCAACAGAGTGAATGACACAACACACACACACACACACACACACACACACACACATACAAAGCAATGGGCAATGAGTACGGCACGTTTAAATGCCATATGAGCAGCGTTTGTTTGTGTGAACAGTAAACAGAGAGTAGTGCTAATCAGTATTGTGAACCGTAACAAATGTTTCATTTTGTGAAAGGTGGGGTATCATTCATTTTTGAAGACTAGACTCAAAACTGAAAGCGAGAATAGCTGAACACATCTGTGCTGTAATAAAGTAGGGACAAATTCACTGTTCAGGCATCCAGCTAGCAAATTATTTTAGCCACATATTTTATCATTTTATGTTCAAGTTGCTATATCTAAGCTAGTTGAAACTGATGCAGGATAAGTGAATTATAAAGTCTGATACTTCTGTATTTCCAGGTTAAACTTGACACATCAGCTTAAAGCCTCTATTAGCATGAAGGTAATTAAAGCATTGATTGTGTGTGCTTTAACTGATTAGTATATATGCATGCATGTGTGTGTGTGTGTGTGTGTGTGTGTGTGTGTGTGTGTGTGTGTGTGTGTGTGTGTGTGTGTGCATGTATACCTGGGTTTGGTTCACTCTGCTGAATAGTCTGTTCATGTACAGAAAGAACTGCTTTGGAAATGCAATGAAAGTACTTTTTGTCAAGTACTGGAGGTGAAGGAAGAATGAAGATCGAATGTTTGTGCTTACAGTTTTAAGCTTTGGCATTAGGGGTGGTGGGAGTTTGCGTATAAGTGCTTGTGGGATAGTGTCAGAATAGGGGCTTGGGAACGGGATAGATTTAGTGTTTTGTGCGCAAGTCTGTGTGTGTGTATGTGTGTACATAAAGTGTGTAAGTGCTTTATTTAGTGGTAGTGTTACAGAAAGTTTTTTTGGTAAAGTAAGGTGTGGGGTTGTCATGAAGGGCAAGGGAAGAATCAGGGTTAGGGTTAACAGCACACACTAGTAAGGTAGTGCACAGTATTTTACAACATTTAAAGATGTTACTTGCTTTGTCATTTGGGTAAGTGGGGACTGCTGAGTGGTAGCACAACATTTTGTTTAGTTATAAAAGCAAAGTTAATGTTACTCTACCAAACTTGTTTTAGATAAGTTCTTATTTATTATACCTATGCTGTTACATAAGAAACTTGACATAACAAGGATAGTTTTCTCTCATTTTCAGCTTGCTCCATGTATCACACATAAATTAGGCACAGCTATATAAATACAATACATGGGCATAATAATTACTGCCAGTTACGGGGCAGGTGGTCATGCTAATTGGAGAAAGCACAGCAGGCCATGAGGATCTGTAAATTAAATAAGCTATACCAATTTGATGAATGTAAGACAATAGATAATGCCCTAGACTGTCACAGAAATAAGATGTAAGAAGCAGGCCTGAGATTCAAGGGGAAATGAGACCGACAACCTCATTTACAGTAGTGGAGGCACAGAGAGGCATACCTCAAAAGGCCCACAAAAAGTAGGTACAAAAATCTGGGTGCTAACATAAAATGTGCATATAATTATGTAGCCCACACACACACACACACACACACACACACACACACACACACACACACACACACACACACACAGTCCAATGGAATTGTGGGATACCAACATTCAAATGCAAACTGAAGAACAGACAAAATATAACCAGAATAGTAATTATAAATACTGTAAATTGCTTTGTTCCATGCATATTTTCTCACTACAGAATGCTTGCACTATATTTGAAAACTTCTTTGCAAACATATTAAATGTAACTATTGAAGTCTGTTAGGTTTAAATATGATTGTGTATGTCATGATGCATCCCGATCTTTCTGTGCTTCTTTGCATTCATATTCTTTGTCATTGATTGTTAATCATGTGTATTCTTTCTGCAATACTCTCAGACTGAGCCTAAAAGAGGTCCATGAGAATCAGTGTTTTGCCCTGGTTAACTAAGAGAAAACCTACTCCTCAAAGGACAACAGTGGACTCCATTCATGTTTCTGATACTGGTATTAGAAATTGTTACTCCCCTACCTTGAAAAAAAATTACACAAGAAAACAATTGACTGTCTGAAGACATGGCATAGCATGTCATGATAATGTGTTAGAATCCAAAAGAAAATGTGCAGTAATTATGCTGAATGAACATAGATTCCAGCATATACACAGAAAAACAAGAACAAATAATATCAAATCATACCTCTCAAGTGTACCTCATTACGAGGAACGTACCTCATTTGGGGTCTTAAAAAGTTCATGTTCCTCAAAGTTCCACATTGAAAGGGCCTGGCACACATTCTGTGTTAGGAATTTTTTAACTGATATCCATGGTAAATAGAATTAAGTCATATTAATTCATTAAAAGCTCTTTATTATAAGTAAAACCAGCATATTTTAGGCATTCCATGACATTCCTAGTTGAAGTTCTTAGTAAGCCATTAGTATGTGTTCCACATTTTGCCCACTTGTTCCACATTATGAGGGCTAGTGTTCCTCATTTTGGGGATGGAAGGTTGAGAGCTCTGTATCAAATGGTCTGTGGTTCCCTCAAACCACAGACAGACATGCATACACTTGTTATGCCTGCTGAAATGCTGGTAATTATCATTTATAGTTTAGTTACTGCACTCATAAAAAACAAAGAATATAATATATTGTATGTAGCAACAGCCTACATTTTGAATTAAAGTCCCAACAAATGTCTTAGTTCAGTTAAAATAACAACAAAAGTAATGTAGCGCTTATCAAAAAGTCATATTTATTTGTACAGGGAGACAGGAAATAAAAAAATAACAGTAATTTCAAGTATACCCTCAAATATTTATTTATTTATTACTATTTATTTTATTTTACATTTGTTTACCGGGATAGTCTGACTGGATACAGGTCCATTTACAGGGGAGGCCCGTGGAGAAAAGCTCCAAAAAGACATTCCACAAATTGTTACATTTTTACAGTTTAAAATACAAAATAAAACACAAATAAAAGGATTTTTGCACAGATGTAAACAAACACAAAAACAGATACACAAACATTTATTAAATTTTTACTCATATGGAAAACTCTAGACAGTATGTTTAAGAATGATAGGGTATTGAATGCCTAGTAGGCTACCTGGTAGTAGATCCAAGGAGATCATAGGATTTATAAATTAAGAAACATTAAAGTGTAGGCAGAAGTCCTCCATGTGCACACGAGTGATAAGTTAAGAAACAATAAAGTGTAGGCAGAAGTTCTCCATGTACACACGAGTGATGGTTAGAGTTAGTCTGGATTAGGACAAGGACATAGCCATCGTTTTTTAAAGTACTGAATTAGACTTTTCTTGAATTGAGGTAGAGAGAGTTCAGATGTAAGATTAACAGGAAGAGAATTCCAAGTTTTCCCAACAGAATTAGCAAATACAGATTTACTGGCTGTGTTGTTGGATTTGAGAGTTTGAACTAGTAGTCTTTCAGATTAACGAAGTGCACTAAGGTTACTGTATGGGTGTAGGGGGTGATGAGGTTTTTAAGTACTGGTGTATTATATGGTTGGTACAGGATCTTGTGTGCAACTATTAGTTGATTAACCTGAAGTAGGTTAGGCAGTTCAAGCCATCCTAGTAGATTTAGGTTATGACAGTAATGAGTTCTGTAGGCTGCATCGGTAGCAAATCTAGCAATGTGATTGTAGTTGCTAGAAAGTTTATTAAGGTCAGTTTTGTTGAGGTTTGTAAATAAAGGGGTAGCATAGAGGAGGGTGGAGAGTAGATTTGTATGAGCAATTACAGTTCTGGCTAATGGCGTTAGGAAGAGAAGAGAGAGACACCATTCTCTGGAAGATTGTTAGATGTGAGGAATCGAATTCTCCATTGACAGAGTTGGGATGATACTCAGGGACCATGTGCTGTCTAGCCATGTCAGGGCTGGATCCATCCCACAGAATGAGAGGGTTGAAGTATAGGACCTTGACATGAAGTCTCACTAGCAGAACCCAAGGAATGTTTTTGAGCATGATCAAGGCTGTCAGACTATGTGACAGCATGTGACACAGATGGTGCACACACCTCTCAACCTCCTAGCCTAAGAAATCTGAACAAAGCTTAAAATAATGAACGTGCATGTGTCTGTGGGTGGGGGGTGGGTTGGGGGCAAAAAAGACATATTTTAAATAAAGCTTTTAGAAAATTAGAAAGTTATTAGAATGATTTTTTTGTGTGTCAGCATGGTTTTTCTGAAGGATATGTCTGAATCATATGTCAAGATTTACTGACTTCAATCTTCAGCGATTTGCCAGAAAATCACACATTTTATGAAGAAGAAACCAAAAATAACAGGCAAAAATGTGAACAGTTGAGGGTTATGCCCGGCTAAAAAATTTTAAATAAACAAACATTTCATTTCGCAGTCAGATTAAATACTGACACTTAGGCTTGTGGCTTTTAGGTACACTGTACTTTCTTCCCTTGTAGTAAACATTACAGACGGACTTATTCATGTTGCTGCACAAACAGCCATTTAACAACTCTAGCCAAAAATAAAATACAGTTATTGCTGCTGTTGGTCGGTCACGTACTTACAGTAATTGGTAGGGTGTGCACTGCATGCATTTTAAAAGGAAAACTTAACTTCTGTAACTGTTGCAGAATTTCGTAGGAATTATGAACATCATGACTATTCTTACAAAATAATGCAACAGAAGTTTGCCTTTTAAAATGCATGCAGTCCGCACCCCATCAATTACCGTAAATAAGTGACCAATAGAGGTTATGTCCATTAGAATGAGCTCCCTTTCATTTATCTGCAGGACATTGCTAAATTGCAATTGTTTCTGAAGCACTGGTTGGCAATCTTACTTTCTCACACTCTTCTCTGTTTGATTAGTGTTTGGACATTATGGCTTAGGACTTTTATGGTACGGGCAGGAAGGACTAGAACAACTTTCTCTCACCTTTTCCTGTAGCAGAGGTTTCAGATACAAGTACGTAAGGAATGTGTAAGGAAGGTATTGTGAGGTAATTAAATCCTATCAACATTTAACAAAGTTCATTCCCTGTCCATATTCAAGCATGACTAGGATCTGTGGCTAGGGAAATAGAATTTACCTCAGGACTGTTCCCTACACTACTAATGGACGGAGACAGCTCTTGCATACAAACTCCTCTATCAAGACCACTGTCAACCCTCCTGATGAAATGTCTCACATGATGCCTGTGTGCATCAGCATTACACTGTCACAAAGCACACTACCGAAAGCTAGAAGAAAGGGTTGCCCGTACTATTGCAAACATGCTCTTAAATACAATATTGACTCTGCAGTTTCACATACATATTCTACCTGCTTGTTACTCTCTTACCTTGTTGAGGAGAAGCCAGGTAAATGTTCTTATCCTGTGAGGCTGCAATCTGTGCATAGTATACACCAGACAGACATGAGTGGGCGCTGGGCAGGTGTGCAAAAAAGTCTCTCGGACATCTGCTAGCTGCTACTGTGTGTCCTTGCTACCTACTGCTGGCTACTATTTCTTCTAAATTTGATTTTTCTTACTTCATCTCTCAATATTTCCAGTCAGCCAATAAGATTCCAGGAGGATCATTACTGTACTGCACCATGTGACATGATGATGTCTCAGACATGCAAGAGATTGATTTCATGCTGCAACACAATGTCCTCATTGATTGGCGGCCTCCTGCAGCCGTAAACAACTGTTTTTTTTTCTTTAAGTTAATTCTTCAAGACTGAGTCCGATGGTGACATTATCATGCACGCACCTACTTGTTGATGATGTTGCAGGGTGCGTGATGATATTGACATCAACTAAAAATTTGTAATTAAAAGAAAAAAACAAAACTGGAATTCAAAGGGGCCACTCAGGAATTTGTGGCGCGCTTTTATTTTGCATTAAAAAATGGAAAATTCTGAGGGATTCGGGACGGTTGAGAGGTACGAGGAGAGGACAACTGAATGATAGTCTACCCTCACCTTCTTCAAGGAGGGACATGGGGGGAAGTTCTTCTGAGACAGACCAGACAAACTGCAGCAAGAACTGTAGCAGTCAGCAACAAAACAATCTCATAACAAACAGCATGAGCTGGAATCAAAATTACCTTTCAGACCAAAACCACTGTGGTCTGGCCCCGACACCAGATGTAGTAGCTAAGATAATTGAAGAATCTGTCAGCACTATAACTACAGTGGTTCATTACTTCCTGCTACCACCTGATGTGACAGCTCACAAGGAGGGCTGCTGTTGATGGACAGACAGAAGGATGGACTAGTAGCAACGTGGATGGTAAAAGAAAATTTTGTAGAAAAATAAAAGTCAGGTAAAGTGAATGACAAGTGAGCATTTAGCTATAACACAGCCTAACTACTGAGTAAAAAATCAGAAACAAAATGTCAGTACCATTTGGCTACATTAGCCATCCCCAAGGTGCATTGTTCAGGCTAATTGTATATTAAGCTTAGCTCATTTCACTGTTTTCCTCCATAATGTCTTCTTTATGAACATATCAAACAACAAATTCACATTTGCAATGATGGAGAACTGAAGTTGGTTCCATTAAGGCAACAGCTATTTTGGCATCCTAAGGTCATTCAGTCATGGATATGACCATTCAAAAATACTACGGAACTGTCACACCAACCAAGATACTTTTGCATACACCTTTCCTGTCACTTTGCACAA